>NC_134398.1:141483445-141818413 GCF_050003625.1 Haematobia irritans | reverse complement strand
TTTAGAAAACGAAATAAAATATATATAGAATTGAATTTTCAAAGATGCATCTTAGTTTAAATTATTTTATGAAACAAATTGTTTATGTAAAATGTCCCCGAATTATAAAAGACATTGAACATGTCCTCGAAACATGAATTGTAACATGTCCCCAAAAATATATATTCAGATTTTCTTGAAATTTGAACTAACTGGGTAGAAGTGCGATTTACTAAATTCAAGTTCCAATATTTGTCATAAATTACGAGTCCCAAACAGGCTACAATGCCAGTGTCCTCGAAATATATAAAATTCAAATATTGTGCTATAGAATGATTTTCTTGATATTTTTAGAAAATTCTTTGAAATCGAATTTGTATAAAATGTCCCCAAAATTATGAATTCTTTCACGATTATATCCTAAAAATAATTTCTAGAAATTAAGTAGTCGTGCACATATTTTCAGAAGGAATTTGATAGAGCTTAAATTTGTAAAGTTGTATCTTAGTTTTATATTTTTGGTTGTAAAATTTTTCTGAATTACAAAAGTCGCTGAAGATGTCCTCGAAACATACAATTTTTATACCCTCCACCATAGGATGGGGGGTATATTAACTTTGTCATTCCGTCTGTAACACATCGAAATATTGCTCGAAGACCCCATAAAGTATATATATTCTGGGTCGTGGTGAAATTCTGAGTCGATCTGAGCATGTCCGTCCGTCTGTTGAAATCACGCTAACTTCCGAACGAATCAAGCTATCGACTTGAAACGTGGCACAAGTAGTTGTTATTCATGTAGGTCGGATGGTATTGCAAATGGGCCATATCGGTCCACTGTTACGTATAGCCCCCATATAAACGGACCCCCAAATTTGGCTTGCGAGGCCTCTAAGAGAAGCAAATTTCATCTGATCCGGCTGAAATTTGGTGCATGGTGTTAGTATATGGTCTCTAACAACCATGCAAAAATTGGCCCACATCGGTCCATAATTATATATAGCCTCCATATAAACCGATCACCAGATTTGACCTCCGGAGCCTGTTGGAAGACCAAAATTCATCTGATTCAGTTTAAATTTGGTACGTGGTGTTAATATATGGCCTCAAACTCCCACGCAAAAATTGTTCGAAATCGGTCCATAATTATATATAGCCCCCATATAAACCGATCCCCAGATTTGAACTCCGGAGCCCCTTGGAAGAGCAAAATTCATCCGATTCGGTTGAAATTTGGTACGTGATGTTAGTATATGGTATCCAACAACCATGCAGGAATTGGTTCATACCAGTCCATAATTATATATAGCACCCATATAAACCGATCCCCAGATTTGACCTCCGGTGCCTTTTGGAGAAGCAAAGTTCATCCGATCTGGTTGAAATTTTGTACGTGGTGGTAGTATATGATATTTAACAACCATGCCAAAATTGGTCCATATCAGTCCATAATCATATATAGCCCCCATATAAACCGATCGCGAGATATGGTTTTGGAGCCTCTTGGAGAAGCAAATTTCATCCGAGTCAGTTGAAATTTGGTACATTGTGCTAGTATATGGCCGTTAACAACCATGCCTAACAAGGTCCATATCGGTCTATAGTTATATATAGCCCTCAGATAAATCGATCCCCAATCACACAAAAATTGGTATATATCAAGTTCATAGTTGTATATAGGCCCCATATAAGCGACACCCATATTTCAATTCTGGCTCCCTACGTACCGTGCAAAAGTCCATATCGATGCGTAATTATTTGTAGACCTAACTACACATACTTTTTTTTTGTCTAATATATACCACGTATGGACTAACTCACAATTTAGAAAACGATTTAAGATACCACAACCCAAGTAATTCGATTGTGGATGACAGTCTTTCGTAGAAGTTTCTACGCAATGCATGGTGGAGGGTACATAAGATTCGGCCTGGCCGAACTTACGGCCGTTTAGACTTGTTTTATAGTAATTTTGTAATTCCGTTTGTAACACATCAATATATGGGTTCATACATATTCCAAATTCTGAGTCGATCTAGCGATGTTCGTCCTTCCGTCTGTTGAAATCGCGTTAACTTCCAAACGAAACAAGCCATCAATTTGAAACTTGGCACAATTAGTTGTTATTCATGTATGTGGGTTGGTATTGCAAATGGGTCATATCGAACCACTTTTAGGTATAGGCCCCATATTCACCGACCTCCCGATTCGGGTTGCGGACACGGTTGTCACAGTTGGTAGAATTCTGCAAGAATTTTTTGTTTACTGATTGGAGAAGTTTTGACATTTTGGGAGATTTTTCTAATTATTCCTCTCCACCTAAGAGTTACTTCAATTTTAAGGGCCCAAAATTGAGTTATCTATCCCTGCCAGATCTATAGTAAAGGCTGTGGAAAGGTTCATTCGCCCGAACCGAAACATGTACAGTCCAGGCGTGTATAGATTTGTATCTTGCGTTTTCTTTTCAATGACTATTAATCAGGTTCCTTAATCTAATTTGTCCATAAAAGCTCGAATAACAATTGTAAAATTAAAATATCATGCATTTGGACGTTAATTGCCCGGTTCAGTATCAGGCTAACATGAAGAAATTAAATTTTGAAAAAGTTTCTACAGAGATTAAATTTTGAAAAAAATTTCTATAGATATAAAATGTTGCAAAATTTTTCTGTAGAAATGAAATCTTGACAAAATTTTTATAGATATACAATGTTGCCAAATCAAATAAAATGTTGACAAAATTTTCTATAGAAATGAAGTTTTGACAAAAATTTCGATAGAAATTAAATTTGACAACATTTCCTACAGAAATAAAATTTTGCCAATATTCCATAGATATAAACTGTTGTCAAATTTTTCTGTAGAAATAAAATGTTGCCAAAATTTGCATAGATATAAAATCTTGGCGAATTTTTCTACAGAAATGAAATCTGGACAAAATTTTCCATAGGAACTAAATTTTGACATAATTGCTTACAGAAATAAAATTTTGACATAGTTTTCTATAGAAGTAAAATTACGACAAATTTTCAAACAAAATTTTGAATAGAAATAAAATTTTGACTATTGTCTTTAAATTTACTAATTTAATTTACATGTTAGGTCATACTAACAAGTCCATTGTTAGGAAGTTGTACGTTTTTGTAGAAGAAGTAACTTTTTTTGTTAATGCAAGCTAAAATCGTTAATAATATCATAATATATAATAAAATAAAACATTTCATCCGAAGAAAAATATTTTTTTATTCTCACAACAAATATTTGATCAAAACTCTCAAAACAAGAGCTTTTAAATTCGGTATATTTTTTGTAAAATTTTCTTAAAATTTTGGTACATAATTTTTGGCATGAGTGGTAACCGTGCCTGCGGAGCGGAGCAAATCTCATCCGAACCGGTTGAAATTTGGTACATGATGTTAGTATATGCACGCAGAGAAGGAATATGATCACCTCAAACATGTTTCAAGAGCAAAATGTTATTTGTGTATGGTGACCATGTAACATGTTTGTCACTAAAATGTTATTTTCTCGTCAAATATAACCTGCTTGCCGAAATAAGATACATGATTTCCGAGAAAATAACATGGTTGCGAAAACCATGTTACATGGTCACCACCCAAAAATAACATTTTGCTTTTAAAACATGTTTGAGGTGATAATATCCCTTCCCTGGGTGTGGTCTCTAACAACCATGCAATAATTGGTCCATATCGGTCCATAATTATATATAGCTCCCATAGAATTCCGATCCCCAGATTTTAGGCAATCAGGTGCGTGATGTTAGTATATGCCTTTTAACAACCATGTAGCAATTGGTCCATACACTAAAAAAATGAACCCTATTTGTCACTAAAGCCAATTTAACTTTATTTTAGTTCATGGAATTATTGTGTTTTGAGATTTTTTTTGTCTTTAGTAATTTTTTGCGTACTTGTTTCCCCTTGTTATACACAAATGAAGCATCAGTATTTACTAAATTCGTGTTTCCCACAAAATAGTTCAGAATTTCTTAAAATTTGTAGATTTTACCAATAATGCGCCCATCTTGAACTTCGTATGACACTAAATACATTCTTGCAAGTTTGAACTCCAATTTTTTCTTCCACACTACGAAATTTTCTTTTACAAGTGAAAAAATAATTATGCCTAGTAAAGTTTCTTGAATTTGACGAAAAATAAATTTTCTACAGTTAACCTAATTTTGTACAATTAGCCAAAACTTTCCTTCTTGGTGGGGTCACTAAATTCGATCCGCAGATTTTATTTAGACGACAATGTTAAGAAGTTTTAAGATATCTTGCCATCGATAAGTGTTACTACACACAAAAAAAGTTTTTTCTTATTCAATCACGAAATTAATTGATTCAATTAATTTTTAATTGAAATTTCTTCAATCACAGAAATGATAGTATCAATTAAAAAATTAATTGAAGGTCAATTAAAAAGTTAATTGATCCAATTAAAAAATTAATTGATACAGTATTTGTGTGATTGATTTTTGTTTCAATTAAAAAAATTGTTGAATCAATTAAATTTTTAATTGAATATTTTTTAAAATTCAATTAAAATTTTAATTGGAAAAATTTTCGTGAATTTTTTTTGTGTGTACGATCTAAGTTATTCGGTTGACAGTCTTTAGTAGAATTTTCTACGCAATCCCTCCTGTACATACGATTTGGACTGGACGAACTGACGGCCGTGTATAATTGTGATTTTTTTTTGTTTAATAATAGTAGACTTATTTTTTTGTGAAATTTCAATCCACAGAACAGTGTACTAATATTCTTTCAGTGTATATGGAAAATAATAATTACATGAATTCAAAGGAAATACAAATTTTCTTTTGTTTTCCAGAAACAAATAAAATATTTTTTGTTTTCAGTTAAATGTGTGTTCTTATCAGTCTACAATGACCAATGCTTGACATTTGATGACCATTCATGATAAGAGCGAGTGGAATCAGGAATACATTGTTCAAATAATTGTACGAATTCTTTTGTCTACCTCGTAATTGACTAATGCGTCATTGAGGAACAGAAAACTTAATTAGTAACATGATATTTTAGAACTTGCAAACATTTCTAGGATAATTAAAACAAGTAATTGGCGGATAAAATGTTCTAAATATAAACACACCTAAGAGATTTGGGTAAAAATTACGGATTCTAGAAGACCAAGAAGTAAAATCGAGAGATCGACCTATATGGTGGCTATATAAAAACATGCACCGGTACTCATCATTTTCGGCACACGACTTTAGGGTCCTAGAGTACCTCTAGATTTCAAATTTCAAGCAAATTGGATTAAAACTACGGATTCTAGAAGCCCAAGAAGTAAAACCGGGAGATCGGTCTATATGGGGGCTATATCAAAACATGGACCGATACACCCCATTTTTTGCGTACGTTAGTTAAATTAACTAAAAAACAGGAAAAAATTATACACAAATTAAGAATAAAGACTTACTAAATTTCTCAGAAAATAGTTCATTATTTCTTTAAATTTGTAAATTTTACTACAAATGACTTCATCATGAACTTCGCATGTCACTAAAGACATTCTTGCAATTTTGAAGTCACATATATTCCTTCAAACTACAAAATTTTCTTTAACAAATGAAAAAACCTGATTATGTCTAATACATTTTCTTGACTTCGTCGAAAAATATTTACTTATTTTTGTGATATCGGCGTGATGGTAATGTTAGTAATACTGTTTAGTTAAAAATTTCTAATAAAATTAAAAATTGTCTAAAATTAACCGAAAGTTTTCTTCCTGGTGGGTTCACTGTGGGTGCGATAATATTTTATGCCACTTCGTGTAAATGTTTAACTACAATATAACTCGTTTATGCATCAAGTCGTATTTGACCAAAAAGCAAAGGTCAAAACATGGAGAGAATATAAATGAAACGTTCATTTATTCATAGAGGGATACACGTTTTGAATTTATTTATAAATAAACCGAGTTCTTCATTTATTTCGGTTTTATAGAAAATCCTTGTCGTTACTTCTGTTTAATTGCAAGAGTAACGGCAATGACTGGTTAGATTAATTGAATTATACATTGCCTTGATATGAAACGAATTTATATCTTCTAATATCTGCACGTAACCAGTGTCGTCAACTAGTCGAGAGGCTTATGCTGGGTTTGTGCTTGGTTCTTAGAAAGCATGTACTCACATCACGTACCAAATTTCAACCGGTTCGGATAAAAATTTCTCCTCCATAAAGCTCTGGAAATTAAATCTGGGGATAGCTTTATTTGATATTACCTAATTTGTATACCCTGCGCCACACTGTGGAACAGGGTATTATAAGTTAGTGCATATGTTTGTAACACCCAGAAGGAGACGAGATAGACACATGGTGTCTTTGGCAATAATGCTCAGGGTGGGTCCCTGAGTCGATATAACCATGTCCGTCCGTCCGTCCGTCTGTCTGTGAACACATTTTTGTGATCAAAGTCTAGGTCGTAATTTAAGTCCAATCGCCTTCAAATTTGGCACATGCTCATAATTTGGGTCAGAATATAACCCTATTAATTTTGGAAGAAATCGGTTCAGATTTAGATATAGCTCCCATATATATCTTTCGCCCGATATGTACTAATATGGACCCAGCAGCCAGAGTTTTATACCGATTTGCTTGAAATTTTGTACAAACATAACACTTAGTCGTATAGTCAAGTGTGCAAAATTTGATTGAAATCGGTTCAGATTTAGATATAGCTCCCATCAAGGCCGTAGCCAGGATTTTAATTCGGGGGGGGTTCAACTTTAAAAAAAATATTCATATAATCTCATGTGTAGAAAATTTTATTTATGCATAGGTATGTATACAATATTTATACCCTGCGCCACACTGTGAAACAGGGTATTATAAGTTAGTGCATATGTTTGCAACACCCAGAAGGAGACGAGATAGACACATGGTGTCTTTGGCAATAATGCTCAGGGTGGGTCCCTGAGTCGATATAACCATGTCCGTCTGTCCGTCCGTCCGTCCCTTTGTCTGTGAACACATTTTTGTGATCAAAGTCTAGGTCGCAATTTAAGTTCAATCGCCTTCAAATTTGGCACATGTTCCTAATTTGGGTCAGAATAGATCCCTATTGATTTTGGAAGAAATCGGTTCAGATTTAGATATAGCTCCCATATATATCTTTCGCCCGATTTACACTCATATGACCACAGAGACCAATTTTATACTCCGATTTAGTTGCAATTTTGCACAGGGAGTAGAATTAGCATTGTAGGTATGCGTGCTCAATTTGGTTGAAATCGGTTCAGATTTAGATATAGCTCCCATATATATGTTTTTCTGATTTCGACAAAAAGGTCAAAATACCAACATTTTCCTTGTAAAATCGCCACTGCTTAGTTGAAAAGTTGTAAAAATGACTGTAATTTTCCTAAAATTTTAATACATATATATCGAGCGATAAATCATAAATAAACTTTTGCGAAGTTTCCTTAAAAGTGCTTCAGATTTAAATGCTTCCCATATTTATACCCTGCGCCACACTGTGGAACAGGGTATTATAAGTTAGTGCATAGGTCTGTAACACCCAGAAGGAGACGAGATAGATACATGGTGTCTTTGGCAATAATGCTCAGGGTGGGTCCCTGAGTCGATATAACCATGTCCGTCCGTTACCTTTTGTGTAGACATTTTTGAGTCGATATCAATAGCTTTGACAAAACATTTTAATATTTTGAGAAAGTCTTTATCAACCTTATTTGCTAATAGTCTTTTACAAATGTGGCAAAACAGACATGTTCATGTGGGAAGAAAATCTCGATTTTGTAAAAGACATAGTCAAAAACAGGATTTTATTCTATATTATCGATTTTTTATTTCGGTAGAAAATGTTGTCAAAATTTTATGTCTATATAAAATTTTTGCAAAATTTTATTTTTATAGAAAATTTTGTGAACATTTTATTTCAATTGAAAATTTTGTAAAAATTTTATTTCTATAGGAAATTTTTGCAAAATTTTATTTCTATAGAAAAAATTTTGCAAAATTTTTTTCTATAGATTTTTTTTGCAAAATTTTATTTCTATAGAAAATTTTTGCAAAATTTTATTTATATAGAAAATTTTGTCAAAATTTTATTTATATAGAAAATTTTGTCAAAATTTTATTTTCTTTAAAATTCAGTCTCTTGACAATAATCTTCCAGTGAAATTTTTGTTGAAATTTAGTAAAAAGTACCTTTCCGCTCAAAAAATACCTTTTTGTACTTTCTTAAAAATTGTATTTTCCATCCCTGAGTAACTGGCAAAGTGACCAAAATTTTTAAAAGAATATGCACGTTTGGAAATATCTCTTTATTGCACTCTCCAAGTGCTTCCATCGCTGAATTAGGCAGGTTCTTTTCGCAGGTTTTGCGCCATTTCATTTACATATGTGTGTTTGACTGTTTCGTTGTTGTTGCTATGGCCCAAAGCGAGCCATGTTCACAAAAAGAACAACAAACACACATAAAAAGCAGAAATACATTTTCCAAAAATGAAATTTCCCTTCAGTTTTTTTGGTGCCAATTGACCCCTTTTTCCAGGCAATTGGAATTTTATATCGGTCATGGGACTGGTTGTATTTAGCCAATTGGTAGCCACTTCATGAATTTGTCTCTAGACCACAATGAACCTATCCCCTAACCGGTTCAAATGTCTCTATCACAGGGTTAATTAACACATTTCTGGCCCTTTTGCATCTATAACAGGGACAGTTCTATTTTTAGATTTTTTTCAGTTATATTTTCCCTACATTTGTTCATTTTCTACCAATATCACAAACATTTAAATTGACGTTTCAACGCTGGGTGTTCAATGGCGTTTGTGGCTGAATGCGTTAAGGCGTTTTGTTATGCTGCCAGTAAACCCAGGTTCAAAACCTGGCCGGAGCGAAAAAGTTTTTCAAATTGTAAAAATTAGATAAAATAACATAAGACAAATAAAAAAACATTGATAGAAGGAGACGAGATAGATACATGGTGTCTTTGGCAATAATGCTCAGGGTGGGTCCCTGAGTCGATATAACCATGTCCGTCCGTTACCTTTTGTGTAGACATTTTTGAGTCGATATCAATAGCTTTGCATCTATAACAGGGACAGTTCTATTTTTAGATTTTTTTCAGTTATATTTTCCCTACATTTGTTCATTTTCTACCAATATCACAAACATTTAAATTGACGTTTCAACGCTGGGTGTTCAATGGCGTTTGTGGCTGAATGCGTTAAGGCGTTTTGTTATGCTGCCAGTAAACCCAGGTTCAAAACCTGGCCGGAGCGAAAAAGTTTTTCAAATTGTAAAAATTAGATAAAATAACATAAGACAAATAAAAAAACATTGATAGAAATAAGAAGTAAAATTGGTGGAAAATTTTGTTTTTTTAGAACTGTCTCTCTAACATGTCTATTTGAACTGGTTAATTGGTGGGTTGAAAACAACCGGTTAAAGGATTGGTTTGTAGGTATCTATGTGGGGGTCAATTGACCCTTCCTATGACAACCCCATGTTAATTTCACCGGTCACCTAACCAGTTAAAGGACCTGTACCGGCTATAAAGGACAGGTGAATCGACCGGTTTGGGACCAGTCCCAAGAACTGAAGGGTTGTGGTGCGAGAACAAAAACAATTTGTTTTTTTTTTTCGACAGTCGTTTGACGGGCTTTTCAACTAGTATTCTATAATTTGTGCAAGTTTTATAGGTAAGCGTTTTTCAAAATAAAACCTCCAGCTTTTCTTCAACATCTTCGATAAGATTTTTTTATGCAGCTAAAAATATATATATATTTTTTTTTATATAAAAATATTCATTCATTTCGGGGGGGGGGGGTTTGATCCCCCTCATCCCCCCCTGAATACGGCCTTGGCTCCCATATATATCTTTCGCCCGATATGGACTTATATGGCCTCAGAAGCCCGATTTTTGCCGAATTTGGTTGAAATTTTGCACTAGGAGTACAATAAGTAATATAGTCATGTGTGCCAAATTTGATTGAAATCGGTTCAGATTCAGATATAGCTCCCATATATATATTTTTCTGTTTTCGACAAAAATGGTCAAAATACCAACATTTTCCTTGTTAAATCGCCACTGCTTAGTCGAAAAGTTGTAAAAATGACTCTAATTTTCCTAAACTTCTAATACATATATATCGAGCAATAAATCATAAATAAACTTTTGCGAAGTTTCCTTAAAATTGCTTCAGATTTAAATGTTTTCCATATTTTTTTACTAAAATTGTGTTCCATCCTAGTGCATTAGCCAACTTAAATTTTGAGTCTATAGATTTTGTAAAAGTCTATCAAATTCTGTCCAAATCGAGTGATATTTAAATGTATGTATTTGGGACAAACCTTTATATATAGCAACCAACACATTTGACGGATGTGATATGGTATCGAAAATAAAGATCTACAAAGTGGTGCAGGGTATAATATAGTCGGCCCCGCCCGACTTTAGACTTTCCTTACTTGTTTCATAGTAGCTAGAGGACGCATACTAACATCATACACTAAAAACCAAATTTACTTGGATCCAACGTTTTTGACCTTCCCTTAAAGATTTTGGTATTGCTTCCAAGCCAAGGATGAGCCTTCTTTCAAATAAAGACATTTTTTAGCGACCTATCTGGCTTTAAACCCATGATCAATAAAATTAAAATTAGCATACAGATCTCGATCTTTCTCTTTCGTGGTGTATAACGGATACTACAAAGTAAAAGATGTTTTCTTAATTCCAAAAATAAACTTTAAACCAAAGATGGTAAATAATCAAAATAAGTCTTAGCCTATATTTGAAGCGTTTTTATCTTAAATCTAAAGATTCAATATTTCAGTTAATTTAAAGGCGATTTCTTTGAATTAAAAATGCTTTTCTTTATTTTAATGAAAGGAAAACATTTAATAAATAATTGTAATTGACATCAAGTAGCAAACACCATTATATATCGATTGTGTAATCAATATTTTAAATATTACGAAAGTAGTAAAATTAAAATCAACAAGTAGCAAATGTTCTATCAACTCAACATCAAAAATAGCTAAATCTATCTACAAAATAGCTAAAGTGGCATCACTGCATGTAACACGATGAGTTTTATATGCATAATCTCTCTGTCTCTTTCTGCTCCTCTCTCAATTCCATCATACTTGAGATATTTACATCCTATCGAATGTTTTATACATTCCAAGATTATAGAGGCTGTCATATACAATCTCAATAGAGCCTATTATAGCCTACAATTCCTAGTTTAATTGCACTGGTTTTTAAAAAATGCAGAATAAACATATATATATATATATACACATTTATTTTTGTATATTTTGAAATACAAATAAATAAAAAAATATATTTTTGTATAGTAATTAGTAAAAAGCCAAAAACAATGGATTTGTCATTGTGGTTACTCAAGCGTTTAGATGTTTTTTTTTTACATTTTCCAAAATTTAAATGACAATGGCTTTAAAAACCCAAAGAGATGAGTGTTCCTAAAATAGAAAATTTTATATAATTTACATGGATATGCAAATGGCAATTAGTTCATACAGGCAATGAAATCCATTAAATTTTAAAGTATTGCTGAGGTGGTTTTACCCCCTTCTTCAGGGGGCTTTAACAAGCAGAAAATTCGAATCACAGAACTGGTACCGACGATACAGTTTGTTTTAATTTTAAAATTTCAATATATATTAGTATACCCTCTTAATATTAAAATCGAATTTCACGAACAACCGTGGTGCAGCGGTTAGCATGCCCTACCTGCATACACAGAGTCGTGGATTCGACCCCAGTTTCGACCAAACACCAACAAGTTTTTCAGCGGTGGATTATTCGGTCTCATTAATGCTGGTGACATTTCTGAGTGTTTCAAAACTTCTCTAAGTGGTTCCACTGCAATGTGGAACGCCGTTCGGACTCGGCTATAAAAATGAGGTCCCTTGTCATTGAGGTTAATATACGGGCAGAACTCAGTGATGAGAGAAGTTCGCCAATGTGGTATCACAATGCACTGAATAGTCTAAGCGAGCTGGAAATATCGGGCTATAATGGCAGCCCGATATTTCCAGCTCGCTTAGACTACCTAACCTAACCTACACTTATCGTTACTATTCCTAGACGGCCGGCTATTTTATACCTTGCACCATTCTTTAGACCAAAATTTTTGATACCATTTGAATCCTTCAAATTTGTTAAGGGCTATATCTAAAGATTTACATCCCCATATCCATATATTTAAATCTGAACCGAATTCGACAAAATTGTTTACACTTCTACAACATCTTTAGACTTAAAATTGAAATCGGCTTATGTCCTGGGACGAAACAGAATGTTAGTAAAAGAATATCTAAATTTCACAAAAGTGAATTTATGATGATTTATCGAGAGGTACATATGAATTAGAGGTATAGGGAAATTTGAGTCATTTTTACAATTTTTCCCACTTAACGATTTAACAAGGAAATGGGCTAAATTTTGCCAAGTTTGTGGTTTTTTGTACAATATTTGGCCGATTCGGGCGATATTTATATGAGTCGGAGGCTTAACTTATTTTAAACCGATTCTGTGGAAATTATGAACGTATATGTTGAATCTCGGGGGTAAATATGGAACCAATTTTGACCAAGTTTTGTACAAATTGCTAAAATATTAATTGTACTAAAATTTAAAAATTTTATTTCTATAGATTTTGTTAAAATTTTATTTCAGAAGAAAATTTTGTCAAAATTTTATTTCTGCAGAAAAGTTTGTCAAAATTTTATTTCTAAAGAAGATTTTGTCAAAATTTTATTTTTATAGAAAAGCTTATCAAAATTTTATTTCTAAAGAAGATTTTGTCAAACTTTTATTTCCATAGAACATTTTATCAAAATTTTATTTCTAGAGAAAGTTTTATCAAAAATTTTATTTCTAAAGAAGATTTTGTCAAAATTTTATTTCCTTAGAAAATTTTGTCAAAATTTTATTACCATAGAAAATTTTGTTAAATTTTATTTATTTATACAGAAACTTTTGTCAAAATTTTATTTCAATAGAATATTTTATCAAAAATTTATTTCCATAGAAAATCTTGTCAAAATTTTATTTCTATAGAAAATTTTGTCAAAATTTTATTTCTATAGAAAATTTTGCCAAAATTGTATTTCTATAGAAAATTTTATTTCTACAGAAAATTTTATCAACATTTAATTTCTATAGAAAATTTTATCAAAATTGTATTTCTATAGAAAATTTTGTCAAAATTTTATTTCTAAAGAAGATTTTGTCAACATTTTATTTCTATAGAAAATGTTGTCAATTTTTTTATTTCTATAGAAAATGTCGCCAAAATTTTATTTCCATAGAATTTTTTTTTTAATTTTATTACTATAGAAATTTTGTTAAAATTTTATTTATACAAAATTTTATTTCTATAGAAAATTTTATCAAAGTTTTATTTCTAAAGAAAATGTTGTCAAAATGTTATTACCATAGAAACTTTTGTTAAATTTTATTTATTTATACAGAAAATTTTGTCAAAATTTTATTTCATAGAATATTTTATCAAAAATTTATTTCCATAGAAACTATTGTCAAAATTTTATTTCTGTAGACAATTTTGTCAAAATTCTATTTCTATAGAAAATTTTATTTCTACAGAAAATTTTATCAACATTTTATTTCTATAGAAAATTTTATCAAAAATTTATTTCTATAGAAAATTTTGTCAAAATTTTATTTCTAAAGAAAATTTTGTCAACATTTTATTTCTATAGAAAATTTCGTCAATTTTTTTTTATTTCTATAGAAAATGTCGCAAAAATTTTATTTCCATTGAAAATTTTGTCAAAATTTTATTTCTAAAAAAATTTTGTTAAAATTTTATTACTATAGAAATTTTGTTAAAATTTTATTAATACAAAATTTTATTTCTATAGAAAATTTTGTCAAAATTTTATCTCTATAGAAAATTTGTCAACATTTTATTTCAAAATTTTATATCTATAGAAAAGCTTGTCAAAATTTTATTTCCATAGAATATTTTATCAAAATTTTATTTCTAGAGAAAGTTTTATCAAAATTTTATTTATAAAGAAGATTTTGTCAAAATTTTATTTCCTTAGAAAATTTTGTCACAATTTCATTACCATAGAAAAATTTCTTAAATTTTATTTATTTATACAGAAAATTTAGTCAAAATTTTATTTCTATAGAAAATTTTGTTAAAATTTTATTACTATAGAAATTTTGTTAAAATTTTATTACTATAGAAATTTTGTTAAAATTTTATTCATACAAAATTTTATTTCTATAGAAAATTTTGTCTTAATTTTATCTCTGTAGAAAATTTGTCAACATTTTATTTCATTTTTTGTCAAAATTTTATTTCCTTAGAAAATTTTGTCAAAATTTTATTACCATAGAAAAATTTTTTAAATTTTATTTTTTTTATACAGAAAATTTTGTCAAAATTTTATTTCAATAGAATATTTTATCAAAAATTTATTTCCATAGAAACTATTGTCAAAATTTTATTTCTGTAGAAAGTTTTGTCAAAATTTTATTTCTATAGAAAATTTTGCCAAAATTTTATTTCTATAGAAAATTTTATTTCTACAAAAAATTTTATCAACATTTTATTTCTATAGAAAATTTTATCAAACATTTATTTCATTCTTTTTGTTTTGTTATTGTTGGTTTTGTTCTTTAAGCATTGTTGTTGTTTTTATTGCAGCTTAAAACCATAAATTGACTAAACTACAAGTGTAGCTTAACCAACAGAATTTATTTCGGTATAAGCCGGCTATCATACAAAACCTTTTTTCGGGAGGTTCAAGGGTGGTTCATTGTTGGGTTTAATGAACTGCCTGAATTTATTCTGATAATTGGTTGATAGTTTTGCTGCAAGTAGAGGATGCTGATGAGGAATGTGGTAATTCCGAAACGTGCGTCCATCCAACCATCTTGCAGTCTATAGGGCTTTGCCCAAATAAATTTGACAAACATTATTTTCCTCTGTTGGTTAAGCTACACTTGTAGTTTAGTCAATGTATGGTTTTAAGCTGCAATAAAAACAACAGCTGCAAAACAGAAATTTATTTCTAAAGAAAATTTTGTCAACATTTTATTTCTATAAAAAATTTTGTCAAAATTTTATTTGCATAGAAAATTTTGTCAAAATTTTATTTCTATAGAAAATTTTGTTAAAATTTTATTACTATAGACATTTTTTTAAATTTTATTTATACAAAATTTTATTTCTATAGAAAATTTTATCAAAATTTTATTTCTACACCCTCAAAAAAAATCGCTTCTTTAACATATGTTCCAAACATATTTTGCAGGAAGCACATATATTATTGGATACTGCCGAAACATTAATATGTTTGTTTTATGTGAACATATTATATGTTTGGAAGCATTTTGAGCCCAAAAATATTATATGCTTGGAAGAATTTGTCCCAAAGACGATTGTGCTCATTGCCCAACATACTCGTAATTTTCAATTCCACGAAATATATTAGTTCTTGGCACCTTTTTCTGTAATACAAATAATGTTGAAGAAATTATTAACTTTTATAAATTTTTTAAATTTTACCTTTCGCCTGCACGGAGAATCGAACCGAGGACCATACAGTTTGTAAGCCGATAGTGTGTTGGCTTACAAACTGTATGGTCCTCGGTTCGATTCTCCTGGACTACGTAGCTGTTATAGTCACTGGACTACGTAGCTGTTATAGTCACCAGTAGATAATTATCGTTATAAGTTACATTTATATAGCATAGTTTGCAGCGCCCACGAGCCCATGCAAACATAACATTATTTAACAGAAACACACATTTCTTTGCCACGTGGAGCAGTGGTTAGCATGTCTGCCTTGCATGCAAAGGGTCGTGGGTTCAATCCCTGCTCTGACCAAACATTTTTTTTTTTAATTTACACATTTATATTTATACTATATTAAATTTTTATAATGAAACTTCGAAATGTGGGTTATTAATCATTTTACTGTCCCAACTCTAAAAAGAGTATAGTGCCCTTTCGTTATTTTTATGGAGACCCCTGATTTCTGTTAACGAACCAAGAAAAAAATTGTGCCCATAATGCCAAAATGATAAACAAAACACATGTCCACACATACATAAAATGCTGCTCTCAAGGCGAAAACTTGGTTCCGAATGTCTACTCTCTTTATTCAAATTAAATAATATTTAGACTTAAGCATATCAAATTTTTGGCCTTATCATAAAACAGTTTTCCGAAACAACATAAAAGCGGTTTCACAGAAATTGTTCTCTTTTGATTCTTTCGCTGTGTTATATTGATATCTTTCGTCAACTCTCCCGGTTTCTATCTCTATTTCTTTCTCTATACTCTCTCTGTCGCTTTGAATAAAATATCACAACATATGTATGTTTAGTCGAAATTTGTAAATATATATAAGTTTGCATTCACACATATGATTTTTATGAAACATTCATGCCCCAAACATAATATATTCTAACATATTAACATAGATGTCCCAAACATTTAGTGTTAGTTTAGGAACATTACATGTTTGCACTTAAATATATTGTGTTTTAAAATTGTGCCCGGAACACATTTTGTTTATATCGGAACATATGAAAAACATATTTTTCTAACAGTGTATAGAAAAGTTTGTCAAAATTTTATTTCTATGGAAAATTTGTCAACATTTTATTTCTGTAGAAAATTTTGTCAAAATTTTATTTCTATAAAAAAATGTTGTCAAAATTTTATTTCTATAGAAAAATTTGTCAAAATTTAATTTCTATAGAAAATCTGTGTCTCTCTCGTCTCCTTCTGGGTGTTGCAAACACATGCAATAACTTCTAATACCCTGTTCCAGAGTGTGGTGGGTAGGCAGAGTCATCAACAGACAATTATCGCTATAGCCATCAACGCATACAATAAAGCAGTAATATTTATAGAGCATAGTTTTGGGCGCCCACGAAACAAATTTTTAGTTGGCTACTTTCTTAAAAACACAACGTTTGGAAACGGAAATAATGTAATTTTACATATATTCTAAAAATGTTTGCATTAAATACTATGTGTCTTATGAAGTCTGTCTTATTAAAGACTTAAAGCCAGAAAAGAACAGTGCTTGATATAAACAATATGGACTATAATTTTGGAACAAAAAATATTTGTTTTTTACAAACATAAATGTTTTGTGATAAAAGTTTGAAATTTTCGAAGATTAAAAAAACTGTGACTTCGACACACGTTTTCCAAACATTTTTTTTGCGCATAGTTACAAGTTATTCACTGTAAACTGGTATCGCGAATCGAGAAAACTTCAATCGAGGAAAATCGAACTTGGCAATGGCGATTCGATATGTACAGATGAAATGTTTTATATAGAACACTAGCGCAATTATATTTTCAAAGCTCTCACGAATTTCGTATCTAGCCGCTTACTTTAAGGTCGACAGTCATTTGACATAAATCTCTTATTATAAATGAATCAAATAACTTTCACCATAACATAATTATTACCGAACGAATCGCTTCCTAATTGGTATAAATATTCAATATTCAATTGCATTATACTCACTTGTGTTTATTTACAAGAAATTGAGTTAGTTTTGTTTATGTGGGATGACCGGAACATAACCGGTTTTTATTATATAATAAAACCTTTTTTAATTGTTGTTGCATACGATGGAAATGGTGCGAAAGAAAATAGGTAGACACACGTATAATGGATATACAGACATAAATATGCTCTCGCCGCTTATGATCGATTTATAGATAACTTGCATATAGATGAACCATCGGTGTCAGTTTGACAGTTCCCAAAATGAAGAATGAAATAGAGGGAATTCCAAATTCTCTTTGAGATTCGTTTTTTTACAATTTTACAATTTTACAATTTTATCAACAATTTGAACATTTTTGACACACAAAATGATGTATAATCAAGTTAAATGTTTAAAAGTTTATATTGGCACAAAAAATAACGGCCAAAACCACGAAATCACAAAATTTATTTTTTAAATGTCAGAAAATTCATTTGGTGTTCATATTCGATGCGGAGAGAGACGGGTCATCTATTGGTTGAATATCTGTAGATCGATTTATTTTTACTTGATGTCCTATATTACATTGTTATTTACTTTAATTTAATTTCTTTGAATTAAAATTAATGCAATATAATTTAAAATCTATTAAAAATAACTTTATATTAAATTTTTTATTTTAATTTGAATTTATTTATTTGTTTTGCCACAAAATTCAACTACTTTAATTTAATGAGTTAATAAAATTTAAATTAATTGAATTTTACCTTAATTCAATCCAATTTAATTGAACATAAATAATAATAAAATTTAACTTAATTTAGTTGAGTTTAATTTAAATCAATTTTAATTTAATATTACATTAAATGGATTCCATATAAAATAATTAAGGTGACACAAAATTAGTGAGGTTGATAAGAAAGATCTGGAGGTTTAAGTCTAGCCGTTTTGAGGAATTTATAGCACCAACTTCAGGTTACTACCAATTCTATACCGCTTATTGTTAGCTATATCTAGCTATATCTAAATCTGAAGCGATTTGGATGATATTTGGCAAGATTGGTTGATCTTACAGTAGATTACCGTTTGCTATATTTGAGTCGGTTAATAAATGAGGCCACTATGGTCAAAACTAAGGTTATTAGGGGTACATTTTTGAAAATCGGGCGCTACATATATATGGAAGCTTTATCTAAATCTGAACCGATTTGGTTTGGTTGATACCACAGAAGGTTACCTTGTGCTACATTTTAGTAAGTTAGGTTGATCAATATGGGTTTTATGGCCAAAAAGGGGGAAATCGGGCTATTCATATATATGGGAGCTATAGCTAAATCTGAACCAATCTCGATATTTTTTTCCACATTTTGCTAGTTTTGTAAAATATTATAGTAAGCCAAGTTTGAGTAAGATCGGTTGATAAATAAGGGTTTTATGGCCAAATTTGGGAAAATCGGGAGACACATATATATGGGAGCTATATCTAAATGTGAACCGATTTCGATGAAATTTTGCAGACTTGTAGGGCGATGAAAAATGTTACCTTGTGCCAAATTTGATGACGATCGGTGAGTAATAAAGTGTAACGTGGCCCCATTTGTCGAAATCGGGCGATACGTATATATGGGAGCTATATCTAAATTTGATCTGATTTCTTCCAAATTCAATAGCGTTCGTCCCTGTGCCCAAAAAAAACTCTGTACCAAATTTCATCAGAATCGGTTAATAATTGCGAGCGGAATCCTGCGAACAACAAATACATGGACAAACGGACGGACACCAAGCGCTAGATCAACTCAGAAGATGATTCTGAGTCGATCGGTATATATTTTATGGGGTCTAAAATCAATATTTTTGGTGGGCACATTTTTTTGCAGATCAAAGTTATTATACCCTCCACCATAGGATGGGGGTATATTAACTTTGTCATTCCGTTTGTAACACATCGAAATATTGCTCTAAGACCCCATTAAGTATATATATTCTGGGTCGTGGTGAAATGATGAGTCGATCTGAGCATGTCCGTCTGTCCGTCTGTTGAAATCACGCTAACTTCCGAACGAAACAAGCTATCGACTTGAAACTTGGCACAAGTAGTTGTTATTGATGTAGGTCGGATGGTATTGCAAATGGTCCATAGCGGTGAAATTTGGTACATGGTGTTAGTATATAGTCTCTAACAACCATGCAAAAATTGGTCCATATCGGTCCACTTTTACGTATAGCCCCCATATAAACGGACCCCCAAATTTGGCTTGCGATTGCTCTAAAAGAAGCAAATTTCATCCGATCAGGCTGAAATTTGGTACATAGTGTTGGTATATGTTCTCTAATGACCATGCAAAAATTGGTCCACATCGACCCATAATTATGTATAGCCCCCATATAAGCCGATCCCCAGATTAGAGGAGCAAAATTCAAATTGAAATTGAAATTCAAATTGAAATTTTGGTACGTGGTGTTAGTATATGGTCTCTAACAACCATGCAAGAATTGGTCCATATCGGTCCATAATTATATATAGCCCCCATATAAACCGTTCCCCAGGTTTGATCTCCGGAGCCTCTTGGAGGAGCAAAATTCATCCGATCCGGTTAAAATTTGCAACGTGGTGTTAGTATAAGGCCCCTAATAACCATGCCAAAATTGGTCCATATCGGTCTATAGTTATTATAGCCGATCCCCAATCACACAAAAATTGGTCCATATCGGTTCATAATCATGGTTGCCGCTCGAGCCAAAAATAATCCACCAAAATGTTATTTCAATAGAAAATTTTGTCAAAATTTGATGTCTATAGAAAATTTTGTCAAAATTTTATTTCTATAGAAAATTTTGACAAAATTTTATTTGTATAGAAAATTTTGTAAAAATTTTATTTCTATAGAAAATTTTGTCAAAATTGTATTTCTATAGAAAATTTTTTCCAAATTTTATTTTTATAGAAAATTTTGTCAAAATTTTACTTCTATAGAAAATGTTGTAAAAATTTTATTTTGTCAAAATTTTATTTCTATAGAAACTTTAAACATAATTATATACGTATTTAATCGGCCTTTTTTAGTTTAATATATACCACGTATGGACTATATGGTATATATTACGGTGTTAGGAAGTTTTAAGATTCCTTGCCATCGGCTTCTGTAGAAGTTTCTACGCAATCCATGGTGGATGGTACATAAGCTTCGGCCTGGCCGAACTTACGGCCGTATATACTTGTTTTCATAATAATATATTCTGACATTTTTGTGATATTCAATCTTCCGTTAAGATAACGGATGCGATTGGTCTATAGAGCTGTATACTTTGCACTTCTAATACTATATTTGTAACCACTTTTCTCTTCATAATGGTTTTAAATGGACATGTGTAGCGCCTGAAAGTATGAGGAGAAAATTCTATAGTATTGTTACTCCCCTAAACTGTCAACTACGAGGGGTGATTTTCGATGAAATGACGATACAGTTAGGTATGAGTAAATAAAGAAAAGTGATATTTCAATTATAAGTATAAAAAATTAAAAAAAAAAACTTATATAAATGTATTTAATTTGTATTTTTTCACTTTTTAAAAAGTTTTTATTGCTAGTGAGTGATACTTTTTGCATATTGCTATAGGTGACGCATGAATTCCTTAACTGGATTATTTTGAAAATATTCCTTAAGATATAGATTTCTATTAAGCGCACAACAAATATTTTAACCGCACAATAAATAAAACAACTACATTTTTATGTGGGATTCGAAGCCAATAAACCAAATAAATTAGTGATTTTTAAGGTCAATATTTTTACTTAATATTTTCACTCTCCTATTCTGGAACAACATTTATCACGTTTGGTAAAGTAAATTTGCTCCTTATTCCAAAAAATAAAAATAAAATGATTGCAAATATTTTTTTTCTCTTTAATTCTTTAACTAAGATTATTTTGTTGTTCCATCACCATCATCACATCACTTTTTATTAACTATTGAGAAGCTTTATACATAAACTATAAAGAACTAGTATCTTCGAATGTAGGCGTATGAAGTCAATACATTTTGTTGATGGTTTCCATTCTATTAAAATATTTTTTTGGACACAATTCATTGTTGTCATTTAAATGCGTTTGACGTGCAACTTTTGTGACTCACTACACGGATGGACACTGTGTATTGTTGTCTTCTTATTTGTTTTATTTTCAAAAATGTTGTTTGTTATTGTTTGTGTGTTTTTTGTTCCGAATTCTTTTTAATTGAATGTATTCTATACATAAATTATATGCATAATACCTAATAAATATTTTTTGTATTAATTCACTACCCGTATATATAGCTCACTCGCAACTTGTCGTTGCGTTTCGGTGTTTAGCGTTTCACGTTTGTAAATCAACTGAATTTCATCGGCGATTGTTCAATTTGTTTTGTTTGTTGTTTGAGTACTATGAAATAACTACGCATGAGAGATCATCTATCCTCTCTACGTCAGGGATGGAAAATACAATTTTTAAGAAAGTACAAAAAAAGGTATTTTTTTGAGCGAAAAAGTACTTTTCACAAAATTTCAACAAAAATTTCATTGGAAGATTATTGTCAAGAGCACCTTTAGAGTGAATTTTTAAGAAAATAAAATTTTGTTTGTCGAATCCACATTTATATTTTTTTTAGTTATAAATATATCTGCTTACAAAGACTACAGTATTGTAATCACGGTTTGGTAGATTTGTAGAATTCATGGTATTTCATATATTTTCTGTAGATAAATTGAAATACATTTTTAACAAAATTTTCTATACTCGTAGAAATAAAATTTTGACAAAATTTTCTATAGAAATAAAATTTTTACAAAATTTTCTATAGAAATAATTTTTTTACAAAATTTTCTATAGAAATCAAAATTTTGACAAAATTTTCTATAGAAATCAACATTTTGATTATTTATTTATTGTTTTAATATATTTATTAATATATTTATTTATTGTTTATTTTAATCATACAGTAAATGTATGATAAAAAAAGAAAAGAAAGAAAAGTAGCATTGGCGGTTAAGGCCATCAGCTATACAGATGTATAAATTTAACAATAATGTAATAAGAAATCAAAATTTTAACAACATTTTCTATAGAAATAAAATTTTGACAAAATTTTCTATAAAAAAATGTTAACAAAAATTTTTATAAAAATTAAATTTTGACAAAATTTTCTATAGAAATATAATTTTGACAACATTTTCAATAGAAACAAAATTTTGACAAAATTTTCTATAGAAACAAAATTTTAACAAAATTTTCTATAGACATCAAAATTGTGACAAAATTTTCTATAGAAATCAAAATTTTGACAAAATTTTCTACAGAAATAAAATTTTGACAAAATTTTCTATAGAAATCTAAATTTTTACAAAAAAAAATAAAATAAAATTTTCCAAAAGAAAAAAATGTACAAAATTTTCTGTAGAAATAAAATTTTGACAAACATTTTTGCAAAATAATATTTTCGTGGTAGTTTTTGGTAATATTTTCTCCAAATGTCGGTAGATTATTTTTCTCTGAAGTTTCGACCTTGAATGGTTCGCATTTTTTTAGTAGGCGATCAATAACTTCTTATCTTTAAAGTATTCGTGTGGAAGCGTAATATAGAATCACATGCTTTTTTCGACTAAAACAGTATTGAAATTCAATAAGATCGTGTTTTTGACTATGGCTTTTACAAAATCGCATGAACTTGTCTGTTTTGCCAAAATTGTAAAAGACGACTAGCAAATAAGTTTCTTAAAAACTTTCTCAAAATATTAACATATTTTGTCAAAACTAGTGTACCATATGTGATATGTGCTCAAATATGTCTACACAAAAGGTATTAAATCATTCGCGGGTGTACTACGGTACTGCCCACGTTGAAAAAGTATTGAAAAAAGTACTATAGTACTGCATTTTCCATCCCTGCTCTACGTACATCTCTCGAGCTGTGTTAATAATAATGTGCAGAGTAGGGATGAAAAATGGGACTTTTGAAAAGTACTTAAATGAACACAAAAGAGTACTTTTTGATACTTTATTTATGTTATACTCGCCACCATAGAATGGTATTAAGCCGATAGCTTTAGTTGCTAGTGCTTAAATCTTCTTTTTATTTATTGTAATTTTAATTATAATAAATATGCAAACAAATAAATAATAATAAATAAATGGTGAAGGGGTATAACAAGTTTGCCATTCCGTTTGTAACACATCGATATATCGATTTCCGGTCTTATTATTGATCAGGAAGAAATTCTAAGTACGCCAGAGCATTCAATAGTGAAGCTATGTTGCTGGAATTTTGGAGTCTTCTCTTGTCCGCAGGCAGTTCAAGCATGAAGATGGGCTATGTTATATCGACTCATGTTTCAATAGAGCCACCACCGATCTTCCGATTTGTAAACAGCAGTGGCAAATTTTGTATTCATCAGTCAATGGTTTGATAAAGCCCCGTATAGACTGATCTCTCGATTTCATTTATACACTGAAAAAAAAACAGGCGCGGTTCCAAAAATTTGGTCTTTACTGTAAAATTTTTGGTATTGATTCCGAGCCAAAGAAGCGGAGAATACAAGTAAGGATACTTTTAAGACTCAATTCTTTTTTAAATTTGGGTTTTGTGTACTTGCTTTTAGGAAGCAAATTCTAATCTTCCATTTTTTAGCTTTTTTTCTTCATATGCTATCAAAGTCCTTTAAAAACGAGTTAACGACAACTTTATTTTCCAAATTCAGACTCGATTTCCAGTAAAAATTATGCTATGTTTCAAGTAAAAAACCTCTTTAAAATAAAGTGTTCAAAGACATGTCCTATATTTGAACGATTTTTTGCTTTGTAGTCAAGATGCAAAAATACAACAAATTTAAAGACAATTTCATTAATTTTAAAGAATTTTTCTGAATTATTAAAGTCAAGTTGACCTTAGCCCAAAAATTGTTTTCGTTCATGTTATGATACCCATTTTTAAGTCAAATCACTTAATTATGAGAAACATACGACTTCATTGATTATCGACTTTTGGACAAGGAAAAACTTCATATTACACTAAAAAAAAAGTGAACTCTCTACTTCACTAAAGCCAATTTAACTTTATTTTAGTTCATGGAGTTATTATGTTTGGAGAAAGTAGCCTTTACTTTAATAATTTTTTGTTTACGTTAGTTCAATTAACTAAAACCGAGGAGAAAAATATACTCAAATGAAGCATAAAGATTAACTAAATTCGTGTATTCCACAAAATAGTTCAGAATTTCTTTAAATTTGTAAATTTTACCAAAAAGGCGTCTATCATGAACTTCGTATGTCACTAAAGACATTCTTGCAATTTTGAACTCCAAATTTTTCCTTCAAACTACAAAATTTTCTTTAACATGTGAAAAAACTTAGTTATGTCTAATAAATTTTCTTGAATTTGTCGAAAAATATTTACTTATTTTTATGACATCGGCGTGATGCCAACGTTTGTAATACTGTTTAGTTAAAATTTTCTACAAATATTCAAAATTTTCTAAAATTAACCGAATGTTTTCTTCCTGGTGGGTTCACTGTTTTTTTCAGTGTAGAGAAATGCGTCTTCTATGCTAAGTAAAATTTGCATTCGTATTTTAAAAACATGAAATCTTTGACCTCACGACAATATTTTTTTCAGTGTACATGAATATTTGGTGAATTGAAGAGAGTGGCATGAATTCAAACAATTTTCAAACATAGCTAAAAGAGCTCGCAGTAAAAAATTGACTTAATGAGAAACTAAATGAAATTGCTCTTTTTTGTTGTAGTATTAGTATTTTTTACCATAGGATGGGGGTATATTAAGTTTGTTATTCCGTTTGTAACACATCGAAATATTGCACTAAGACCCCATAAAGTATATATATTCTGGGTCGTGGTGAAATTCTGAGGCGATTTAAGCACGTCCATCTGTTGAAATCACGCTAACTTCCGAACGAAACAAGCTATCGACTTGAAACTTGGTACAAGTAGTTGTTATTTATGAAGGTCGGATGGTATTGTAAATGGGACATATCGGTCCACTTTTACGTATAGCCCCCATATAAACGGACCCCCAAATTTGGCTTGCGAAGCCTCTAAGCCGATCCGGCTGAAATTTGGTACATGGTGTAAGTATATGGTCTCTAATGACCATGCAAAAATTGGTCCACATCGGTCCATAATTATATATAGCCCCCATATAAACCGATCCCCAGATTTGGCTTGCAGAGCCTCTAGGAAAAGCATGAAATTTGCCGATCCGGCTGAAATTTGGTACATGCACTGAAAAAACAGTGAACCCACCAGTAAGAAAACTTTCGGTTAATTTTAGAAAATTTTGAATATTTGTAGAAAATTTTAACTAAACAGTATTATAAACGTTGGCATCACGCCGATGTCATAAAAATAAGTAAATATTTTTCGACAAATACAAGAAAATTTATTAGACATAACTAAGTTTTTTCACTTGTTAAAGACAATTTTGTAGTTTGAAGAAAAAACTTGGAGTTCAAAATTGCAAGAATGTCTTTAGTGACATACGAAGATCACGATGGACGCATTTTTGGTAAAATTTACAAATTTAAAGAAATTCTGAACTATTTTGTGGAAGACACGAATTTAGTTAATCTTTATGCTTCATTTGAGTATATTTTTTCTTCGGGTTTAGTTAATTTAACTAACGTACACAAAAAAGTATTAGAGTAAAGAAAACTTTCTCCAAACATAATATTTCTATGAACTAAAATAAAGTTAAATTGGCTTTAGTGAAATAGAGAGTTCACTTTTTTTTGAGTGTGGTGTCAACATATGATCTCTAACAACCGTGCAAAAATTCGTATACATCGATCCATAATTATATATAGCCCCTATATATACCGATCCCCAGATTTGGCTTGCGGAGCCTCTAAGAGAAGCAAATTTCATCCGATTGGGGAAATTTGGTACATGGTGTTAGTATATGGTCTCTAATGACCATGCAAAAATTGGTACACATCGGTCCATAATTATATATAGCCCCCATATAAACCGATCACCAGATTTGACCTCCGGAGCCTATTGGAAGATCAAAATTCATCTGATTCAGTTAAAATTTGATACGTGGTGGTTATATATGGCCTCAAACAACCATGCAAAAATTGGTCGAAATCGGTCTATAATTATATATAGCTCCCATATAAACCTATCCCCACATCCGATTCGGTTGAAATTTGGTACGTGATGTTAGTATATGGTATCCAACAACCATGCCAAAAGTGGTCCACATCAGTCGATAATCATATATAGCCCCCATATAAACCGATCCTGATATTTGGTTTTGGAACCTCTTGGAGGAGCAAATTTCATCCGAGTAAGTTGAAATTTGGTACATTGTGCTAGTATATGGCCGCTAATAACCATGCCTAACTAGGTCCATATCCGTCTATAGTTATATATATCCCTCAGATAAATCGATCCCCAATCACACAAAAATTGGTCCATATCAAGTTCATAACTGTATATATGGACTAACTCACAATTTAGAAAACGATGTTAAGGAGTTTTAAGATACCACAATCCAAGTAAAGGGTGATACGGTCAAAATTTGGTCAATATAAACTTGACCTATTTCTTTCAATTTTGCATTTAAAAAACCTGAACACCCCTCATTTTGAAGGTGTGTGTGTGTAGAATGTTGCTCCTATTTTGATTTTGGAATTCACTCTCCAGTTGTCAAAATGCCGTCCAAGCAAGAAGAGCAGCGTATCAAAATTTTGCTCGCGCATCGCGAAAATCCGAGCTACTCGCACGCAAAGCTGGCAAAATCGCTAAAAGTTGCCAAATCAACCGTTACAAATGTAATTAAAGTGTTTGGGGAACGTTTGTCGACAGCCAGGAAGTCTGGATCGGGGGGAAATCGAAAACTGGAAGCCGCTGAGACGACAAGGAGAGTTGCCGGTAGTTTCAAGCGAAACCCTAACCTCTCTCTCCGAGATGCCGCAAATAAGCTGGGTGTATCGTCTACAACCGCACATCGAGCCAAAAAACGAGCCGGACTATCGACTTACAAGAAGGCAGTGACTCCAAATCGCGATGATAAACAAAATACGACGGCCAAAGCGCGATCCCGGAGGCTGTACACGACGATGCTGACGACGAAACCTACGTCAAAGCCGACTACATGCAGCTTCCGGGACAGGAGTTTTATACGGCAAAAGGAAGGGGAAAGGTAGCACATATTATCAAGCACATAAAACTGTCAAAGTTCGCAAAGAAATATCTGGTTTGGCAAGCCATCTGTACCTGTGGCTTGAAAAGCAGCATTTTCATAGCTTCCGGGACTGTCAACCAAGAAATTTACGTGAAAGAGTGTTTGAATAAACGTCTGCTGCCTTTCCTGAAGAAACACGGTTGTTTCGTACTGTTTTGGCCGGATTTGGCATCTTGCCATTACGGTAAAAAGGCCATGGAGTGGTACGCCGCCAACAACGTGCAGGTGGTTCCCAAGGACAAGAACCCTCCCAACACGCCAGAGCTCCACCCAATTGAGAAATACTGGGCTATTGTCAAGCGGAACCTAAAGAAGACCAAAAAAACTGCTAAGGACGAGCAGCAGTACAAGGCAAAATGGCTTTCTGCGGCGAAGAAGGTGGACAAGGTGGCTGTACAAAATCTGATGGCAGGTGTCAAGCGTGAGGCCCGGCAATTCGGATTTGGAAAAGCGAAAGCCCAACTGAATATTTTTCCTGAATTTTATACTAATTGAACTTGAAAAATAAATTTAATTTGATTTTTTAAATAAACGATTTCACCGATTTACACGGGGTTTCCCTTGACCAAATTTTGGCCGTATCACCCTTTAATTCGATTGTGGATGACAGTTTTTCGTAGAAGTTTCTACGCAATCCATGGTGGAGTGTACATAAGATTCGGCCTGGCCGAACTTACGGCCGTATATACTTGTTTCCGTTTTAAATAATTCTTTGGGCCAGAGAGATACATGGCTATACAGGTTATATCAGAACCAGAGAATGAAGCCGACTCTTTTTTATCGGCGGCGGCGGCTGGCACTAAATTTTTCTCTCCACCGGCTTGACGTCTAAGTCGATATAAATTTGTCTATTCGGAGGCGCACAATTATTCATTATAAAATCAAGCTAAATTTGAGTCGATATATTCGGTGGTGGCGTCGGCTGGTAATAATTGGTCAGCGGTGGCGTCGGCTGGTTAAAATTGGACAGCAGTGGCGTCGGCTGGTAAAAATTGGTCGGCGGCGGTTACAACTGTCGGCGTGACTCGACGACTTTATTCTCTGATCAGAACTCCTTTCTATGATCGCTATGAAGACATCATACAAATTTAATTTATAAACTTCTTCTAAAATTTCGTTTCCAAGAAACATAAATAGAAATGTGATGGTTCTCGTCGGATAATATCTAAAGTAGTAACCCTCTAATGCCCCATTTTTTCTACCACCTGATAAAATAGTCCAGGTTTACGACACAAATGCAAGAAAACGAAGCAAGGGAACTCAATATGGTAAAATCCAGTGCATGCTGCAAAGTCTCTTGTAGGGTTTTGACAGTTTTGTTTTTTGTTTTACATATTTTTGCTGTCTTCAGGTGTGTTTTACTAAAAGCTTTCCGTTTTATCGAAGACCGCCTAAAGGCGGTTTTAGACATTAGAGGGTTAAGACTAAAAAAAGTTGTACTGATAACTATTCTTTTAAAAGCTTTTCGTTTTATCGAAGACCACCTAAAGGCGGGTTTGGGCATTAGAGGGTTAAGACTAAAAAAGTTGTACTGATATATATTCTGGGGGGACTAAAATTTTTAGCTACGCTAATGATTTACACACAAATGCGTCTAATACTATAATTTGGGAAAAACTGACACAATAATTTGATAGAAATACATATATTATAAAATTCACTTGATTCATTTTTCTGTCCTTTATAAAAAGTGTTTATTTTTTGTTTCAATTTTTGTGCAACCTATTATTGTATCTGACATCTTTTTTACTACTTTTAAGAAATTCTCAATTGCAACGTTGCTTGCAAAACAATGACATATCTCGTTATTTAAAAATTTTTTTTAGTTCTTTTTCCGAAGAGAATTCTTTGTTTCAGTCGACCAGGGAATGATTCTGTCTTCGTCAAAATAGCAATATACCACGTAGCCTCATAATGTTCTTTAGGTCCATAATACAAAAATTTTTGTCGATATCATCAATTTGTTTCCGGTGATCAAATTTACTGTTAGTTCCCTTGCAGGCAATACATGGAAAATGTTGGTGTAATAGATAACTAAAAATTTACACAAAAGCGTCCAAAAGACGCTTTTGGCATTCTCATATCTAAGTATCCCTCTTCAGTGGATTCTCATGATATTCCAGTCCAATTAACTATCCGAGAATTAATGTCGCTGATGCTGAAGCTTTTTTATTGTTTTTAATTCTATCATATCATAGTTGATCTCGCACATGTCGACGGCAATCAGGGTTTATTAGATATCATGCATTTGAAAAATTATGATGGACATTTTGGTGTTTTTATACCCACCACCATCGAATGGTGACGGGGGTATAATAAGTTTGTCATTCCGTTTGTAACACATCGAAATATCGTTTTCCGACTATATAAAGTATATATTCTTGATCAGGGAGAAATTCTAAGATATAAATTTATAAGATATAACTATGTCCGTCTGTCTGTTGTAAACACGCTACAGTCTTCATTAATGAAGCAATCGTTCTGAAATTTTGCACAAATTCGTCTTTTGTCTGCAGGCAGGTCAAGTTCGAAGATGGGCAGGTCAAGTTCGAAGGTGGGCCATATCGGTCCTGGTTTTGATATAGTCCCCATATAAACTGACCTCCCGATTTGGGGTCTTGGGCTTATAGAAACCGTAGTAATTATCGAATTCGCCTGAAATTGGAAATCTAGTGGTATTTTAGGACCACAAAGAGGTGTGCCAAAAATGGTGAGTATGGATCCATGTTTTGGTATATCCCCCATATAGACCGATCTCCCGATTTTACTTCTTGGGTTTATAGAAACCGTAGATTTTATCCAATTTGCATGAAATTTGAAATCTAGAATTATTTTAGGACCATAAAGACGTGCGCGGACAATGGTGAGTATCAGTCAATATATACCCTAATAGAAACAAGTTCGGCCAGGCCGAATCTTATGTACCCACCACCATGGATTGCGTAGAAACTTCTACGAAAGACTGTCGTCCACAATCGAATTACTTGGGTTGTGGTATCTTAAAACTTATTAACATCGTTTTCTAAATTTTGAGTTTGTCCATACGTGGTATATATTAGACAAAAAGGTATGTATAGATAAGTCTACAAATAATTTCGAATTGATATGGACTTTTGCACGGTGCGTAGAGAGCTAGAATTTTAATATGGGGGTCGCTTATATGTGGGCTAAATATATACAATTATGAACTTGATATGGACCAATTTTTGTGTGATTGGGGATCGATTTATCTGAGGGCCATATATAACTATAGACCGATATGGACCTAGTTAGGCATGGTTGTTAACGACCATATACTAGCACAATGAACCAAATTTCAAGCAGATCGGATGAATTTTGCTTCTCCAAAAGGCACCGGAGGTCAAATCTGGGGATCGGTTTATATGGGAGCTATATATAATTATGGACTGATAGGAACCAATTCCTACATGGTTGTTGGATACCATATACTAACATCACGTACCAAATTCCAACCGAGTGGGAAGAATTTTTCTCTTCCAAGGGGCTCTGGAGGTCAAATCTGGGGATCGGTTTATATGGGGCCTATATATAATTATGGACCGATATCGACCAATTTTTGCATGGGAGTTTGAGGCCATATATTAACACCACGTACAAAATTCTGAATCAGATGAATTTTGGTCTTCCAAGAGGTTCCGGAGGCCAAATGTGGTGATCGGTTTATATGGGGGTTATATATAATTATGAACCGATGTGGACCAATTTTTGCATGGTTGTTAGAGACCATATACTAACATCACGTACCACATTTCAGCCGGATCGGATGAAATTTGCTTCTCTTAGAGGCCTCGCAAGACAAATCGGGGGATCGGTTTATATGGGGGCTATATATAATTATGGACCGATGTCGACCAATTTTTGCATGGTTGTTAGAGACCATATACTAACACCATGTGCCAAATTTCAGCCGGATCGGATGAAATTTGCTTCTCTTAGAGGCCTCGCAAGCCAAATCGGGGGATCGGTTTTTAGGGGGGCTATATATAATTATGGACCGATGTGGACCAATTTTTGCATGGTTGTAAGAGACCATATACTGCCACCATGCACCAAATTTCAGCCGGATCGGATGAAATTTGCCTTTCTTAGGGGCCTCGCAAGCCAAATCGGGGGATCGGTTTATATGGGGGCTATATATAATTATGGACCGATGTGGACCAATTTTTGCATGGTTGTTAGAGACCATATAAAGGGTGATTCTTTTGAGGTTAGGATTTTCATGCATTAGTATTTGACAGATCACGTGGGATTTCAGACATGGTGTCAAAGAGAAAGATGCTCAGTATGCTTTGACATTTCATCATGAATAGACTTACTAACGAGCAACGCTTGCAAATCATTGAATTTTATTACCAAAATCAGTGTTCGGTTCGAAATGTGTTTCGCGCTTTACGTCCGATTTATGGTCTACATAATCGACCAAGTGAGCAAACAATTAATGCGATTGTGACCAGGTTTCGCACTCAGTTTACTTTATTGGACATTAAACCAACCACACGAATGCGTACAGTGCGTACAGAAGAGAATATTGCGTCTGTTTCTGAGAGTGTTGCTGAAGACCGTGAAATGTCGATTCGTCGCCGTTCGCAGCAATTGGGTTTGTGTTATTCGACCACATGGAAGATTTTACGCAAAGATCTTGGTGTAAAACCGTATAAAATACAGCTCGTGCAAGAACTGAAGCCGAACGATCTGCCACAACGTCGAATTTTCAGTGAATGGGCCCTAGAAAAGTTGGCAGAAAATCCGCTTTTTTATCGACAAATTTTGTTCAGCGATGAGGCTCATTTCTGGTTGAATGGCTACGTAAATAAGCAAAATTGCCGCATTTGGAGTGAAGAGCAACCAGAAGCCGTTCAAGAACTGCCCATGCATCCCGAAAAATGCACTGTTTGGTGTGGTTTGTACGCTGGTGGAATCATTGGACCGTATTTTTTCAAAGATGCTGTTGGACGCAACGTTACGGTGAATGGCGATCGCTATCGTTCGATGCTAACAAACTTTTTGTTGCCAAAAATGGAAGAACTGAACTTGGTTGACATGTGGTTTCAACAAGATGGCGCTACATGCCACACAGCTCGCGATTCTATGGCCATTTTGAGGGGAAACTTCGGAGAACAATTCATCTCAAGAAATGGACCGGTAAGTTGGCCACCAAGATCATGCGATTTGACGCCTTTAGACTATTTTTTGTGGGGCTACGTCAAGTCTAAAGTCTACAGAAATAAGCCAGCAACTATTCCAGCTTTGGAAGACAACATTTCCGAAGAAATTCGGGCTATTCCGGACGAAATGCTCGAAAAAGTTGCCCAAAATTGGACTTTCCGAATGGACCACCTAAGACGCAGCCGCGGTCAACATTTAAATGAAATTATCTTCAAAAAGTAAATGTCATGGACCAATCTAACGTTTCAAATAAAGAACCGATGAGATTTTGCAAATTTTATGCGTTTTGTTTAAAAAAAAAGTTATCAAGCTCTTAACAAATCACCCTTTACATCGTTATTGTTTTTTATACCCTCCATCATAGGATGGGGGTATATTAACTTTGTCATTCCGTTTGTAACACATCGAAATATTGCTCTAAGACCCCATAAAGTCGTGGTGAAATTCTGAGTCAATCTAAGCATGTCCGTCCGTGAGTCCGTCCGTCCGTCCGTCCGTCCGTCTGTTGAAATCACGTTAACTTCCGAACGAAACAAGCTATCAACTTGAAACTTGGCACAAGTAGTTGTTATCGATGTAGGTCAGATGGTATTGAAAATGGGCCATATCGGTCCACTTTTACGTATAGCCCCCATATAAAGGGACCCTCAGATTTGGCTTGCGGAGCCTAAAAGAGAAGCAAATTTCATCCGATCCGGCTGAAATTTAGTACATGGTGTTGGTATATGGTCTCTAACAACCATGCAAAAACTGGTTCACATCGGTCCATAATTATATATAGCCCCCATATAAACCGATCCCCAGATTTGGCTTGCGGAGCCTCAAAGAGAAGAAAATTTCATCCGATCCGGCTGAAATTTGGTACATGATGTTTGTATATGGTCTCTAACAACCATGCAAAAATTGGTCCATATCGGTCCTTAATTATATATAGCCCCCATATAAACCGATCCCCAGATTTGGCTTGTGGAGCCTCTAAGAGAAGCATATTTCATCCGATCTGGCTGAAATTTGGTACATGGTGTTGGTATATGGTCTCTAACAATCAAGCAAAAATTGGTCCACATCGGTCAATAATTATATATAGCCCCCATATAAACCGATCCCCAGATTTGGCTTGCGGAGCCTCAAAGAGAAGCAAATTTCATCCGATTCGGCTGAAATTTGGTACATGATGTTGGTATATAGTCTCTAACAACCATGCAAAAATTGGTCCACATCGGTCCATAATTATATATAGACCCCATATAAACCGATCTCCAGATTTGGCATGCGAAGCCTCAAAGAGGAGCAAATTGCATCCGATTCGGCTGAAATTTGGTACATGGTATTGGTATATGGTCTCTAACAACCGTGCAAAAATTGGTCGACATCGGTCCATAATTATATATAGGTTAGGTTAGGTTAGGTTATGTGGCAGCCCTATGTATCAGTCTCACTTAGACTATTCAGTCCATTGTGATACCACAATGGTGAACTTCTCTCTTATCACTGAGTGCTGCCCGATTCAATGTTAAGCTCAATGACAAGGGACCTCCTTTTTATAGCCGAGTCCGAACGGCGTTCCACATTGCAGTGAAACCACTTAGAGAAGCTTTGAAACCCTCAGAAATGTCACCAGCATTACTGAGGTGGGATAATCCATCGCTGAAAAACTTTTTGGTGTTCGGTCGTAGCAGGAATCGAACCCACGACCTTGTGCAGGCAAGGCGGGCATGCTAACCATTGCTCCACGGTGGCTCCCTAATTATATATAGCGCCCATATAAACCGATCCCCAGATTTGGGTTGCGGAGCCTCAAAGAGAAGCAAATTTCATCCGATCCGCCTGAAATTTGATACATGATATTGGTATATGGTCTCTAACAACCATGCAAAAATTGGTCCACATCGGTTCATAATTATATATAGCCCCCATATAAACCGATCCCCAGATTTGGCTTGCGAAGTCTCCAAGAGAAGCAAATTTCATCCAATCCGGTTGTAATTTGGAACATGGTGTTAGTATATGATCTTTAACAACCGTGCCAGAATTGGTCCATATCGGTCCATAATTATATATAGCCCCCATATAAAACATTCTCCAGATTTGACCTCCGGAGCCTCTTGGAGGAGCAAAATTCATCCGATCCGGTTCAAATTAGGAACGTGGTGTTAGTATATGGTCGCTAACAACCATACCAAAATTGGTCCAATCACACAAAAATTGGTCCATATCGGTTCATAATCATGGTTGTCACTAGAGCCAAAAATAATCTACCAAAATTTTATTTCTATAGAAAATTTTGTCAAAATTTTATTCCTAGAGAAAATTTTGTTAAAATTTTATTCGGTTCATAATAAAATTTTCATCATTGTCAAAATTTTATTTCTATAGAAAATTTTGTCAAAATTTTATTTCTATAGAAAATTTTGTTCAAATTTTATTCGGTTCATAATCATGGTTGCCACTCGAGCCAAAAATAATCTACCAAGATTTTATTTCTATAGAAAATTTTGTCAAAAGTTTATTTCTATAGAAAATTTTGTTAAAATTTTATTTCTGTAGAAATTTTTGTCAAAATTTTCTTTCTATAGAAAATTTTGTCAACATTTTTATTTCTATAGAAAATTTTGTGAAAATTTTATTTCTATAGAAAATTTTGTTAAAATTTGTCAAATTTTATGTCTACTTTGTCAAACTGAATTATATACGTATTGGATCGATCTTTTTTGATTTAATATGTACCACGTATGGACTTACACACAATTTAGAAGATGGTGTTAGGAGGTTTTAAGATACCTTGCCATCGGCAAGCGTTACCGCAACTTAAGTAATTCGATTGTGGATGGAAGTGTTTAGATGAAGTTTCTACGCAATCCATGATGGAGGGTACATAAGCTTCGGCCTGGCCGAACTTACGGCCGTATATACTTGTTTTAACAAAAATTTTTGTAATTTGAAAACCCTTCTCAAAAGAACTTCCATGGAAGTGAAAAAGTCAAAAGACACAGGGTAAAATCCAAGCGGGGATGATATTTATTTTTGTATACCCTCCACCATAGGATGGGGGGTATATTAACATTCCGTTTGTAACACATCGAAATATTGCTCTTAGACCCATAATGTATACATATATTCTAGGTCGTGGTGAAATTCTGAGTCGATCTATCTACGTCTTCACTTCCGAACGAAACAAGCTATCTACTTGAAACTTGGCATAAGTGGTTGTTATTGATGTAGGTCGGATGGTATTGCACATGGGCCATATCGGAACACTTTTACGTATAGCCCTCATATAAACCGACCCCTAGATTTGGCTTCCGGACTCTTAGAGAAGCAAATTTCATCCGATCCGGTTGAAATTTGGTACGTAGTGTTAGTATGCGGTCTCTAACAACCATGCCAAAATTATTCCATATCGCTCCCTAATGATATATATGTTAGCCCCCATATAAACCGATTTCCAGATTTGGTTTTGGAGCCTCTTGGAGCAGCAAATTTCATCCGATTCAGTTGAAATTTTGTATTTTGTGTAAGTATATGGACACTAACAATCATAGAAAATTTGTCAATATCGGCCCATAATTATATTTAGCACCCATATAAACCGATCCCCAGATTTTACCTCCGGAGCCTCTTGGAGGAGCAAACTTTATCCGATTCGGTTCAAATTTAGTATATTATGCTAGTATATGGCCGCCAACAACCATGCCAAACTTGGTCCATTTCGGTCTATATTTATATATAGCCCTACGATAAACTGATACCCAATCACACAAAAAATGGTCCATATCGGTTCATAATTGTATAACATATAGCCCCATATAAAGTGACCCCCATATTTCAATTCTAATTATTTATTATTTTTTTGTCTAATATATACCACGTATGGACTACACCCAGAAAGTACAGAAAGTACCTTCGAAACTAAAGAAAAAAATGTTCATCAATTTAGTTTATCCATTTTATTCCCATTGAGTTATTTTTTGTGTGAAATAATAAAATTTTTTTGTTTCACTAAAAAATCCTAAACTAAAAGAAGGTAGGAATAGTTCATTAACTAGAACAAGTAAGGAAAGTCTAAAGTCGGGCGGGACCGACTATATTATACCCTGCACCACTTTGTAGATCTAAATTTTCGATACCATATCACATCCGTCAAATGTGTTGGGGGCTATATATAAAGGTTTGTCCCAAATACATACATTTAAATATCACTCGATCTGGACAGAATTTGACTTCTACAAAATCTATAGACTAAAAATTTAAGTCGGCTAATGCACTAGGGTGGAACACAATGTTAGTAAAAAAATATTGGAAACAATTTTAAGCAATTTTAAGGAAACTTCGCAAAAGTTTATTTATAATTTATCGCTCGATATATATATGTATTAGAAGTTTAGGAAAATTAGAGTCATTTTTACAACTTTTCGACTAAGCAGTGGCGATTTTACACGGAAAATTTTGGTATTTTGACCATTTTTGTCGAAATCAGAAAAACATATATATGGGAGCTATATCTAAATCTGAACCGATGAACCAAATATGGCACGCATAGCTACAATGCTAATTCTACTCCCTGTGCAAAATTTCAACTAAATCGGAGTAAAAGATTGGCCTCTGTGATCATATGAGTGTAAATCGGGCGAAAGCTATATATGGGAGATATATCTAAATCTGAATCGATTTCAACCAAACTTGGCACGCATAGCTACAATGCTAATTCTATTCCCTATGCGAAATTTTAACTAAATCGGAGTTAAAAATTGGCCTCTGTGGTCATATGGGTGTAAATCGGGCGAAAGCTATATATGGGAGATATATCTAAATCTGAACCGATTTCAACCAAATTTGGCACGCATAGCTACAATACTAATTCTACTCCCTGTGCAAAATTTCGACTATATCGGAGTTAAATATTGGCATCTGTGGTCATATGAGTGTAAATCGGGCGAAAGCTATATATGGGAGATATATCTAAATCTGAACTGATTTCAACCAAATTTGGCACGCATAGCTACAATGGTAATTCTACTCCCTGTGCAAAATTTCAATTAAATCGGAGTAAAAGATTGGCCACTGTGGTCATATGAGTGTAAATCGGGTGAACGATATATATGGGAGCTATATCTAAACCTGAACCGATTTCAACCAAATTTGGCATGCATAGCTACAATGCTAATTCTACTCCCTGTGCAAAATTTCAATTAAATCGGAGTAAAAGATTGGACACTGTGGTGATATGAGTGTAAATCGGGGGAACCATATATATGGGAGCTATATCTAAATGTGAACCGATTTCAATAAAATTTGGCACACTTAACTACACTACCAATTGTACTCCTAGTGAAAAATTTTAACCAAATTGGGGTAAAACTCTGGCTTCTGGGACCCTATCGGGCGATATATATATATATATATATATATATATATATATATATATATATATATATATATATATATATATATATATATATATATATATACTTCAAAAACACCTCCACAAATGTTCTCGCAAAGATGTTTTTTATTTTAACTACTAAGGAAGCTCTTTTAATTCAATTTTTTTGTAACTCGCTTTTTTCATATTTTTGAAAGGAAATTTTAACTTTTTCTGTTTCAAATAGGTTAAAAACAGAATAAGGATTAATAAAATGGTACAAATTATAATTTTTTTTCGAAAAAAATGCAAAATCCATTGCTAAAAAAATGCAAATTTTTGAAAATATTTGATGTCAAACGTTTCAGACAAGCGGTACAATGCTTTAAAAATCATAAAAATTTATAAAAATTATTTATTTGGCTAATTATTACAAAATTTTTTAATTTACATCCAAAACACTGAATTTGGATCACACCTTTAGAAGTTCTGCAAATTCAGTGCAACGGCATTTGAAATGGTGGACATCTATCCTATGACATGCCCGTGTTAAATTCATCGCTTTTGCGCCAATTTTGCACCACTTCCGGATCCAGAAAGAACATTTTCACTACTTGTTTGGTGACGCTTTTTTTGCCGAAGATAAATTTAAAAATGTTACCTATGAAGACTAGATCAGTTTCTGGATTTATAAGAACCATTTTTGTTTAAGTTTTAGAGGAATCATTAACATCCCAACAAAAAAATTTGGAAGTACTTCCAAAAGCACAACTTTAAAAGCACTTCGAGAAGATGTACTCCAAATGATGTTCTTTATTTTAACTACACAGGAAGTTCTTTTCATTCAATTTTTATAACATGCTTTTTTCATATTTTTAATGGGTAATTTTATTTTTTTTTTGTTTCAAATTGGTTAAAAACAGTTTAAGAATTCATAAAATGGTGTCAAATTATTTAAATTTTGTCGAAAAAAATGCTAAATCCAATCTGAAAAAATTGTGAATTTTTGAAAATATTTGAGGTCAAACGTTTCAGACATACGCTAGAATCCATTAAAAATTATAAAAAGTTATAAAAATTATTTATTTGACCAAAAGTCACAGAATTTTTTAATTTACATCCACAACGTTGAATTCGGATCACACCTAAAGAAGTGATCCAAATTCAGTGCACCGGCTGTTGAAATGGAGGACTTCCGTCCTATGACAAGCCCATGTTAAATTCATCGCTTCTGCATCAATTTTGCACCACTTCCAGATCCAAAAAGAACATTTTCATTACTTTTTTGGCGACGCTTTTTTTGCTGGGATCTCTTGTAAGTGTGCAAGAAAATTATGAAATAACGCCTTGATTTGAAATTTAGAATCTGTAGATTTGAGATGATTACGAGAAGTAAAATCTGGCAATTTTTCATTCAGTTTCAAGCAATTTTCATGATTAGTGCGCCTTCTGTACCCTCAAGAAGTGAAATCGGTCTATATAGAGGCCTTACCAAATGGACCGATAAAAACTAAATCCGATACACGTTTTTGTGAGTCTAAAATACCAGTATCTTTACAATTTCAGGCAAATCGGATAAAAACTACGGTTTCTAGGAGTCAAATTGGGAGATCGGTCTATATGGGGACTATATTAAACCATTGACCGATACTCACCATTTTCGACACACCTCTTTATGGTACTAAAATAATTCTAGATTTCAAATTTCATGCAAATTGGATAAAAACTACGGTTTCTATAAGCCCAAGAAGTAAACTCGGGAGATCGGTCTATATGGGGGATATACCAAAATATTGACCAATATACGCCATTTTCGGTACATGTATTTGTGGTCCTACAATGCCTCTAGATTTCCAATTTTAGACAAATTGGATAAAAACTACGGTTTCTATAATCTCAAGAAATAAACTCTGGAGATCAGTCTATATGGGGGCTATATCAAAACATGGACCGCTTTTTTTGCCGATACTCACCATTTTCCTCACACCTCTTTATGGTCCTAAAATACCTCCAGATTTTGAATTTGAGGCATATTGGATTAAAACTACGGTTTCTATAAGTCCAAGAAGTAAGATCAGGAGATCGGTCTATATGGGGGCTATATCAAAACATGGACCGATACGCACTATTTTTGGCACACCACTTTATGGCCCTAAAATACCTCTAGATTCTCAATTTGAGCCATATTGGATAAAAACTACGGTTTCTATAAACCCAAGAAGTAATATCAGGAGATCGGTCTATATGGGGGATATACCAAAACATGGACCCAGGCTCACCATGTTTGGCACACCTCTTTGTTGTCCTAAAATACCTTTAGATTTCCAATTTCAGGCGAATTGGACAAAACCTACGGTTTCTATAGGTTAGGTTAAAATGGCAGCCCTATTAAATTTCAGGCTCACTTAGACTATTCAGTCCATTGTGATACCACATTTAATTAACTACCTATTACATATGGACACTTCTAGTCTTAACCACTGAATCTTCTCTATTATTTACTTTTGTTGAACCAACCAGATTGCTCAAAAACATTAACAAACTGCTTAAGTTAACGTTTTCCAGGTCCGCCAGTAATCTAAAGCTACACAGAAAAAAATATCACCAGAATATTTCCAATTAAAAAGTTAATTGAAGTTGAATGTTTTTTCAATTAATAAATTAATTGATACAATTAACTTTTTAATCAAGGTAGGAACATTAGGTTAATTAAGTCAATGATTGAAAATTTTAAAATTTTTAATTAAAAAATTAATTGATAGAATTAACTTTTTAATCAAATTCAGAAGACGAAGTCAGTTAAAAAAAGTGATGAACATTTCTTAATCAAAATAAAAATTCTAAGCCAATTCAGAAAGTAGTTGAAAATAGTTACCTTTTTAAATAAAAAATTAATTGGGGTTTGCATTCAAAATCAATTAAATTTTTAATTGAATCAATTAAAAAATTAATTGAAAATTGCTAATGACATCAATTAATTTTTTTATCAAGGATTTTTTCTATGCCCAATTAAAACTTTGATTGATACTATCATTTTCGTGATTGAAGACATTTCAATTAAAAAATTAATTGGATCAATTAATTTCGTGATTGAATCAGAAAAATATTTTTTTGTGTGTATATGCTCCTAAAATTCGCTTACGCCTTACACAAAAAGCAGGACACTCACACATGAGGTGTTTAATTGATTCCTTTTCCTCCACATCATGACAGCTTATACAATAGTCATTATACTTCGCACCTATAGTTTTTGCAAATTCGCCTATCAGGCAGCGACCCGTTAGAGCAGATATCAGGAGTGCTATCTGACGCCATGAGAACACTAGCATATCTAGTGTGCGGTTTAAGTTTAAATGGGGCCATATTTGCTTGGTGTCGTTACAACCCTTGTAATTCTCCCATCGAATATTGGCCATCATAACAGCCTTCTTACGCAGTAAGAACTTGCAGGTGGCCAGAGGCATACCTACAGATTCTAGTTCCCCTGGTATGTTCCTATGGCCAGGTACCCATATTAGGTGAATATTGTACTGCTCAGCCATCTCTTTGAGAGATTTGCGGCAGTCTACGGCCGTTTTCGAGTTAAGGAACACAGAGTCCAAGGATTTTATTGCAGGTTGACTGTCTGAGTATATATTAATGCCAATATTTGTTGGAACATTACTTCTCAGCCAATTCGCCACCTCTCTTATTGCTAATATTTCAGCCTGAAAAACACTACAGTGATTAGGTAATCTTTTCGCTATTCGAATTTCCAGATCTTTAGAATATACTCCGAAACCCACTTGTCCATTCAATTTGGAGCCATCAGTATAGAAATCTCTATATATCTTTTATTCCCCGGGGTCTGTGTACACCACGCCTCACTGTTGGGAAATAGAGTTTCAAACTTTTTGTCGAAAAGTGGTTTTGCCAGGGTGTAATCCACTACGTTAGGCACATCTGGCATTACTTTGAGGACCGAACTGTGACCGTAAATTTTTTCCGACCACAGCGATAGCTCGCGCAACCGCACAGCCGTTGTTGCAGCTGACTGTTTGGCCAAAATGTCTAAAGGCAATAGATGCAGCATGACAGTTTCTATAAGCCCCAGACCCCAAATCGGGAGGTCAGTTTATATGGGGACTATATCAAAACCTGGACCGATATAGCCCATCTTCGAAATTGACTTGCCTGCAGAGAAAATACGAGTTTGTGATAAATTTCAGCACGATTGCTGCATTAATGAAGACTGTAGCGTGATTATGCCAGACAGACAAACAGACAGAAGGGCATATTTATATTGTCTTAGAATTTATCCCTGATCAAGAATTATATACTTGATATAGTTGGAAATCGATATTTCGATTTGTTATAAACGGAATGACAAACTTATTATACCCCTGTCACCATTCTATGGTGGTGGGTATAAATATAAGCAAATTTTATTATAATCTTAACATCATGAAATATTTATTGTTTATTTTAATATAAGAGTATTTTATAAAACAATATTCAAAAAATATATATATATATATATTTGCTAATTGGCAAAACATATGATTTAAGTCAAGACCTTTAAAGTACCTGAGAATGTATCACAATTGAACAATAATTAGAAACATAATGAAATAATAATAATAGTATATATTTTTGGAGATATCTATATATAGTTATACGTTATATAGGATATAAATATAATGAAAATTATGAGTATAAGATTTAAATTCGAGTATATTTTAACAAACATCAATTGTAAGCAAATAACAAAGCGGCAAGGGTCGTTATTATACCCATGCTACCAAAAGTATTTGCCTTTAAGCTAATGGCCGAACTTTTTCCCTCGGGTTGAGGTGAAGCTGAAGGATATGCACCTTGAGGATATTGACCAGGATAATATTGATTTGGTGGGTATTGCCCATATGGTGGATATTGCCCATTTGCTGGATATTGATTGGCTGGTTGGGGATATTGACCATTTGGTGGATATTGATTGGGTGGTAAAGTATATTCACCATTTTGTGGATATTGTTGGTTTTGAGATTGATTTGGATTATATTGAGTTTGTTGTTGATATTGTTCATTAGGATATACCGGTGGCTGGACAGGATAACATACAGTCTTCTCAACTTCCAATAGCTTTGTAGCATTTTGGGGATCAGCTTGGGTAATGTTCATTTTATAACAATCTACCTCACCTTTGGGAAATTCTCCTGGGGGTAAATGACTTAAATACACAGCTGGATAACATAATTCTTGTTCCATTTCCATAAGCTTGGTAGCATCATTTGGATCGGTTTGATTGAATTTGGTTTTGTTACAAATAATTTCATTACTTGGAGGACTTGAATTCAATGCTGCCACAGGATAGCATACATTTTTCTCAACCTGTATGGTGCTATTGCTATTTTGAGGATCTGGTTCGGTAACATTCATTTTGTTACATTCCACTTCTCCTTCAGGAAATTGTCCAGAGGATTGATTTAGAAATGAAGCTGGATAGCATACCTCCTTCTCTACCTCCTTAGTGGTAGAGTTATCAGGACTCTTGGTATCGGTTTCGTTGAGTTTCACTTTAAAACAGACAATTTCTCCATTGGGAATAACTGGAGGTCCTTGGGGAGTCTCTGCCGGACGATTGGGAGATACAGGAGGATTTTGTCCAGGAATATATGGCACAGCAGCAGGTCCCATAGGCTGTTGATCTTGTACATAGGGTCCCATGGGAGCAGTTGGTCCATTAGATGCTGATGCAGGCATTATCATTGAAGCATTAGCATTCTTGGGATAACAAACTTCCTTTTCCACTAGAATTGTATTAGCCGCATTCTTAGGATCTGGTTGGCTAACTTGGGCTTTGGAACAAACGAAATCATTGTCATTGGGTGTGGTAGCCATTGGGGCTAATGGTACATTCCAGGGGCTTCCAGTTTGTTTAGGATAACAGATTTCTTTTTCCACATCATTGGTCTTCACTGTCTTACAGTCCAGTTGATCGAGTGGATAAACTTGAGTATTACCAGGAATTCCATTATTAATTACAATAACGGAAGGCTTGGCATTATTTGCATCGCTATTGGCATTGTTGGCTTGCCCACGATTATCATCATTGTGATAATGGTTATGAATATATGTACGATCCCTGTGATGGCGATGGCTGTGAAGGAGCATATCTAAAAGATACAACGGAAATAAATATTAAATTAGGTTAATCTAACTAAAATTATCATAATTAAATTGGATTAATTTTTTTACATTCTATAAAAAATAATAATTTAACTAAATACAATTGAATGAATATAAAGTGGAAAAAGTAAACGAAATAAAAAAATCCATTTAATAAAACCTAGCTATTAAAATTAAAATAATTATTTTATTAATAATTGTGAACATAATTAAAATAAAATAAATAAAATTATGCTAAACAAGTAAGGAAAGTCTAAAGTCGGACGGGACCGACTATATTATACCCTGCACCACTTTGTAGATCTTAATTTTCGATACCATATTACATCCGTCAAATATGTTGGGGGCTGTATATAAAGGTTTGTCCCAAATACATACATTTAAATATCACTCGATCTGGACAGAATTTGATAGACTTCTACAAAATTTATAGACTCAAAATTTAAGTCGGCTAATGCACTAGGGTGGAACTCAATGTTAGTAAACAAACAAGTAAGGAAAGTCTAAAGCCGGGCGGGGCCGACTATATTATACCCTGCACCACTTTGTAGATATAAATTTTCGATTCCATATCACATCCGTCAAATGAGTTGGGGGCTATATATAAAGGTTTGTCCCGAATACATACATTTAAATATCACTCGATCTGGACAGAATTTGATAGACTTCTACAAAATTTATAGACTCAAAATTTAAGTCGGCTAATGCACTAGGGTGGAACACAATGTTAGTAAAAAAATATGGGAAACATTTAAATCTGAAGCAATTTTATGGAAACTTCGCAAAAATTTATTTATGGTTTATCGCTCGATATATATGTATTAAAAGTTTAGGAAAATTAGAGTACTTTTTACAACTTTTCGACTAAGCAGTGGCGATTTTACAAGGAAAATGTTGGTATTTTGACCATTTTTGTCGAAATCAGAAAAACATATGTATGGGAGCTATATCTAACTCTGATCCGATTTCAACCAAATTTGGCTGGCATAGCTACAATCCTAATTCTTCTCCCTGTGCAAAATTTCAACTAAATCGGAGATAAAAATTGGCCTCTGTGTTCATATGAGTGTAAATCAGGCGAAAGCTATATATGGGAGCTATATCGAAATCTGAACCGATTTCAACCAAATTTAGCACGCATAGCTACAATGCTAATTCTACTCCATGTGCAAAATTTCAACTAAATCGGAGCAAAAAATTGGCTTCTGTGGTCATAAAAGTGTAAATCGGGCGAAAGCTATATATGGGAGCTATATCTGAATCTGAACCGATTTCAATAAAATTTGGCACACGTGACTACATTACTAATTGTACTCCTAGTGCAAAATTTCAACCAAATTGGGGTAAAACTCTGGCTTCTGGAACCGTATTAGTCCATATCGGGCGAAAGATATATATATATGGGAGCTATATCCAAATCTGAAGCGATTTCAATAAAATTTGGCACAGTTGACTATAGTACAAATTGTTCTTCTTGTGCAAAATTTTAAGCAAATTAGGGTAAAACTCTGGCTTCTGGGGCCATATAAGTCCATATCGGGCGAAATATATATGGGGGCTATATCTAAATCTGAACCGATTTCTTCGAAAATCAATAGGGATCTATTCTGAGCCAAAACACATACTTGTGCCAAATTTGAAGTCGATTGGACTAAAACTGCGACCTAGACTTTGATTACAAAAATGTGTTCACGGACAGACGGACATCGCTATATCGACTCACGAGCCCACCCTGAGCATTTTTGCCTATGTCTATCTCGTCTCCTTCTGGGTGTTGCAAACATATGCACTAACTTATAACACCATGTACCACAGTGTGGCGCAGGGTATAATAAGGGAAAAGTTTATTTATGATTTATCGCTCGATATATAGGTATTAGAAGTTTAGGAAAATTAGAGTCATTTTTACAACTTTTCGACTAAGCAGTGGCGATTTAACAAGGAAAATGTTGGTATTTTGACCATTTTTGTCGAAATCAGAAAAACATATATATGGGAGCTATATCTAAATCTGAACCGATTTCAATCAAATTTGGCACACATGACTATATTACTAATTGTACTCCTAGTGCAAAATTTCAATCAAATTGGGCCAAAACTCTGGCTTCTGGGGCCATATAAGTCCATATCGGGCGAAAAATATATATGGAACTATATCTAAATCTGAACCGATTCCAATCAAATTTGGCACACATGACTATACTACCAATTGTACTCCTTCTGCAAAATTTCAAGCTAATCGGGACAAAACTCTGGCTTCTGGGTCCATATAAGTGCATATCGGGCGAAAGATATATATGGGAGCTATATCTAAATCAGAATCGATTTCAACCAAATTTGGCACGCATAGCTACAATGCTAAATCTACTCCCTGTGCAAAAGTTCAACCAAATTGGGCCAAAACTCTGGCTTTTGGGAACATATTAGTCCATATCGGGCGAAAGATATATATGGGAGCTATATCTAAATCTGAAATGATTTCAATCAAATTTTGCACACTTGACTATACGACTAAGTGTTATGTTTGTACAAAATTTCAAGCAAATCGGTATGAAACTGTGGCTGCTGGGTACATATTAGTGTATATCGGGCGAAAGATATATATGGGAGCTATATCTAAATCTGAATCGATTTCAACCAAATTTGGCACGCATAGCTACAATGCTAAATCTACTCCCTGTGCAAAATTTCAACCAAATTGGGCCAAAACTCTGGCTTCTGGGGCCATATAAGTCCATATCGGGCGAAAAATATATATGGAAGCTATATCTAAATCTGAACCGATTTCAACCAAATTTTGCACACTTGACTATACTACTAATTGTACTCCTAGCGCAAAATTTCAACCAAATTCGGCCAAAAATCTGGCTTCTGGGTCAATATTAGTGCATATCGGACGAAAGATATATACGGGAGCTATATCTAAATCTGAACCGATTTCTTCCAAAATCAATAGGGTTCTATTCTGACCCAAATTAGGAACATGTGCCAAATTTGAAGGTGATTGGACTTAAATTGCGACCTAGACTTTGATCACTAATATGTGTTCACAGACAGACGGACGGACAGACGGACATGGTTATGTCGACTCAGGGACCCACCCTGAGCATTATTGCCAAAGACACCATGTGTCTATCTCGTCTCCTTCTGGGTGTTATAAACATATGCACTAACTTATAAGACCCTGTTCCACAGTGTGGCGCAGGGTATAAAAACATAATTCAAATTACTCTTTATCAAAAATTTAATCAAATTAGTTTATATAACATATAATTTTATAAAACAAAATAATTTTAATTACTTAAATATGCAGAAAGAATATATGATCATTATAATATCGTTAGTATTAAATTTAGGTAAGCGAAAATAAAATAATAATTACTCTTACCCTTATTAAATGGAATTATAGCGCAAAAAAATAAACTGAATAAAATTTAGTTAAATAATAAAAAATTGAAGCCAATTAATTTAATTGAGCATCATTGATTAAAAACTAACTATTTAAATTAAAATAATTAAATAGAAACACAAAAAGTAAACTTAATTAAATTTCAATAAATAAAAAATAAAGATAAACTAAATTAAATACCAAAATATTTTACACAGAAAAATATATAATCAATACAATATCATAAATATTAAATTTGGGTAAGCAGAAATAAAATAATAAATAAATTATTTAAATTAAAATAATTAAATAAAAAAAAAAATAATAAAAAAGAATAAAATTTAGTTAAATAATATAAAATAAAATATAAAATAAAAACAAATTAATTTATTGAGGACCATTGAATAAAAGTTAACTATTTAAATTAATACAATTTAATAAAAACGAAAAAGTTAAACAAAAATAAATTTCAATAAATTAAATAAAGTTAAACAACATCAAATGTCAAAATATTTTAAATTTATGTACACCATATTAAAATAAATGTAATACTTTAAAAACACGGAAAAATATAAAATAAAAACAAATTAATTTATTGAGCACCATTGAATAAAAGTTTACTATTTAAATTAAAACAATTTAATAAAAACAAAAAAGTTGAACTACAATCAATTTCAATAAATTAAATAAAGTTAAACAACATCACATTTCAAAATATTTTAAATTTATGTACACCATATTAAAATAAATGTTATTACTTAAATACACGGAAAAAAATATATAGTCAATCTAATATCGTAAATATTAAATTTGGGTAAGCGAAAATAAAATAATAAATAAACTTAATCTTATTAAATGAATTTTTAATGGAAACAAATAAAGGAAATAAAATTTTGTTAAATAATATAAAATGTTAAATTAAAACAAATTATTTGATTTGAATACCATTGAATAAAAGCTAACATTTAAATTAAAATAATAAAATTAAAATAAAAATGTTATATTACATTGAACTTTAATAAAATATATGAAGTTATACTGAATAAAATATCAAAATATTTAAAATTTATGTACACTATATTAAAATACATTTAATTTAACTAAATTGTGGTATACTAAATTTAATTTGATAAAAAAAAAAATAATTTTAATTAAACAAACTATTGCCAATATATTTTCCATTAAAATCCTAATTAAATTTAAAACTATATTTAATTAAAAAGTTAAATGATTTTATTGTTTTTTAATCAAAATAAACATCAATCACCACAATAAATTTAATCTATTAAATTTATAATTGGAACAATGGAGTTTTTTATTTCAATTAGAAATTATCCATTTGATCCATTACTTGAGTGATTATGGCCAAAAAGTATTTTTTTTCTCTGTTGGCTAATTAAATAAAGTAAAATTAATTTACATTGAAATTAAATTTCTATAATTATGTTTAATTAAAAGAAAATAAGTAAACGATCTGACATTTAATTAAATAAAACCAAAACAACAAAACGAATAAACTTAAGCAATAAAATAAATAATGTTAATATTTACTAAAACATAACAATATTTCAGATTTATTTGCAATTTCTTAAAATTAATTCAATATAAATTATTCAAATTTATATAGAATTTTATGTTATATTTTATGAAATTTAATTAAATAAAATAAAATTAAAACAAATAAACTTAAAGGCAATTTAATAAAGACTAACTATTAAAATACATTAAAAACAACCATAATTTAAATTAAACTTTATGAAAATAAAATTTCATTAACTTAGCTTACGTAAAATCTATTATAAAAAAGTTAGTTTTAATTACTTAATTACACAGAAAAAGTTATAATAAAATAAAAAAAAAAAATAAAATAAAATAATTAAAATCTTAATTCAATTTAAAATTATTTGATTACATTATTTTTAATAAAAATCAGCAAAATTAATTGCATAAACAAAAATTTTTAATTGAAAAAATTAACTTTTTATAAGTGTCGTTTATTGATATCATCATTTTCGTGATTTAGAAAAAATCTATTGAAAATGTATTTAATAATTTAAATTTAATTATACTTTATTAAAGTAAATTCAATTTAATTAAACTGGGTTATCTAATTTTATAAATAAGTAATTATTTTAACTACATAAAAGAAATCATCTAAATTAATTGTATATACTACACTTTTACAAGAAAGTTTTTAATTGGCATCAGTGATTGATATTATCATTTCCGTGATTGAGGAAATTCTAATTAATACTTTATTTCAAAACTAATTTAACAATATATTATTTCATTTTAATAAAATAAAATCAATTTAATTAGATTAGTTTATATTAAATTTAATTTCATAGCAAAAACAAATAAAGTTTTGTACTTAATTATACAGAAAATATCATCAATAATAAAAATTTTATTTGAATCAAAAAAAAAAGATTAATTGATTTCACTAATTTTTTTAATAGAAATAAAAATCAATCAGCAAAATTAATTGAACAATTAATCAGCAAAATTAATTATAATTAACTTTTTACTCAAACTCGAAAGACTAAGTCAGTAAAAGAAAGTTATGGAAAGTTTATTTTTAATTTTTAAATAAAAATTTATTTCAAACATTAAAAACACAAAGTCACGTAAGAAAGTATTAAAAATAGTTGCGTTTTTAATTCAAAAATTTAATTGAGTTATGAAATCAACATTAATTAAATGTTGAATTGAATCAACTAAAAAAGTAATTTACATTTTCCAATCAAGTCAATTAATTTTTTAATCAAATATTTTTTAATACCCAACTAAAACTGTGATTGATACTATCATAAATAAATAATATAAAGTTAATTGGATCCATTAATTCCGTTATTGAATCAGAAAAAAAATTGTGTGAATAAATAAAATTGATATGTCAATCATTTCCGTGACTGAAGAAATTACAATCAAAAATTACTTTTGAAAATTATTTTAATTTAAATGAAATATATTAAATTTAATAATTTAAATTTAATTACACATTAGTAAAATTTGAAAATTTCAATTAAAAATTAATTTCAAAAATTATTCTAATTTAAACTAAATATATTTGGGAGCCACCGTGGTGCAATGGTTAGCATGCCCGCCTTGCATACATAAGGTCGTGGGTTCAAACCCAGTTTCGACCAAACACCAAAAAGTTTTTCAGCGATGGATTATACTACCTCAGTAATGCTGGTGACATTTCTGAGTGTTTCAAAGCTTCTCTAAGTGGTTTCACTGCAATGTGGAACGCCGTTCGGACTCGGCAGCACTCAGTGATAAGAGAGAAGTTCACCCCTGTGGTATCACAATGGACTGAATAGTCTAAGTGAGCCTGAAATATCGGGCAGCCACTATTCCTACCCGACCCTAAACTAAATATATTTAATATCTTCAACTTAATTACATCTTAGTAATATAAATTCAATTTAATTAATTTACCAAAAAAATAATGTTTATTACTCAATTACACAGAAAAAAAAAAATCATCAATATTTCTTTCAACCTTAATAAATAAACAAACTATTAAATAAAATAATAAACGCTTTCATTAATTTTTAAAAAAAAATTAAAATGGATCACCAAAATTAATTGAATCAATCAAAATTCTAATTGAAACATATAATATTTTAAGTGGCTGCGGTGTTAAATATTTTTGCAAATTAAATTAAATTGCACTCGCACCTCTTACCCCTTTTAGTTGCAAAAATTTTGAAAATACTTACACAGAGCAAGATCATCTCCATATCGCCTTTTCTCATATATCACAGGTTGTTGAACAAGAACGGTGGGAACAGGTGCTGCTTGGACATAATTATGATGGACAACTTGAGGCATGGGACCTAAATGATAAACTGGCTGTGTAGGATAACTAGGTTGAGTTGGATAGCTAGGTTGATGATATTGTGGTGGTGGTCCTTGATGTAAATTAGGATGGAATTGTTGTTGGGGATGTGTCCCGGGATAAGCATTGAGATGGAAATTATTTGGTGGCGGACCTTGGTGTATATTAGGATGGAAACCAGCTGGAGGAGGATGACCCACAGAAGGATTATGTCCAGGATAATGACCAGAAGCTATGGGATTTTGATGACTTGGATGTATTGGATTATGATGATGATGATGGTCATTTGGTAAATGAGGAGCCGAAGGTTGATATTGTCCAGGAACATGTCCAGAGGATATCGTATTCTGATGGACTTTATTTATGGGACCATTGTGATCATTTGGTAGTGGAGGTGCTGAGGGCTCATGGTGGCCTGGTTGCTTTGGATAAGAACCAGTTTGCTGATGATGACCCATATTTTGATGGTGGTGGTCATTTGGCAGTGTAGGTGCTGAGGGCTCATGATGGCCCGGCTGCTTTGGATAAGAACCACTTTCCTGATGGTGACCTGTATTTTTATGGTGGTCATTTGGCAATGGGGGTGCGGAAGGTTCATGATGTTCTGAGGTTTTATGATGGCCACCAGGCGTTTGATGTTGATCACCAATGTGAGTTTTCTTTATTTCTGAGGAATGATGACCGCTGGATATGTGATTATCCGAAGGCTTATGATGATCCGTAGATTTATGATGATCACTTGTTTTCGATTTGGAACTTCCACCAAAGAGACCTCCAAATAGACCACCTCCTTTGGAACTACTGCTATGACTGCTACTGCCATGACTGCTGTGGCTGCTACTTCCATGGCTGCTATGGCTGCTGCTACCACGGCTACTACTTCCACGGCTACTACTTCCACGACTACGAGAAGGTGCCTTATAATTTGATGAACGTGATTTGCCAAGTTTAGCTTCAGTCAGTGCATCCATACTGGCCATAAAAATGACCAGGGCCATTAGCAGAAATAGGAGTTTATTTGTACCCATTCTGCTGATTGGGTTTGGTGCAAATGTTGCCGACCTATAATTGGAAAATGGGAAAAATATTTTTCTTTAAAATATGATTTTTGTAGAGATTTTAACTAGAAAATTCAGCCTTGGAATTTTTCCTTCATATCTAATGAACTCAAAATCGATATGGACTCGCAGAAAGTATGAAGTAAGAAACTGCCCCATTGACCTAATCTACTCAATCTATATATCTATTGCTCAGGATTTTTTTATCGCCTCTCTTAGGTCACACTATAGCCATTTGTCTTGAATAGTTTCCTAAACTACAAAGTGGCAAGTTCTTTGTCTTTGTATTTGAGCATTCGGAAAATTTTCCTTTGCAACATGCAAAGGATTTTGTGTCAATATGCTACAAATTATATAGCAAGTTTTGATGTCACCATTTCCATTTGCCTACATATAAAAAATTTACATGGATTTTGACCTTCCCCTAATGATTTTTGTCAAAGATTTGAGTATATCAAAATCTGGACCGTTATAGACCATCTTCGAACTTGGCACGCCAGCAGACAAAAGGCGAGTTTGTGCAAAATTTCAGCACGATAGCTTCATTATTGAAGACTGTAGTGTGATTACAGCGAGACAGACAGACGGACATGGATATAACATTTTACAATTTCTTCCTGACCTAGAATATATAATTTATATAGAAATGGATATGTCGATGTGTCACAAACGCAATGATAAACTTCTTATACCGCCATCACCATTTTTGCTTTTGATCAATAAAATTAAAACAAAAAAAAAAAATTGATAATTATAGCGCTTCACACTTCTACTAAATTACATATCAGCCATTTTATAGCGTTAACTCTACGATTTCCAACTGAAATTACTTCTTGAATGAAATGAAATTACTTCCCGACCCTCACATGTATTGCAAAAAATTTTATATGAAATAGTTTAACAAAAATTCAAAATGCGTTTTCATATAAAATTCCATTCATAAAGGGCAAGGTTCTGGGGACTTTGTACCAAGTATAAGTGCGACGGTTGACTCAACCATCAAAGGGTTAAATAATGGCTATAAAAAATTTGAATAAGGATACAGGTTTCATTTAAATATATAACAAATAAATATCTTAAGTAAAAAAACGTGTTACAAATTCCAAATTCAATTTTTCAATTTTTGAATTCGTCTTTATTAGTCTTCATTTCTCATTATAATTACAATGTTTGGATGAGATTTTATCTTTTAGATATTGCTACAAATAAGATTATTCATCAGAGATATTAACAATATGTTTCAGTCTATATTTATCTATATATTTTTAAAGGGAAAATTAGGATAAAACCTTTATATACATTATCATAATCAGTTCAAATATTTTGGAATATGTATGACTATACAGGGATATTGCGGGAATAGCCACGATAAACATACGACTTCCAATTTGATAATTCAAAAGATTGAAGTATTAATAAAAGTCTTATTCGCAGCAAGACCTTATCAGCGGATAAGGAGAATAGTTTGCTTTGTTCATGTAATTAGAATTAAGCATGGCAAGAAATTCTTCCAATTTCATGTATCCTGTTTCGTTGTGGAGTATAGATGTAGAGTATCTCCAATGCTTATTATTTATCATCTTTAGGCATTTGTTTTGAAGAACTTGCAACTTTTTTAAGTGCGATTTTGCTGCTATGCACCAAATTGGACACGCGTATGTAATAGAAGGTCTAATTTCACTTTTGAATAGCAGATTTTTATTTTCGTGATTGAGATACGAGTTTCTGTGAAGTAGTGACCATAAAGCAGTGATAGTTTTGAGCACCTTTTGGCGGATATCATCAATGTGTTTACCAAATGTGAGTTTTTTATCAAGTGTGACGCCTAGGTATTTTACACTACCAGATATAGTAATTCTCTCATTACCAAAGTTTAGACAACGTCTGGGCAGACGTTTGGGAGATTTATTAAAAGGGAATATAATTGCCTGGGTTTTGGCTGGATTGATTTTTATTTTCCATTTAGTAAGGTATTTGCTGCAAGCTGTTAATCCTTTTTCCATCTTTTTTAGTAAGGCTTTCGTAAGCTTGCTGGAGGTGATTAAAGCCGTATCGTCCGCATAGTAAGCCGTTTTAATATAAGATGGTGTTTTAAAATCAGATGTGAAAATGGAAAATAATAATGGAGACAGTACAGATCCTTGGGGAAGTCCAGTGTTAAGTAGTTTTGGAGACGAATTGGCTGAATTGACTGACACAATGAATGATCGTGCCTCCAGAAAGTTTAAAACAACTTTGCATAGATATTTGGGAACATTGTTAACTAGCAATTTATATACTAGTCCATTATGCCAAATAGTGTCAAACGCTTTCTCAATGTCCAAAAGCGCAAGACCTGTAGATCGTTTGGCACTTTTATTGCGTTTAATTAGATTAATTATTCGGTGAACTTGTTACAAATTCCAAAAATAATGCAAAAAAAAAATGCAAAAACTTTAAAATTAGTCCTAGCCTAAAGTTTGGGATTCAATATTTTAGTTATTTTCAAGATTATTCATTTAAATCAAAAAAAATTTTTCTTTATTTTACTTTATTGAAGGGACGAAAATTTCCTAAATTATTTAAAATTTCATAAGTTTATAGAACCTAGTCTCTATTATTATGTTAATTGTGTGTCCCAAAATTTTGCTTAAATAATAATTCATATTAGGTCAAAATTTTTTGCAGTGTTCTATAATTCTAGTCGAATATTTTATATTGAACAAAACAAATGATCTCCTATATAGAAACCCAGCAAAAAATTTTGGAAGTTCTTCCAAAGGCACAACTTTAAAAGCACTTCCAAAAGATGTACTCCCAAAGATGTTCTTTATTTCAACTACACAGGAAGTTCAAGTATTTCAATTATTTATAACTCGCTTTTTTCTTATTTTTAATGGGTAAATTTATTTTTTTTGTTTCAAAAAGGTTAAAAACAGAGTGAGCTTTAATAAAGTGGTTCAAATTATTGAACTTTTGTCGAAAAAATTCCAAATCTATTCAAGAAATATTGAGAATTTTTCAAAATATTTTAATTCAAAGGTTTCGGACAAGCGTTAGAATGCATTAAAAATCATAAAAATCATAAAAAAATATAACAATTATTTATTTGTCAAAATATGACAAAATTTTTTAAATCACATCCAAAACACTGAACTTGAATCACAGAGTAAGAAGCGATGCAAATTCAGTGCAACGGCTGTTGAATTGGTGGACATCCATCCTATGACAAGCCCGTGTTAAATTCATCGCTTCTGCACCAATTTTGCACTACTTCCGGATCAAAAAAGAACATTTTCACTACTTTTTTGGCGACGCTTTTTTTACTGGAAATATGTATTAATTATTTTAATTATGTTTATTTAACAGTCTTAGCTAATCTACTAAATTATGCCATGATTTTTTGCCCAGCCAAAATATTTACCTGGTAACACTTAATATTATAGGTAACTTGTTTTGTGTATGCAGCTACAATTTTGCATTTGCTTAAAGTTATTATCATAAGATTTTTTCATTGAATTTTATAACGATTTGAGATTGTGTTCATTTCCCATGACCATATTATCTTTAGAGTTTGCTTTAATTGTTATCATATTTATTTTTTTTAAATTTCCCATCAAACAAGTTTTGAGGGGTATTGGTTAAAGAAGTCAGTATTATTTAAACTAGTACATACAGATGTCATACTAATAAACCAATAGGGACAAGGTATGCACCCAAAGAAAAAGTACATTCCTCAGGAACGAAATTGTAGACAAACGAAATTCACCTTTCGTTGAAAGTATTTTCTTTTAGTCCAAACAAATTCAACGATTGTCTCCAATTCATTTTATTTACTTTTAAAGAAAATTCTTTAGTGTCAGAAGAAAACTTCGTTCCTCAGAAAAGAAACCTCTTCCTTTAGTGTGCCTCCACTAAAAAGTGTCACTCTAAATAAAAAGTGACGAACTAGTTTTGAACAAGTACATAAGTCTTAAGTCAGATATGGCCGACTAAAGAAAACAAATAGGAAATTCAAGACAAACAATATTCTTCTTTGTTATAAATTTTTATACACTTTCTTTGTGGGCAAATAATCCCGAATTCGTGACAATCGTTGCGATTGCCTTTAATATTTTTATTTGCAGTTAAAAAAAATTAGCATCAAAAGAAAAATTCTTTTGTCTGAAATTTCGTTTCTCAGAAAAGAAATCCAACATTTTCCATATTACCTGACGTTTTTTAATTTTTTTCTAAGGCAAAAAATTACAGAAATAATATCAAATTTAGAACCACTTTAGATTTTTTCAATTTTCAATAGAAATAAAATTTTGACAAAATTTTCTATAGAAAAGCAAATTAAAAAAAAAATTCTATAGAATGAATATTTTGACAAAATTTTCTATAGAAATAAAATTTTCTATAGAAGTAAAATTTTGACAGTCTATAGGGCTTTGCCCAAGTAAATTTGACAAACATTCTTTTCCTCTGTTGGTTAAGCTACACTTGTAGTTTAGTCAATGCATGGTTTTAAGCTGAAATCAAAAACAACAACAAAGAATAAAATTTTGACAAAATTTTCTATAGAAAGGAAAATAAAAACAAGTATATACGGCCGTAAGTTCGACCAGGCCGAATCTTATGTAGCCTCCGCCATGGATTGCGTAGAAACTTCTACGAAAGACTGTCATCCAGAATCGAATTACTTGGGATGTGGTATCTTAAAACTTCTTAACATCATTTTCTAAATTGTGACTTAGTACATACATACGTGGTAGAGAGCCAAAATTGAAATATGGGGGTCGCTTATATGGGGGCTATATACAATTATGAACTTGATATGGACCAATTTTTGTGTGATTGGGGATCGATTTATATGAGGGCTATATATAACTATAGACCGATATGGACCTAGTTGGGCATGGTTTTTAACAGCCATATAATAGCACAATGTACCAAATTTAAACTGACTCGGATGAAATTTGCTCCTCCAAGAGGCTCCAAAACCAAATCTCGGGATCGGTTTATATGGGGGCTATATATGATTATGGACTGATATGGACCACTTTTGGCATGGCTGTTAAATATCATACACTACCACCACGTACCAAATTTCAACCAGATCGGATGAATTTTGCTTCTCCAAAAGGCACCGGAGGTCAAATCTGGGGATCGGTTTATATGGGCTATATATAATTATGGACTGATATGAACCAATTCCTGCATGTTTGTTGGATATCATATACTAACATCACGTACCAAATTTCAACCGATTCGGATGAATTTTGCTCTTCCAAGGGGCTCCTGAGGTCAAATCTGGGGATTGGTTTATATGGGGGCTATATATAATTATGGACCGACTTCGACCAATTTTTGCATGAGTGTTTGAGTCCATATAAATTTCAACTGAATCAGATGAATTTTGGTCTTCCAAGAGGCTCCGGAGTTCAAATCTGGTGATCGGTTTATATGGGGGCTATATACAATTATGGACCGATGTGGACCATTTTTTGCATGGTCACTAGAGACCATATACTAACACCATGTACCAAATTTCAGCCGGATCGGATGAAATTTGCTTCTCTTAGAGGCTCCGCAAGCCAAATCGGGGAATCGGATTATATGGGGGCTATATATAATTATGGACCGATGTCGACCAATTTTTGCATGTTTGTTAGAGATCATATGCTGACACCATTTACCAAATTCCAGCCGAATCGGACGAAATTTGCTTCTCTTAGAGTCCCCGCAAGCCAAATTTGGGGGTCCGTTTATATGGGGGCTATACGTAAAAGTGGACCGATATGGCCCATTTGCAATACCATCCGACCTACATCAATAACAACTACTAGTGCCAAGTTTCAAGTCGATAGCTTGATTCGTTCGGAAGTTAGCGTGATTTACAACAGACGAACGGACGGACATGCTCAGATCGACTCAGAATTTCACCACGACCCAGAATATATATACTTTATAGGGTCTTAGAGCAATATTTCGATGTGTTACAAACGGAATGACAAAGTTAATATATCCCCATCCTATGGTGGATGGTATAAAAAAAATCTATAGAAAGAAAATGTTGACAAAATTTTCTATAGAAATAAAAGTTTTATAACATTTTCTATAGAAATAAAAGTTTTACAAAATTTTCTACAGAAATAAAATTTTGTCAAATTTTCTACATAAATAAAATTTTGAGAAAATGTTCTATAGAAATAAAAATTTGACAAAATTTTCTATAGAAATAAAATGTTGACAAAATTTTCTATAGAAATAAAATGTTGACAAAATTTTCTATAGAGATAAAATTTTGACAAAATTTTGGAAGAAATTTTATATCTATAGAAAATTTTGACGAAATTTTCTATAGAAAATTGTTGAAAAAATTTTCTATAGAAGTATAAATGTTTGTTTAGTAGCTTTTTGGTGAAATTTTCTATAAATTGTTCTCCTCCAAGAGGCTCCGAAAGCCAGATCTGAGGATCGGGTTATATGGGGGCTATTTGTATATATAGACCGATATGGACCAAGTTTTGCATGATTATTAGAGACCATATACTAACACCACGTACCAAATTTCAACCGGATCGGATGAAATTTGCTTCTCTAAGAGACTCCGCAATAAAAATCTGGGGTCGGTTTATATGAGGGCTATACGTTTAAAGTGGTCCGATATGGCCCATTTGCAATACCATCCTCCCTATATTAATATTAACTACTAGCGTCAAGTTTCAAGTACACTGAAAAAAGAGCATGCCCGGTTCAAAAGATTTCGTCTTAACTTTAAAAATTTTGGTATTGATTACGAGTAAGGATACTTTTAAGACACAATTCTCTTTTAAATTTGGATTTTTTTGTTTTGCTTCTAGGAAGCAAATTTTAATTTTTTCGTTTTTTCAGTTATTTTTCTTCAAATCAAAGTCCTTTAAAAACGAGTTAACGACAACTTTATTATCCAAATTCAGACTCGACTTCCAGTAGAAATAATGCTATGTTTCAAGTAAAAAACATCTTTAAATTAAAGTGTTGGAAAACATGTCCTATATTTGCATGATTTTCTGCTTTGTCGTCATGATGCAAAAAGACAACAAATTTAATTACAATTTCATTAATTTTAAAGAATTTTTCTGAATAAATAAAATCATGTTGACCCATGATATCCATTAAGTGATTCCACTTAAAAATGGGTATCATAATATGAAAGAAACCTTTTTTGCGCTAAGGTCAACTTGACTTTAATAATCTAGAAAAATTCTTTAAAATTAATGAAATTTTCTTTTTGAAATTGTTGTTGTTTTTGCATCTTGACTACGACTATTGGAAGTCGAGTCAGAATTTGGAAAATAAGGATGTCATTAACTTGCTTTTAAAGGACTGTGCATATGAAGAAAAAAAGCTGAAAAAACGAAAAATTAAAATTTGCTTCCTAGAATCAATTACCAAATATCCAAATTTAAAAGAGAATTGTGTCTTAAAAGTATCTTTACTTGAATTCTCCGCTTCTTTGGCTCGGAATCAATATCAAAATCGTTAAAGTAAAGACATTTTTTTTTGGAACCGGGCATGCTTTTTTTCAGTGCAATATCTCTGATTGTGGATGGGAATTTTCCCCCGACTGCTGGAGCCACATCATCTGCGTATGCCACCACTTTTATCCTTTCTTTTTCTAGGGAAACCAGAAGGTTGTTTATAGCAACATTCCAAAGAAGAGGTGATAGAACTGCTCCTTGGGGAGTGCCTCTGTTCACATAGCTTTGTATGTTTGTTTGTCCTAGTGTGTCTGAAATATGTCTCCTCATTAGAAGTTCGACTAATAGCCTAACGATTCGGTCACACTGCCATATATTTGACAAAAATCAGAAAATAAGTCGCCATCACAGGCAAGACAGCAAACAATTTTAGCTCATATTGGATACATCACAATAGGAGTAGTTTTCCCAAAACGGCATCCATATAATTCGAAAAAGCTTCTGGAAAAATGTTTGACACTCATTTTGGTCAAATATTTGCCTAGTGTGACCATATCTTAAGTGTACCTGGATCAACATTCAGAGTTGTCAGTCCATTTAATATCGAGCTTGGATGGACGGTATTGAATGCCCTTTGATATCTAGACATGCCATGATTGTGTATTCATTGACAGATAGTGAGCTTTCAATAAAACTGACTAGTTCTGGTAATGCGGTATCCGGGGGATTTGAATGGTCTAAAACTATTTAACGTCCATTTTATTCTAGAGCGTCCCCTCACTGAACGTTGTTCAATTAAAATTACCCATTAAATCCGAACCAAAAAAAAAAAAAATTATGTATGGTATAATGTAGCGACCCACTTGTCTTTATTTAATTTCAAATAAACAAATTTCTTTTACAGAACGATGGTTATCACATTTCACATTCGTGAGTGCCACAAACATGTATGCATCTTTATGTGTTGACTTGAATGGCACAAACGTGTATGCATATTTATGTGTTAACTTTTTGGAGAGCAGATAGCGTTGTTGTTTGGTTTTGCAAGTAGATTAGAAAATTATATGCGTTTTTGCCGAAAAACGTCAACAAATATAGACATTTTTCAAAGCCATTTTGTTTTTGCATTTTGAAGGGGGCAACAATTTGTATACCCTAAACCACATAGTGGTCAGGGTATAATAAGTTTGATCTGCCAAAAAATGTGCCTACCAGAAATATTGATTTTAGACCCCATAAAATATATACCGATCGACTCAGAATCACCTCGTGAGTCGATCTAGCCCTTGGTGTCCGTCCGTCCGTCTGTCCATGTATTTGTTGTTCACAGGATTCCGGTCGCAATTATTACTCGATTTTGATGAAATTTGGTACAGGGAGTTTTTTGGGCACAAGGACGAACGCTATTGAATTTGGAAGAAATCGGATCAAATTTAGATATAGCTCCCATATATATGTCCGATTTCGACAAATGGGGTCACGTTGCACTTTTTTACTAACCGATCGTCGTCAAATTTAGCACAAAATAATCTTCTGCATCACCCTTCAAGTGTAAAATTTCTTCGAAATCAGTTCAGATTTAGATATAGCTCCCGTATATATGTATAGCCAGATTTTGCCAAATTAGGTCATAAAACCCTTATTTATCAACCGATATCACTCAAAGTTGGCTCAATGTAATCTTCTATAGCACTTACTGTATGTTCAAAATGTTATCGAAATTGGTTCAGATACACCTATAGCTTCTATATACACTGAAAAAAATATTGTCGTGAGGTCAAAGATTTCATGTCTTTAAAATACGAATTCAAATTTTGCTTAGCACGTAAGACGCAATTCTCTACCATAAAGTTGTTTTCCTTGTCCAAAAGTCGATAAACTTTTCAATGAAGTCGTATTATCCTTATAATTAAGTGATTTCACTTAAAAATGGGTATCATAAAATGAAAGAAAAAATTTTTTGGCAAAGGTCAACTTGACTTTAATAACTCAGAAAAATTCTTTACATTTAATGAAATTGTCTTTAAATTTGTTGCCTTTTTGCATCTTGACTACAAAGCAAAAAATCGTTCAAATATAGGACATATTTTTCAACACTTCATTTTAAAGACGTTTATTACTAGAAACATATCATAATTTCTACTAGAAGTCAAGTCTTAATTTGGAAAATAAAGATGTCGTTAACTCGTTTTTAAAGGACTTTCATAGCATATGAAGAAAAAAAGCTGAAAAGCGAAAAATTAAATTTTGCTTCCTAGAAGCAAGTACACAAAACCCAAGTTTAAAAGAGAATTGTGTCTTAAAAGTATCCTTACTTGTATTCTCCTGCTTCTTTGGCTCGGAATCAATACCAAAATTTTTAAAGTAAAGACAAAATCTTTGGAACCGGGCATGCTTTTTTTTCAGTGTATATGCATCGCCCGATTTTGCCAAATTGGGCCGTAAAACTCTTATTTATCAACCGATTGTACTCAAATTTGGCAAAATGTAATCTTCTATAGCACTAACTATATGTGCGAAATTTCATCGAAATCGGTTCAGATTTAGATATAGCTCCCATATATATGTATCGTCCGATTTTGCCAAATTTGGCCCTAATAACTTTATTTTTGACCACAGAGGCCTCATTTAGTAACTGTTTGTACCCAAATTTTGTGGTATCAATCATACCTGCAAAATATTATACAAATTGGTTCAGATTTAGATATAGCTCCCATATATATGCATCGCTCGATTTTCTCAAATTTTGCCATAATACTCTTATTTATTAACCAATGTTACTCAAATTTGAAATTTTGATGTACTGGCCGATCGTATTTAGACTTACATGTAGCTCTTACAAAATAATATTGTCCGTTTTTTCCAAATTTGGATTTATTACCCACAACTAATTTAGCGATTTACTCTTTTTATACCCTGCGCCACACTGTGGAACAGGGTATTATAAGTTAGTGCATATGTTTGTAACACCCAGAAGGAGACGAGATAGACACATGGTGTCTTTGGCAATAATGGTCTGGGTGGGTCCATGAGTCGATATAACCATGTCCGTCTTTCCGTCCGTCCGTCCGTCCGTCCGTCCGTCCGTCCGTCCGTCCGTCTGTCTGTAAACACATTTTTGTGATCAAAGTCTAGTCGCAATTTAAGTCCAATCGCCTTCAAATTTGGCACATATTTCTAATTTGGGTCAGAATAGAACCCTATTGATTTTGGAAGAACTCTGTTCAGATTTAGATATAGCTCCCATATATATCTTTCGCCCGATATGCACTAATATGGACCCAGCAGCAAGAGTTTAATACCGATTTGCTTGAAATTTTGTACAAACATAACACTTAGTCGTATAGTCAAGTGTGCAAAATTTGATTGAAATTGGTTCAGATTTAGATATAGCTTCCATATATATCTTTCGCCCGATATGGACTAATATGGTCCTAAAAGCCAGAGTTTTGGCCCAATGTGGTTGAAATTTTGCACAGAGAGTAGATTTAGTATTGTAGCTATGCGTGCCAAATTTGGTTGAAATCGATTCAGATTTAGATATAGCTCCCATATATATCTTTCGCTCGATATGCACTTATATGGACCCAGAAGCCAGAGTTTTATCCCGATTAGCTTGAAATTTTGCACAAGGAGTACAATTGGTAGTATAGTCATGTGTGCCAAATTTGATTGAAATCGGTTCAGATTTAGATATAGCTTCCATATATATTTTTCGCCCGATATGGACTTATATGGTCCCAGAAGCCAGAGTTTTGACCCAATTTGGTTGAAATTTTGCACTAGGAGTACAATTAGTAATATTTGGCACACATCCAAATTTGATTGAAATCGGTTCAGATTTAGATATAGCTCCCATATATATGTTTTTCTGATTTCGACAAAAATGGTCAAAATACCAACATTTTCCTTGTTAAATCGCCACTGCTTAGTCGAAAAGTTGTAAAAATTACTCTATTTTTCCTAAACTTTTAATACATATATATCGAGCAATAAATCATAAATAAACTTTTGCGAAGTTTCCTTAAAATTGCTTCAGATTGTTTCCCATATTTTTTTACTAAAATTGTGTTCCACCCTAGTGCATTAGCCAACTTAAATTTTGAGTCTATAGATTTTGTAAAAGTCTATCAAATTCTGTCCAAATCGAGTGATATTTAAATGTATGTATTTGGGACAAACCTTTATATATAGCACCCAACACATTTGACGGATGTGATATGGTATCGAAAATTTAGATCCACAAAGTGGTTCAGGGTATAATATAGTCGGCCCCGCCCGACTTTAGACTTTCCTTACTTGTTTAATAATGGACTCAATATTAGTAGCATACTAACTCTGTAGGTGCAAAATCAACTATAGCTCCTAATATTGGACATTTCTGCTCAGATTGTGACAAGACTCCAATAAACATGTACCCCTCTATGTTCTTAAATATGAAAATGCGGTTTATCACCAAAACCTACACCATTGACCCCACCCCACAAACAATGTCTACTAATTCAGTAGGGATGGTTTAGGGTATGATATAGTCGGCCCCGCCCGACTTTCTACTTTACTCACTTGTTTTTTAGGATTTTGATTTTTTAATAAATAAAGGGTGATTCTTTTGAGGTTAGTATTTTCATGCATTAGTATTTGACAGATCACGTGGGATTTTAGACATGGTGTCAAAGAGAAAGATGCTCAGTATGCTTTGACATTTCATCATGAATAGACTTACTAACGAGCAACGCTTGCAAATCATTGAATTTTATTACCAAAATCAGTGGCAGAAAATCCGCTTTTTTATCGACAAATTTTGTTCAGCGATGAGGCTCATTTCTGGTTGAATGGCTACGTAAATAAGCAAAATTGCCGCATTTGGAGTGAAGAGCAACCAGAAGCCGTTCAAGAACTGCCCATGCATCCCGAAAAATGCACTGTTTGGTGTGGTTTGTACGCTGGTGGAATCATTGGACCGTATTTTTTCAAAGATGCTGTTGGACGCAACGTTACGGTGAATGGCGATCGCTATCGTTCGATGCTAACAAACTTTTTGTTGCCAAAAATGGAAGAACTGAACTTGGTTGACATGTGGTTTCAACAAGATGGCGCTACATGCCACACAGCTCGCGATTCTATGGCCATTTTGAGGGAAAACTTCGGAGAACAATTCATCTCAAGAAATGGACCGGTAAGTTGGCCACCAAGATCATGCGATTTGACGCCTTTAGACTATTTTTTGTGGGGCTACGTCAAGTCTAAAGTCTACAGAAATAAGCCAGCAACTATTCCAGCTTTGGAAGACAACATTTCCGAAGAAATTCGGGCTATTCCGGCCGAAATGCTCGAAAAAGTTGCCCAAAATTGGACTTTCCGAATGGACCACCTAAGACGCAGCCGCGGTCAACATTTAAATGAAATTATCTTCAAAAAGTAAATGTCATGGACCAATCTAACGTTTCAAATAAAGAACCGATGAGATTTTGCAAATTTTATGCGTTTTTTTTTTAAAAAAAGTTATCAAGCTCTTAACAAATCACCTTTTATATTTCTTTAACATAAATTAGCTCAAATTTGTTCGTATCTATATTATTTTATGAAACATTTTCAAATTGATGTCATCCATAGACAAGAGTTGGAATGATTTCGTTTTTTATATAATTGGTACAAAAAAAAAAATAGAATTGGTATATGGGTTAATCTATTGATGATCCACACACACACGTTCCACGTTGATGTCATATTAACTGACCACATACAAATATCCTTAAGCTTGAAATGAGCTAAATTGGAAATATAAGATTCAGAAAGAAAACAGATTCGAGTTATGTTCTTTCGCTTTTTAATATATATATTTTTTTTAATTTTTTTTTATTTTTTTTGTGAGGTTCAAAGTCGACTTTGCCTACTTTCGAACTGTAAACAAATTATAGTTGCAATAAACACATTTTCTCAAATTCTAAGCGCTGCACCATATTGCTTTACATCTGGTGTTTTGCCAAGGGTAATAGCCGCTTTTGCATAATCTTAAGAATTTATGACAAAATAAGAATTCTTGCTAGAAAATATAAAACGAACAATTTTTTGCTATTTTTTTCTTTATGCCAAAACAATTTTTTAGTACTAACAAAAAAAATGCATGATTTCACTTCAAACGACATCACATTATTTATTAGAAGACACCATCACTTCAGAAGTGGTTTACCCGCCATCCCGATTGTGTTGAACTCACTTAATTTAGATTTTGTTTGTTGTTTTTTTTCTTTTAATATTCCGCCGGCAACCGTCCGAAGCGTTTGCAAAATTCGAAAAGACTGACTCTTATTATGCTGACTGAGGGTGTCTCCAGCTGAGGTATATAGCCAGAGCTAGCTAGCCAGCCAGTCCGTCAGCCAAGCAGACTGGTTGTTAAAAGTCATCAACAACCACATCTCTCACGATTCGGACTGATTGTGTTCGTCTTGTGTCTTATCAAGAATGTTTTGTTTGTGGGGAAAGAACGTGTGCGTGAGTACTCATGGATGGCATCTGTTCCCTTATGCTTAAATGGCTGACTATGATGGTTGGTTGGTCGGTCTACACACCCAATATTTTGGGAATACCGGCAGACGGTCGCCACTCGCTATGGAGGCATAACTAAAAGTTCTTTGTTATCCCATACTCTCTCTCCTCTCTCTGTGTTTGACATTGAATTTCTTGTTTATTTTGTAGTCATTTTCGCATTTCTGTTTGGGCTTTCTCTGATCCATGTTGGCTAGAGACAGAGATTTAACCAGAAAATTTTGGAAACTTGGTTACACTGCCAGAGTGACCAGAGTCAACCAGGACAGTGGTTTGCAAATTACAAATCGAGTCATTTAATAAAAAAAAAATAATTTACGAGGGTTACCTTTTATATAATGGGATTAGAGAGAAATTTTTTTTTTCTTTAACTGGTGAGGTAAAATTTTTTTGCATAATTTGGGACGTAACGGGTAAATTTGACCCCCTCTTTTACATTAATATTTATACCATTCACCACTACTGTGGTACAGGGTATAATAAGTTTGTACATTTGTATGTAACGCCAAGAAGGAAAAGTCTGAGACCTATCGTTTAGTATACCGATCGTCTTAGAATTAAATTCTGAGTCGATTTAGCGATGTCCGTCTGTCTGTCTGTCTGTCCGTCTGTCTGTCTGTCTGTCTGTTGATGCATTTTTGTGTGCAAAGTACAGCTCGCAGTTTTAGTCCGATTGTCCTAAAATTTGGTATAGGGTCCTGTTTCGGCTCAAGGACGATCCCTATTGATTTTGGAAAAAATCGGTTCAGATTTAGATATAGCTGCAATATATATTTTTCACCGATCTGGTCATAATTGGCGTGTATATCAACCGATCTTCCTCAAATTCCGTACATCCGAATATTTTATGTGTCTCGAAAAACTTGCAAAATATCAGCCAAATCGGTTCAGATTTAGATATAGATCCCATATATAGCTTTCGCCCGATTTACACTCATTTGCCCACAGAGGCCAATTTTTTGCTCCGATTTAGTTGAAATTTTGCACAGGGAGTAGAATTAGCATTGTAGCTATGCGCGCCAAATTTGGTTGAAATCGCTTCAGATTTAGATATAGCTTTCGCCCGATTTACACTCATATGACCACAGAGGCCAATATTTAACTCCGATTTAGTTGAAATTTTGCACAGGAAGTAGAATTAGCATTGTAGCTATACGTGCCAAATTTGGTTGAAATCGGTTCAGATTTAGATATATCTCCCATATATAGCTTTCGCCCGATTTACACTCATATGACCACAGAGGCCAATTTTTAACTCCGATTTAGTTGAAATTTTGCACAGGGTGTAGAAGTAGCATTGTAGCTATGTGTGCCAAATTTGGTTGACCTCGGTTCAGATTTAGATATAGCTTTCGCCCGATTTACACTCATATGACCACAGAGGCCAATTTTTAACTCCGATTTAGTTGAAATGTTGCACAGGGAGTAGAATTACCATTGTAGCTATGCGTGCCAAATTTGGTTGACATCGGTTCAGATTTAGATTTAGCTCCCATATATATGTTTTTCTGATTTCGACCAACATTTTCCTTGTAAAATCGCCACTGCTTAGTCGAAAAGTTGTAAAAATGACTCTAATTTTTCTAAACTTCTAATACATATATATCGAGCGATAAATCATAAATAAACTTTTGCGAAGTTTCCTTAAGATTGCTTCAGATTTAAATGTTTCCCATATTTTTTTACTAACATTGTGTTCCACCCTAGTACATTAGCCAACTTAAATTTTAAGTCTATAGATTTTGTAGAAGTCTATCAAATTCTGTCCAAATCGAGTGATATTTAAATGTATGTATTTGGGACAAACCTTTATATATAGCCCCCAACACATTTGACGGATGTGATAAGGTATCGAAAATTTAGGTCTACAAAGTGGTGCAGGGTATAATATAGTCGGCCCCGCCCGACTTTAGACTTTCCTTGCTTGTTTTTTCTTTAAAAAATAGTTTTTTTGTGTAATTATTACATTTGTTGATTAGATTACATGGTATTTAAGGAAAATACAACAATATTTCGAAATATTATATCGATGTCTCCATTCCAAAGTACGCTAAGTCTAACAAGTATATACGGCCGTAAGTTCGGCCAGGCCGAATCTTATGTACCCTCCACCATGGATAGCGTAGAAACTTCTACGAAAGGCTGTCATCCACAAATTTCAACTCACTCGGATGAAATTTGCTCCTCCAAGAGGCTCCAAAACCAAATCTCGGTATCGGTTTATATGGGGGCTATAAATGATTATGGACTGATATGGACCACTTTTGGCATGGTTGTTAAATATCATATACCACCACGTACCAAATTTCAACCAGATCGGATGAATTTTGCTTCTCCAAAAGGCACCGGAGGTCAAATCTGGCGATCGGTTTATATGGGAGCTATATATAATTATGGACTGATAGGAACCAATTCCTGCATGGTTGTTGGATACCATATACTAACATCACATACCAAATTTCAACCGAATGGGAAGAATTTTGCTCTTCCAAGGTGCTCCGGAGGTCAAATCTGGGGATCGGTTTATATGGGGTCTATATATAATTATTCACCGATGTCGACCAATTTTGGCATGGGTGTTTGAGGCCATATATTAACACCACGTACCAAATTTAAACTGAATCAGATGAATTTTGGTTTTCCAAGAGGCTCCGGAGGTCAAATCTGGTGATCGGTTTATATGGGGGCTATATATAATTATGGGCCGATGTGGACTAATTTTTGCATGGTCATTAGAGAACATATACCAACACCATGTACCAAATTTCAGCCGGATCGGATGAAATTTGCTTCTCTTAGAGGCTCCGCAAGCCCAATCGGGGGATTGGTTTATATGGGGGCTATATATAATTATGGACCGATGTGAACCAATTTTGGTTCACATCGGTTTTGGTTGTTAGAGACCATATACTAACACCATGTACCAAATTTTAGCCGGATTGGATGAAATTTGCTTCTCTTAGAGGCCTCGCAAGCCAAATTTGGGGGTCCGTTTATATGGGGGCTATATATAATTATGGACCGATGTGAACCAATTTTGGCATGGTTGTTAGAGACCATATACTAACACCATGTACCAAATTTTAGCCGGATCGGATGAAATTTGCTTCTCTTAGAGGCCTCGCAAGCCAAATTTCGGGGTCCGTTTATATGGAGGCTATACGTAAAAGTGGACCGATATGGCCCATTTGCAATACCATCCTACCTACATCAATAACAACTACTTGTGTCAAGTTTCAAGTCGATAGCCTATTTCGTTCGGAAGTTAGCGTGATTTCAACAGACGGACGGACGGACATGCTCAGATCGACTCAGAATTTCACCACGACCCAGAATATATATACTTTATAGAGCAATATATCGATGTGTTACAAACGGAATGATATAGTTAATATATATATCCTATGGTGGAGGGTGAAAAAAGTGAATTTTACAGGAAACAAGTTCCAAGTTTTTTTTGGAATTTCTCAAAAACCGTATGTGATATATATTCACTTTTGTCGGTCTTAAAATCATGTTTATTGTAGATTTTTTTTTAAAGGTTAATCATCGAAAATTGCTTTATTGTTTTTGAAAATATTCCCCATTAAGATGCACTTTTGTATGAGATATTCCCAACACCCTCAAAAAAACTCGCCTTTGTAACATATACTCCCGAACATATTCTGCTTCTAGCATATATGTATGTTTTCAGAATTTGTTTAAACACAACATTGTTTATACTGTGCAAATATTTTATATTTGACCTTAAGTATATGTTTTTAAGACTGAACATTTGTTTGCTTGCGGCAAAATGTCTTGCATATAATTATGTTGGAATGCCAATAAATAATAAATCAACATGTTTGTAAGTTATTTGAATATTACACCATCGATAAGCAGTCATGAACTTTTACTCAGCACCCCACACTTTTTATACGCTCCACCATACAAGGGGGTTATATTAACTTTGTCATTCCATTTGTAACACATCGAAATATTGCTCTAAGACCCCATAAAGTATATATATATATATATATATATATATATATATATATATATATATATATATATATATATATATATATATATATATATATATATATATATATATATATATATATATATATATATATATATATATATATATATATATATATACATATATATATATATATATATATATATATATATATATATATATATATATATATATATATATATATATATATATATATATATATATATATATATATATATATATATATATATATATATATATATATATATATATATATATATTCTGGGTCGTGGTGAAATTCTTAGATTTGGCTTGCAGGACGTGGTGTAAATATATAGTCTCTAACAACCATGTAAAACTTGGTCCATATCGGTCCATAATTATATATAGCCCCATATAAACCGATTCCAGATTTGGAGGAACAAAATTCATCCGATCCGGTTGAAATTTGGTACGTGGTATTAGTATATGGTTTCTAACAACCATACAAAAATTGGTCCATATCGGTTCATAATTATATATAGCCCCCATATAAACCGATCCCAGATTTGACTTCCGGAGGCTCTTGGACGAGCCAAATTCATCCGATTCGGTTGAAATTTGATACATTATGCTAGTATATAGCCTCTAACAACCATGCCTAAACCGAGTATATGTAAATTTTAATAATTTTTTCGAGTTTTCGATTTAGCAATGGCAATTTAACCAGGAAAATGTGGACATTTGGCCATATTTGCTCAAATCGGAAGAACATATATATTGGAGTTATATCTAACTCTCAACCGATTTTGAACAAATTTGACATGCATAGCCAGAATGTTAATTCTACCCTCTATTCTACTCGTACCGACCTTCTGATTTAGGGTCTTGGGTTTTTGGGATCCGTAGTTTTTATCCAATTTGCCTGAAATTGGAAACCTAGAGGCATTTGAGGATCATAAAGAGGTGTGCCACAAATGGTGAGTATCGGTACATATTTTGATATAGCCCCCATACAGACCGATCTCCCGATTAGGGGCCTTGGGCTTGTGGAAACCGTAGTTTTTATCCAATTTGCCTGAAATTCGAAATCTAGAAGTATTTTAAAACCATAAAGAGGTGTGCCACAAATGGTGAGTATGGGTCCATGTTTTGATATAGCCCCCATACAGACCGATCTGCCGATTTGGGGTCTTGGGCTTACAGAAACCGTAGTTTTTATCCAGTTTGCCTGAAATTGGAAATCTATAAGTATTTTAAAACCATAAAGAGTTGTGCCAAAAATGTTGAGTCCATTGTTTTGATAGACTCCCCTGTTTGGTATAGTCCCCTTATAAACCAACCTCCCGATTTGGGGTCTTGGGCTTCTAGAATCCGTAGTTTTTATCCAATTAGCCTGAAAATAAAAATCTAAAGGTTTTTACGACAATAAATAGGTGTACCTTGATAATAAAGCAAACGTTTTACGAAAGTTATACGCTTTTCAGAATGGCCAAGTTTGAGAGGTTTCACTGTATTTTAATAACAAGAAAGTTCGTAGTCTTTGCTTTAAAAATATTTTTCTTTAAATTTAGAATACAAATCTTTTAAATTTACCTTTCTTCCTTAAAGTCGTAGAGAAGAGAAATTTTCCTTAAAATAAAGAAAAAAATCCAAGTTTGAGAGGTTTCACTGTATTTAAATAACAAGAAAGTTCGTAGTCTTTGCTTTAAAAATATTTTTCTTTAAATTTAGAACACAAATCTTTTAAATTTACCTTTCTTCCTTAAAGTCGTATGTCTTAGAAGAGAAGAGAAATTTTCCTTAAAATAAAGAAAAAAATCTTTGATTTTAAAAAATACTCTTTACATTAAGTAATATCCCAGCAAAAAAAGAGCTTCCAAAAATGTAGTTTGGATCCCCAATCTGTGATCCGGAAGTAGTGCAAACTTGGATCATCTCCAATGAATTTTACATGGGCTTGTCATAGGACGGAAGTACTCCCTTTTTGGATCCTTTGCATTGTTTTAGAAGTTGTGCCCTGGAAGTTAATTTAAATGAAGAAATTTAAAAAGCGAAAAAATTTTTTTTCAACCAATTTCACTTTTTTTCATCCATATGTTTTATTACACTAATATTTTCCTATTATCTAATTTTTATAATTTGAAAAACTTTTGCGCTCCGACCAGGGATTGAACCTGGGTTTACTGGCACCATAACAGAACGCCTTAGCACACTCAGCCGCAAACGCCATTGAACATAAAGCGTCGAAAAATCAATTCAAATGCTTGTGATATGATCGTAATACGACACCAAGGAATAACATTCTAATTGCTTCTCGAGATGTTCTTTATTAGTATGAACGAAAAAATAAGAAACGCAGGTTCAAATCTCACCAGCGGCAATTTTTTTTTTTTATCAAATATATTTCTAAAAAAATATTTTTTTATGTTATGCATCATTTTTATTTTCGGCATTCGAATATTTTCGTATAAATATATTTTTTCCATTAAAAATCAACAAAAAAATTAAAAATTCTCGTAATTTGCAAAACCTTCTCAAAAGAACTTCCATGGAAGCGAAAAAGTCAAACGGCACAAGTTCAAATCCCAACGGGGATGAAATTTATTTTTTTTATTATTATTATTTTACTTTTTTTATTAATTTTCTATTTTTTATTATTTTCTATTATTAAAATATAATTGTCCAAAATTTGCACTTAGAATAGCCTGATTGCGTTCTTTCTAATACATGTCCACAAGGACTGCATCGGAAGTAGAAAAAAATCATTGGGGGATCCCAAGATGCGCTCTAGAAGAAATGTTTGTGTACTTGTCCAAAAGAACTGCATCGGAAGTGAAAAAAATCATTGGGAGATTCCGAGATGCTCTTTAGAAGAAATGTTTGTGGATCGGAAGTAGAAAAAAATCATTGGGGGATCCCAAGATGCGCTCTAGAAGAAATGTTTGTGTACTTGTCCAAAAGAACTGCATCGGAAGTGAAAAAAATCATTGGGAGATTCCGAGATGCTCTTTAGAAGAAATGTTTGTGGACTTGTCCAAAAGGACTGCATCGGAAGTTGGAAAAACTCGATGGGGGATTCTGGGATGGGCTTTAAAAGAAATGTTTGTGGAACAACTTCCAATTCTTTTTCCTGGGATATCAAATACTTGGGATAAAGATATAAAATCTTCAAAAATAGGCTAAGATTTCTTTTTGAGGATTCTGAATCTTTGATTTAAGCAGGGCTGTGGAGTCGAGTCAATTTTGCTCGACTCCGACTCCGATTCCAGGTGGTGTACCTAAATCTCATTTTAACAGTATTGCAATTGTAATTTTAAGTTGTAGTGTTCCAAAAATAGACCGATATAAGTATTCTATTTTGCCATATGTATTTATATGTCCAAAAGAACTCTAATTTTAATTTTTGATATGACCCGACGACAAATCTCAGCTTTTTTTTGGATGTAAAGAACTCTACATTTTAATGTCAGGCCAATAAATTAAAATACGACACAAGACTATATAGAGACCACATCAAAATATGGGTAGATAACAACAATCTACAGAATATGAATTTATAAAAACACAAAATTTCAAAAAATAATTAGGCTTAGATGTTTAAGAAGTAAAATCCTGGTATTGGTCTATATAGGTATTTTATAAAAAATAAATCTATATAAAAAAGAAAAATACACAAAAATCAAAATGTCGGGCTAATCAGATAGAAAGTTTAGATGTTAAAAATGTTATGTGTCGGTTATATAAAACAAACATAAACTGTCATAAATTAGGACGGGCGAAATAAATACCAATGACAGGAATAGCTGGACAGATGTTCCTATATAAGTAAAATGGTGAAACATTGATTTATAAATGGTCTATCATTAATGGACATTAGAGGCCAATAATTTAATGTTAAGAATTTCGAGTGACATTGATGAAACAAACTTTCTCCCAAAAGTCCGTCTCAGATGCAGCGTTGCCAATTTAGCTTTTTTCCCGCTAGATTTGGCTTTTTTTGAAGACGTTTAGCGGGAAAAAATGCATTTAGCTTTTAGCTTTTTTTCTGGATTTTTTTCATGACCCTTTTAGCTATTTTTGGCTTTTTTTATTTTCGACATGTTTCTATTGAAATATGGATAAATCGGCGTTTTTATCTAAGCCTTGCTGCAAGTAAAGGGTGATTTGTTAAGAGCTTGATAACTTTTTTTAAAAAAAAAACGCATAAAATTTGCAAAATCTCATCGGTTCTTTATTTGAAACGTTAGATTGGTCCATGACATTTACTTTTTGAAGATAATTTCATTTAAATGTTGACCGCGGCTGCGTCTTAGGTGGTCCATTCAGAAAGTCCAATTTTGGGCAACTTTTTCGAGCATTTCGGCCGGAATAGCCCGAATTTCTTCGGAAATGTTGTCTTCCAAAGCTGGAATAGTTGCTGGCTTATTTCTGTAGACTTTAGACTTGACGTAGCCCCACAAAAAATAGTCTAAAGGCGTCAAATCGCATGATCTTGGTGGCCAACTTACCGGTCCATTTCTTGAGATGAATTGTTCTCCGAAGTTTTCCCTCAAAATGGCCATAGAATCGCGAGCTGTGTGGCATGTAGCGCCATCTTGTTGAAACCACATGTCAAGCAAGTTCAGTTCTTCCATTTTTGGCAACAAAAAGTTTGTTAGCATCGAACGATAGCGATCGCCATTCACCGTAACGTTGCGTCCAACAGCATCTTTGAAAAAATACGGTCCAATGATTCCACCAGCGTACAAACCACACCAAACAGTGCATTTTTCGGGATGCATGGGCAGTTCTTGAACGGCTTCTGGTTGCTCTTCACTCCAAATGCGGCAATTTTGCTTATTTACGTAGCCATTCAACCAGAAATGAGCCTCATCGCTGAACAAAATTTGTCGATAAAAAAGCGGATTTTCTGCCAACTTTTCTAGGGCCCATTCACTGAAAATTCGACGTTGTGGCAGATCGTAAGTCTATTCATGATGAAATGTCAAAGCATACTGAGCATCTTTCTCTTTGACACCATGTCTGAAATCCCACGTGATACTAATGCATGAAAATCCTAACCTCAAAAGAATCACCCTTTATAAGGGTTTCCACATATTTCAAAGCTCAGTTGAAACATTAATAATGAGTCCAGCCATTATGCGGGCATTTTTGCAGCAAATACACCTTGTTGTAAAGTTTTTTCATTATATACATAAAAGTTATCGTAAACTTTAAATCTACTATTACCATACAAATTTGTTAGATAAACTGTCAGTAAATTATTGGGAATATTATCATTTGACTCGATTATCCTTTTTATGTTATTATAATATTCTAAAGTTATTACGATATTACTAAATTAAAATAGTAGATGTGAATAGCTTTGTGCACTGAAAAAATATTGTCGTCTCCTTAAAATACGAACGCGAATTTTGGTTATAATAGAATTTGTGAATTTCTTTTATTTAAACTGTTTTCCTTGTCCAAAAGACGATAAAGTCGTTTTGTCCTTATAATTAAGTGATTCAACTTAAAAATGGGTATGTTTTCATGAAAGAAGGAAGAATTAATGAAATAGTCTTTAAATGTGAGGAGTTTTTGCATCTTAACCACAAACCAAAATAGCGTTCAAAAATAGAAGATGTTTTTCAACACTTTATTTTAAAAACATATATATACAATAATTTCTACTTGAAGTCGAGTCTGAATTTGGAAATTTAAGTTGGCGTTAGCACGTTTTTAAAGCACTTTGATAGCTCATGAAGAAAAGGAAAATGTTTTTACTGGGAAATGTAAACTATAGGTATTTTCTACAATTTAAATAAAAGTAATGTATTTCGAATTTTTCACAATTTCAAATCCAAACTAAAATTGTATTTAAAAATATGACAAATCATTTTTTTACCAAATCCAAAGCATCATTTAATATTTTAAAATAACAAGTAAATAAAATAGAGGTGTTGGGAAGGTAGCTCCCACAAAACGAAGGACTTCCAGTAAAAAATTTGTGATATTAATCAAAATGTATCGAATACGCAAACAGAGCTAATATGCCTTAGATATTGTTACAGTCTCACAGAAGTGGAATTAAGATGAAAATAATATGCATTGTAAGTGAAATAAAGCCTTTAAGTTTGTTAAATTTCAATCAAAAATGTGACTTTTGATACAAAAAAATTTAGCTTTTTTTCTAGCTATTTTTTTAGCATTTTTTAGCTTTTTTTAGCTATTTTTTGGGCAAATCTAGCGGTTTTTGGTGAAACAATTCTGGCAACGCTGCTCAGATGGAACGTTGGCAGCAGTTTAACTTAAAATTACAGCTTCCAAGGACACCGGGTGTATATGGAGATTTCTCAAATAATTATCTCCATATACAAAATCTGGGCCGACGGGAAATTTCCGCATTTATTTACGGATCTCAAATAACTCAAAATTTCTCACAAAACTTATGAAAATTTTAGACTGGGAAAAATTTCTTAAAACAAATCGGAAAAGGGTTTATATGTAGGTGCTATATCACAAAATTGTTCGGTATGACCCATCTTGGAACTCAACATGCCTGCCAAAAATTCAGAACGTTAGGTTCTACTGGTATATTGCTTTAAAATTGTACCTTTATCAAGAGTATATATAGGCTTAAAAATCGATAGTTTAATATGTTAAAAATGGACTATACAATTGATCAATTCAGCCGTTATTCTAGTAAAACCTACTATTTATATCACCGTGAAATTTCACCCATATAAATACACTTTGAATGGCCTGAAATCCAGTACTTCGCTTTTCGTTGTTCGATTAAAAACCCCAATCGAATCAAATTTGTCGAAATATTTCATTTGTTACAAAGATATGAAGTGTTTTTCAAATTTTGTTTCACCGGAGTCGGAGTCGAGCAAAATTTATACGACTCCGGCTCCGGCTCCGACTCCGACTCTAGCAAAATCTTCAGACTCCGACTCCACATCCCTGGATTTAAGATTTATTTTGACAATAAAATAAAACATTATTTACTTTGACGTAAACCATTTTTTTAATGTTTAGAGAATCCGCAACTTTGGCTCTGAATCAATAAAAAAATCCTTAAGGGAAGTTCAAAATCTTTCGATCCAAGTAAATTTTTGAGTGTAAAGGCAGCCACCCATACAAAAAACACACAAGAAAGTGCTAAAAAATATGCATTTTTTTAGTTAATTCAATCAAATAATTAATTGAAAGAGGTGGAGAAAAGGTCCAACTAAAAACTTCCTATGGTGGAGGGTATAAAAAAAAATTGCAAGAAATATTTAAGAGAAAAAATTTTCATTGATATATTTTTCGGAGATATATTCAAAATTTCCTATATAGATACCACAAATCTTGTATCTACTTTGTTCGTTTGCTAATATTATTGCTACGTGCTTACCTAAAACAATTCTGCATTCAAGAATGGAATTTCTGTTGAGATTGTTCTTCAAGATACCATTATGGTATATTTAAGTTGAACAATTTATGATTATTTATTAGCGTTAGGCTAATTTGTTTTTAATTTGCACGTACTTATATAATGTTTTAAATTTTGTATTAACAGCGGATAGTAAAACTCCAAAAAAATGTATTTTTTATGAGAGCTAGATAACATTTTGTTTTATATAATTAATACACAGTAATGCGATATAATGTGTTATCAAGTTTTTGTTTTAGCTATTAACCATTCTTAATAAATTTTGACAAGAGATTATTAGTTGAAGATTTCATATTCAAATGTTTTTATACCCACCACCATAGAATGGTGATGGGGGTATAATAAGTTTGTCATTCCGTTTGTAACACATCGAAATATCGATTTCCGAACACATATATATATATATATATATATATATATATATATATATATATATATATATATATATATATATATATATATATATATATATATATATATATATATATATATATATATATATATATATATATATATATATATATTATATAACATATATATTTAACATATACATATATATATATATATATATATATATATATATATATATATATATATATATATATAACATATATATATATAACATATCCGAATTCAATGTTTTGGATGTAAATTAAAAAATTTTGTGATATTTTGTCAAATAAATAATTTTTATAATTTTTAATGGATTCTAACGCTTATCGAAAACGTTTGACCTCAAATATTTTTCAATATTTCAAATAGTTTTTTCGACAAAATTTAAATAATTTGTACCATATTATGAATTCTTACTCTATTTTTAACCTATTTGAACACAGACAATACAGATTGGTTGTGACAACCGAATTTATTGCCAACCTCCTTTTTGCAGTTGTAGCAACTATCAGTTGGCAGTTGTGTCACCCGACTGATTCGGTCGACACAACTAATGCCTAATGTGGTATTGGTTGGGTCTGCCGACGACATTGGTTGTAGCTACCTTCATCATTCGGTTGTGTTGCCCAACCTTAATAATACTCATGGCCAAATTAAAAACCAATTCCTTCCCAATTAAATATTATATTTTATTTTATTTAAAAATATGAAATGAAAATAAATCTTAACTCATTGTATTTCATATCAAATTATGAAAATTACAATTTATAATTTTTAGCGATTAAGTTGGTTGTAAATCAGCTCGTATATCCTTCGCCATGAATTTGCGCATCATCCTATGTGGCGAAAAATTTTTACTACAAACAAAATAAAAATTGATTAATAAATTAATTAATATATATTCGTATCGAAAACAACTAAATACGCAGAAAGATCGAACCGATATGAACTTTTGCGCGGTAATTAGAGAGTTAGAATTGAAATATGGGGTTTGTTTTATATGGGGGCTATATAACTATAGACCGATATGGATCAGGCTTTGTATGGTTGATAGCGGCTATTTACTGGCACAATGTACCAAATTTCAACCGAGTCGAATGAATTATGTTATGGGGCTCCGGAGGTCAAATCTGTGGATCGGTTTCTATGGAGGCTATATATACCCGAGTAAAAATTGAGAGATCTAATTTGATATGATTAGATATGAGTAGATCCGAAAAATGGTAAGATCTAATCATATCTAATTACTATGGAAATAGATCTGATCAGATCTCAAAATTGGCCCAGATCTAATGTCTTAGATATTATTATATCTATCCCTATATGTAAGTAGATCTGGTGTCAGATCTCCCTATAAACGGAATTACATATAATTATATCTAATTCTATATCATCATATCTGGGTGTATCTGCCTAGATCTGAAGCGGCCAATTTTGAGATATGATTATATCTATTTAGATCCACCAATTTTTACACGGGTAATTATAGACCGATATGGACCAATTTTTCATGTTTGTTGAATACCATATACTAACACCACGTACCAATGTTCAATCGGATCGGATGAATTTTGCTCCTCCAAGAGACTCCCGAGGTCAAATCTGGGGATCGGTTTATATGGTGACTAAATATAATTACGGACCGATATGGACCTAACACCACGTACCAAATTTCAACCGAATCGGATGAATGTTGCTTCTCTAAGAGGATCCGCAAGCCAAATCTGGGGGACGTTTTATATGGGGGCAATATGTATTTGCAATACCATCCGACCTACATCAATAACAACTACTTGTGTCAAGTTTGAAGTCGATAGCTTGTTTCGTTCGGAAGTTAACGTGATTTCAATAGACGGACGGACATGGCTAGATCGACTCAGAATTTCAGCATGACTAAGAATATATATACTTTAAGAATATATATACTCAGAGCAATATCTCGATACCCTCCACCCCATCCTATGGTGGAGGGTATAATACCCATCACAATGGAGGACACACAAGAAATTTACTTGAAGACTCATCTCGTAACATATTGCATGAACATCTGCACCTGTTTAGCTGATTTGTACTGATCGTTACTAGCATATTGAGAGTATAGCAGATTACAAATATTTACTTGTTGCCGACGTCGCCAGCTATCGAGAGAGTTTATATGTTATTTGCTTTAGCACGGAATTAAGTTGTCAACCTCTCTGGCCAGTGGCCAGTAATTTACTAATCTAAAAGACAAAAGTTTTGATTAATTGATCAAATGACAGACTGGATGCTAGGGTTAAATACCTCTTGGAACTGTGAAGATTGGTACATTAAAGTGGTGTCTCGGAGCACTCCTTGACCATTGAGGAAGTGTATTTCTCATCCGATGCATTACATTCCGAGTTCTCCAGAAGATTAAAAATTAAAAAAAATACGTCTTCCTTAGACATGAAATTAATATTTTAGTAGAAATGACATTTGTACAATAATTCAAATGGCATTCGGTTGTGAAAGCCATCCGTAAGTTGTGATAACAAAGTGACAGTTATGACAATTAATTGCGGCAGGTTGTATCATCCGAATACGGGCAAAACTTTTTAAAGTAGAGACATTTAGCTCCTACAACTGTCTGTCTTCTATCACAAACGTAAATCCATTGAAATAATCGAAACATTGTAGTAGAAACCCACGTATGATTGCAAATATAGTACATAGATTGGGGCAATTGATATTTAATTATAAATGTAGAATATTCATTACTTCAACCGCTTTCCAACCAATCTCTTCTCTGTGTGAAACAAAAAAGTTAAAATTACCCATTAAAAGTATGAAAAAAAAACAAGTATAAACGGCAGTAAGTTCGGCCAGGCCGAATCTTATGTACCCTCCACCATGGATTACATTGAAACTTGTACTAAAGACTGCCATCCACAATCGAATTACTTGGGTTGCGGTAACACTTGCGATGGCAAGGTTTCTTAAAACTTCTTAACACCGTCTACTCAATTGTAAGTTAGTCCATACGGAGTATATATTAAACAAAAAAGGTCGATTAAATACTATATAATTCAGTTTGACAAAATTTTCTATAGAAATAAAATGTTGACAAAATTTTCTATAGAAATAAAATTTTGACAAAATTTTCTATAGAAATAAAATTTTTACATAATTTTGTATAGAAATAAAATTTTGACAAAAATTTCTATAGTAATAAAATTTTGACAAAATTTTCTATAGAAATAAAATTTTAACAAAATTTTCTATCGAAATAAAATGTTGACAAAATTTTCGATAGTAATAAAATTTTGACAAAATTTTCTATAGAAATAAAATTTTGTTAGATTACTTTTGGGGATCGGCTTATATAACTACAGACGGATATGGACCAATTTTGGCATGGTTGTTAGCGGCCATATACTGCACAATGTACAAAATTTCTCCACGTACCAAATCTTAACCGGATCCGATGAATTTTGGTCCTCTAAGAGCTCCGGAGGTCAAATCTGGGGATTGGTTTAAACGTACCAAATTTCAACCGGATTGGGAGAATTTTGCTCTTCCAAGGGGCTCCGGAGGTCAAATCTGGGGATCGGTTTATATGGGGGCTATATATAATTATGGACTGATATGAACCAATTCATGCATGGTTGTTGGATACCATATACTAACATCACGTACCAAATTTCAACCGAATCCGATGAATTTTGCTCTTCCAAGGGGCTCCGGAGGTCAAATCTGGGGATCATTTTATATGGGGGCTATATATAATTATGGACCGATTTCGACCAATTTTTGCATAGTGGTTAGAGACCATATACTAACACCACGTACCAAATTTCAGCCGGATCATGTGAAATTTTCTTCTCTTAGAGGCTTCGCAAGCCAAATCTGGGGATCGGTTTATATGGGGGCTATATATAATTATGGACCGATTTGGACCAATTTATGCATGGTTGTTGGAGACCATATACTAACACCATGTACCAAATTTCAGCCGGATCATGTGAAATTTTCTTCTCTTAGAGGCTTCGCAAGCCAAATCTGGGGATCGGTTTATATGGGGGCTATATATAATTATGGACCGATTTGGACCAATTTATGCATGGTTGTTGGAGACCATATACTAACACCATGTACCAAATTTTAGCCGGAGCGGATGAAATTTGCTTCTCTTAGAGGCCTCGCAAGCCAAATCGGGGGATCGGTTTATATGGGGGCTATATATAATTATGGACCGATATGGACCAATTTATGCATGGTTGTTAAAGACCATATACTAACACCATGTACCAAATTTCAGCCGGATCGTAAGGAATTTGCTTCTCTTAGAGGCGTCCCAAGCCAAATCGGGGGATCGGTTTATATGGGGGCTATATATAATTATCGACCGATGTGGACCAATTTTTGCATGGTTGTTAGAGACCATATACTAACACCCTGTACCAAATTTCAGCCGGATCGGATGAAATTTGCTTCTCTTAGAGGCCTCGCAAGCCAAATTTGGGGGTCCGTTTATATGGGGGCTACACGTAAAAGTGGACCGATATGGCCCATTTGCAATACCATCCGACCTACATCAATAACAACTACTTGTGCCAAGTTTCAAGTCGATAGCTTGTTTCGTTCGGAAGTTAGCGTGATTTCAACAGACGGACGGACGGACGGACATGCTCAGATCGACTCACAATTTCACCACGACCCAGAATATATATACTTTATGGGGTCTTAGAGCAATATTTCGATGTGTTACAAACGGAATGACAAAGTTAATATACCCCCCATCCTATGGTGGAGGGTATAACAAGTTGTAAAAAAATGTAATTAAAATAACTTCCTGGGTAGTTAAAATAAAGAACATCATTGGGAGTGCATCTTCTGGAAGTGCTTTCAAAGTTGTGCCTTTGGAAGAACTTCAAAATTTTTTTGCTGGGCATGTCCGTCTGTCTGTCACGCTAGAGCTTTCAATAATGGCGCTTTCGTCCCGCAATTTGACACAGATACGTTTTTTATAAGTTTGATCGGCCAAAAAATGTGCCTACCAGAAATATTGATTTTAGACCCCATAAAATATATACCGATCGACTCAGAATCACCTCCTGAGTCGATCTAGCGCTTGGTGTCCGTCCGTCCGTCTGTCCATGTATTTGTTGTTCACAGGATTCCGGTCGCAATTATTAACCCATTTTGATGAAATTTGGTACAGGGAGTTTTTTGGGCACAAGGACGAACGCTATTGAATTTGGAAGAAATCGGATCAAATTTAGATATAGCTCCCATATATATGTATCGCCCGATTTCGACAAATGGGGTCACGTTGCGCTTTTTTTCAAACGGATCGTCACCAAATTTGGCAAAAGGTAATCTTTTCCATCGCCCTTCAAGTCTGCAAAATTTCATTCAAATCGGTTCAGATTTAGATATAGCTCTCATATATATGTATCGCCCGATTTTCCCAAATTTGGCCACAAACCCTTTATTTATCAACCGATCTTACTCAAAGTTGGCTAAATATAATCTTCTATAGCACTAACTATATGTGCAAAAAATCATCGAAATCGGTTCAGATTTAACTATAGCTCCCATATATATGTACCGCCCGATTTTCCTAAATTTGGTCATAAAACCCTTATTTATCAACCGATCTTACTAAAGGTTGGCTAAATATAATCTTCTATAGCACTAACTATATGTGCTAAAAATCATCGAAATCGGTTCAGATTTAGATATAGTTCCCATATATATGTATAGCCCGATTTTCCCAAATTTGGCCACAGAACCCTTATTTATTAACCGATCTTACTAAAAGTTGGCTAGATCCAGTCATCTATAGTACTAACTATATGTGCAAAATTTCATCGAAATCGGTTCAGATGTAGATATAGCTCCTATATATGTATCACCCGATTTTTACAAATTCATTTCTTAACTGATCTTACTCAAATCTTGCACAACGTAACCTTTTGTGGTATTAATTAAACCCGCAAAATATTATGTATATTGGTTTAGATTTAGATATAGCTTCCATATATATGTATCGCTCGATTTTCCCAAATTTGGCCATAGTACTCTTATTTATTAACCAATGTTACTCAAATTTCAAATTTTGATGTACTAGCCGATCATACTTATACGTACTTGTATCTCTTACATAAGAATATTGCTCGATTTTTACAAATTTGTATTTATTACCCACACTAATTTAACGATTTCCTCTTTTTTAATAATGGGCTCTATATTAGTGGCATACTAACTCCGTAGGCGCAATATCAACACAGCCAACTGTGACAACCGTGGTAGTAATACAAATTTATATTCTAAGTTATATACGTTGCATATTCATGTTTTAAGATAATAAAGTACTTAGAACCATGTTTGGTTTGTTAATTTTTTTTAAATTTAACGAAAAATTGTTTGGAAATGTATGGAAAAGTAGGGAACTTTTTTTGTCCTTGTAGGGTAAACCGAACATTTTCCCTGGCAACATTGACTATGAACAATAGTCAGATTGACACAAAGCACCCATAGACTTGTACCTCTTAATTTTCTTAAATATGCAACTGCGGTTTATCTTCCAGACCTATATGTTACCCCACAAAAGCTTATGATTACTAATTCTGTAATGGTGGTTTAGGGTATGATATAGTCGGCCCCGCTCGACTTTCTACTTTACTTACTTGTTTTTGTTTACAGGCAGGTCAAGTTCGAAGTTGGGCTATATCGGTCCAGGTTTTGATATAGCCCCCATATAAACCGACTCCCATATTTGGGGGTTTCAGCTTCTAGAAACTGTTTTTCTATCCGATTTGCCTGAAATTTCAAATCTACAAGTATTTTATGACCATAAATAGCTCCCACGTAGACCGATCTCCCGATTTTACTTCTTGGGCTTCTGGAAACCGTATTTTCAATCCGATTTCTCTGAATTTGGAAATCTAGAAGTATTTTATGACCGCAAATATGTCCCAGCAAAAAATGGAGCACTATTTCAGCAGGATTGTAAGGGAGAGAAGCAGTACCAACTGCTTACAAAACACCCGAATCAGTGCTGATTTTTGTGGGTGATGTCCCGATTTAGAGCAGCTTCTACATAGCGCTGATATAATTGCTCATTTTAATACAAATATTGCTCAGAAGTGATATATAATCTTGAGTATAGCATTGTTGGCGTGAAGGAAAACAGCACTACTTTTCATGCATCTATACTGCATGAATTGGTTGCAATAACGTAAACGAATGATCATAAACTTGTTTGATTACTCGTTTACGTTATTGCCACCGATTCATGCAGTGTGGATGCACCGCCTACATTATTGTATGCCAAAAAGCGCAACTAAACTCTTACTGCTGTAAGGGCCGATATTGAATGTGAACCACACCTAAACGCCAAGTATTTTCCGAATTTTATTTGACATTTCTCTATTTCAGACTTACTCAATTAGAACCATGGAGAGATACACAATCCAACAACGTGTTAAATGGTTCCAAGAAATGGCAACAGTGGATGATCAATTTTCGAAGAAAATCATCTTCAGTGATGAGGCACATTTTCACCTCAATGGATTCGTAAATAAACAGAATTGCCGCATTTGGGCGAATGAGAATCCAAGAGTGATTGTCGAAAAACCAATGCACCCACAAAGAGTGACTGTTTGGTGCGGTTTATGGGACTCTTACTTCAGCAGTAAGAGTTTAGTTGCACTTTTTGGTAAACAATAAAGTAGGCAGTGCATCCACACTGCATGAATAACGTAAACGAGATCAAACTAGTTTATGACCATTCGTTTACGTTATTGCAACCAATTCATGCAGTATAGATGCATGAAAGGTAGTGCTGTTTTCCTTCATACCAACAATGCTATAAAATAGGAAACTCAAAATTATATAACACTTCTGAACAATATTGCTATTGAAATGAGCAATTATATCAGCGCTATGTAGAAGCTGCTCTATATCAGGACATCGCCCACAAAAATCAGCGCTGATTCGGTTGTTTTATAAGCAGTTGGTACTGTCTCTTTCCCTTACAATCCTGCTGAAATAGTGCTCCATTTTTTTGCTGGGATCGGTCCATGTTTTGGGTATAGGCCCCATATAGACCGATCTTCCGATTATATTTCTTGGGCTTCTAGGTTAGGTTAGGTTAGGTTTAGTGGCAGACCGATGTATCAGGCTCACTTAGACTATTCAGTCCATTGTGATACCACATTGGTGATCTTCTCTCTTATCAATGAGTGCTGCCCGATTCCATGTTAAGCTCAATGATAAGGGACCTCCTTTTTATAGCCGAGTCCGAACGGCGTTCCACATTGCAGTGAAACCACTTAGAGAAGCTTTGAAATCCTCAGAAATGCCACCAGCACTACTGAAGTGGGATAATCCACCGCTGAAAAACTTTTTGGTGTTCGGTCGAAGCAGGAATCGAACCCACGACCTTGTGTATGCAAGGCGGGCACGCTAACCATTGCACCACGGTGGCTCCTAGAAACCCTATTTTCAATCCAATTTACCTGAAAATTTAAGTCTAGAGGTATTTTAGGGCCACCAATATGGGTGTCGAAAATTGTGCCTATCGGTCCATGTTTTGGTATAGCCCCCATATAGACCGATTTCCCGTTTTTTACTTCTTGGTCTTCTAGAAACTGAATTTTCTATGCGATTTTCCTGAAGTTTGAAATCTAGAGGTATTTTATGACCACAAATAGGTGTGCCGAAAATGCGGTGTATCGGTACATGTTTTGGTATAGCCCCCATATATACCAATCTCCCGGTTTTACTTCTTGGGATTCTAGATACCGTAGTTCTTATCCGTTTTCCCTGAAATTGGAAATTTAGAGGTAAGTTATGACCACAAATATGTGTGCGGAAAATGGTGCCTATCGATCCATGTTATGGTATAGCCCCAATATAGACCGATCTCCCGATTTTACTTCTTGGTCTTCTAGAAACCATAGTTTTTATCCGCTTTCCTTGAAATTTGAAATCTAGAAGTTGTTTAGGACCATAAATAGGTGTTCCGAATATATTGTGTATTATATTTCCCCCTTATGTAGGTTTATCAGATGCACAATTAGGAGTGCTGAATTTGGTGTGTATCAGTGCATATTTTCAGCATTGCACCCATAAAGACTGATCTCACGATTTAACTCTTTGCACCGAAAAAAGTGAACTGTTTTATAGGAAGAATGGACTACCACGCACGAAAATTGAACTAAATTTTACTCCACATTTTGAAATTTCCACAAAGCGTTGTTAAAACCAGGAAATGTTAATGTCCTGTTGTACTTTTTAACTGCAGTTCACGAAATTACATCATCTCATAGAAGAAAAAAATGAACTAAAAGTAAAGAAGAAATTCATTGGCGCCAAATCATGACCATTTTAACCATACAGTAGTTCATTCTTACTATTTTTGGGAATCGTACGAAAATTTTCATTTGTTTTAGTTCATATTGAACTTATGTGTACGGTCATTGAACTTTCTACTCACGTTTAGTTCATAAAATTTTTGAGACATACTTAAAAAAAGTAAGATTTCATTAAACTGTGAAAAATTTCGATAAAAATAAAAAAATCTAACTACAAGGAAATAATTTTTTCCCAATAAAAATAAGTTAAATTTAGCCTTAGTTTAACTACGGAAATTTTTTTCTGTGTAGGCTTATATAAACCGTAGTTTTTGGTAAGGCCTCCATATAGACCGATTTCACTTCTTGAAGGTAAAGAAAATTGCTTGAAACTGAATGTAAAACTTTCAGATTTTACTTCTTCTAATCATTTGAATAATGGGGGTAAAATATAAAGATTTTAGATTTAGATCAAATCATGATTTTCTTGCACATGTACACAAGTTGTTTAGGATTCCTCTCAAACTCAAACAAAAACGGTTGTTATAAATCCAGAATCTGTTTTAGTCTTCGTAGGTAGAATTTTTAAATTTATCTTCGAGAAGCGTACTGGTTGAACTGATCTGCTTAGGAGAATATATGTCATTGGACCCCGCTGAATCTCTATATATTATCAAGTAACCCGCTACGACTAAGAGTTTTCAATGTAAGCTATTATTGCATATATTGCATTAATTTGAATTGAATTGAAACTAACAGGTTGGCTGATAAGTCGTCGGTCTGACACATAGATGGCGTCGCTAGCATAAAATGCATATTATTTTTATTATGTATTACCAACCTTCTAAGTGGTTTCACTGCAATGTGGAACGCCGTTCGGACTCGGCTATAAAAAGGAGGTCCCTTGTCATTGAGCTTAACATGAAATCGGGCAGCACTCAGTGATAAGAGAGAAGTTCACCAATGTGGTATCACAATGGACTGAATAGTCCAAGTGAGCCTGATACATCGGGTTGCCACCTAACCTAACCTTCAAATGATTCGTGTCAAAATTTGACGTCTGTAAGTCAATTAGTTTGTGAGATAGAGCGTCTTTTGTGAAGCAACTTTTGTTATTGTGAAAAAAAAAATGGAAAAAAAGGAATTTCGTGTTTTGATAAAATACTGTTTTCTGAAGGGAAAAAATACGGTGGAAGCAAAAACTTGGCTTGATAATGAGTTTCCGCACTCTGCCCCAGGGAAATCAACAATAATTGATTGGTATGCAAAATTGAAGCGTGGTGAAATGAGCACGGAGGACGGTGAACGGAGTGGACGCCCAAAAGAGGTGCACGCAAAGAAAAAAACGTTTGGAAAACGTGTACCGAAAACGTTTTTCTTTTGTTAGAGTTTTTTTGAATTGCTTCGAAAAGTATACACTTTTATCACCCAAAAAATCGTTTGTTATAAAATTTTTATTTTTTCAATAAAAAAAGTTATTTTTGAACCAACAACACAGTCCATTTCGTTTATATCACACACTGTTCTTTTCTAAATTTAGGTCTTTAATAAGACACATTTTACAGTTCATAGTAAAAATTTAATATAGTAGAATGTAATGTTGAACATTTTTTTCGGAACCTTCCGACCATATCTGGAATATATGTTAAAAAAAAAAACTTTGGTCGAAGCAGGGATCAAAACCACGACCCTAGGAATGCAAGTCGGACGTAGCAACCAATGCTCCAAGGTGCCCAACTAATTGTATTTTTCTGTTAAATAAACTTTGTTTAATCGGCTCGTGGGCGCCGCAAGCTATGCTATATAAATATAACTTATATGGGTAATTGTCTATTGATGACAATAACGGCTACATGGCTCAGTGGATAGTGTCTTACAATTTGCATGGTCCGCGGTTCGATTCTCCGTCCAGGCGAAAGGTAAAAAAAAAAATTTAAATTTATAAAATCGTATAATTTCTTCTACATTGTTTGTGTTACAGAAAAAGATGCTAAGAACTAAAAAACTTCGTGGAAGTGAGAAAGATGTGAGGGAAAATGCAAATAGCCAGAAAAAACATTTTTTATACCCTCCATCATAGGATGGGGGTATATTAACTTTGTCATTCCGTTTGTAACACATCGAAATATTGCTCTAAGACCCCATAAAGTATATATATTCTGGGTCGTGGTGAAATTCTGAGTCGATCTAAGCATGTCCGTCCGTCCGTCCGTCTGTTGAAATCACGCTAACTTCCGAACGAAAAAAGCTATCGACTTGAAACTTGGCACAAGTAGTTGTTATCGATGTAGGTCGGATGGTATTGAAAATGGGCCATATCGGTCCACTTTTACGTATAGCCCCCATATAAAGGGACCCTCAGATTTGGCTTGTGGAGCTTCTAACAGAAGCATATTTCATCCGATCCGGCTGAAATTTGGTATATGGTGTTGGAATATTGTCTCTAACAACCATGCAAAAATTGGTCCACATCGGTCCATAATTATATATAGCCCCCATATAAACCGATCCCCAGATTTGGCTTGCGGAGCCTAAAAGAGAAGCAAATTTCATCCGATCCGGCTGAAATTTGGTACATGGTGTTGGTATATGGCCTCTAACAACCATGCAAAAATTGGTCCATATCGGTCCATAATTATATATAGCACCCATATAAACCGATCCCCAGATTTGGCTTGTGGAGCCTCTAAGAGAAGCATATTTCATTCGATCCGGCTGAAATTTGGTACATGGTGTTGGTATATGGTCTCTAACAATCATGCAAAAATTGGTCCACATCGGTCCATAATTATATATAGCCCCCATATAAACCGATCCCAGATTTATCGGTCCATAATTATATATAGCCCGCATATAAAACGTTCTCCAGATTTGACCTCCGGAGCCTCTTGGAGGAGCAAAATTCATCCGATCCGGTTCAAATTAGGAACGTGGTGTTACTATATGGTCTCTAACAACCATACCAAAATGGGTCCAATCACACAAAAATTGGTCCATATCGGTTCATAATCATGGTTGGCACTAGAGCCAAACATAATCTATCAAAATTTTATTTCTATAGAAAATTTTGTCAAAATTTTATTTCTGGATAAAATTTTGTTAAATTTTTATTCGGTTCATAATAAAATTTTCATCATTGTCAAAATTTTATTTCTATAGAAAATTTTGTCAAAATTTTATTTCTATAGAAAATTTTGTTCAAATTTTATTCGGTTCATAATCATGGTTGCCACTCGAGCCAAAAATAATCTACCAAGATTTTATTTCTATAGAAAATTTTGTCAAAAGTTTATTTCTATAGAAAATTTTGTTAAAATTTTATTTCCGTAGAAATTTTTGTCAAAATGTTCTTTCTATAGCAAATTTTGTGAAAATTTTTATTTCTATAGAAAATTTTGTGAAAATTTTATTTCTATAGAAAATTTTGTTAAAATTTTATTTCTGTAGAAAATTTTGTCAAAATTTTATGTCTACTTTGTCAAACTGAATTATATACGTATTGGATCGATCTTTTTTGATTTAATATATACCACGTATGGACTTACATACAATTTAGAAGATGGTGAGGAGGTTTTAAGATACCTTGCCATCGGCAAGCGTTACCGCAACTTAAGTAATTCGATTCTGGATGACAGTGTTTAGAAGAAGTTTCTACGCAATCCATGATGGAGGGTACATAAGCTTCGGCCTGGCCGAACTTACGGCCGTATACACTTGTTTTGAGTTAGTTTTTATGGAATTGTTTTTACATCCTGGAAAAGAATAAACGTTTATCACAAAAAGTATATACTTTTCTTCCAAATACACTTCCTTTCAACGAAAAGCGAATGAGAAACGAACTTTGTTTGTCTAAAATTTCGTTTGGAAGGAAATAATTATTTTTTTGCGTGTGGATACCGACGAAAACATCAAAAAAATACACAAAAATAATTTTGAATGACCGTAAAATGAAGTTGATCGAGATAGCAGAGGCCTTAAAGATATCAAAGGAACGTGTTGGTCATATCATTCATCAATATTTGGATATGCGGAAGCTCTGTGCAAAATGGCTACCGCGCGAGCTCACATTTGACCAAAAACAACAACGTGTTGATGATTCTGGTGTTTGCAGCTGTTAACTCGTAATACATCCGAGTTTTTCCGTCGATATGTGACAATGGATGAAACATGGCTCCATCACTACACTCCTGAGTCCAATCGACAGTCGGCTGAGTGGACAGCGACCGGTGAACCGTCTCTGAAGCGTGGAAAGACTCAAAAGTCCTCTGGCAAAGTAATGGCCTCTGTTTTTTGGGATGCGCATGGAATAATTTTTATCGATAATCTTGAGAAGGGGAAAACCATCAACAGAGACTATTATATAGCGTTATTGGAGAGTTTGAATATCGAAATCGCGGCAAAACGGCCCCATATGAAGAAGAAAAAAGTGTTGTTCCACCAAGACAACGCACCGTGCCACAAGTCATTGAGAACGATGGCAAAAATTCATGAATTGGCCTTTGAATTGCTTCCCCACCCACCGTATTCTCCAGATCTGCCCCCCAGCGACTTTTTCTTGTTCTCAGACCTCAAAAGGATGTTCGCAGGGAAAAAATTTGGCTGCAATGAAAAGGTGATCGCCGAAACTGAGGCCTATTTTGAGGCAAAACCGAAGGAGTACTACCAAAATGGTATCAAAAAATTGGAAGGTCGTTATAATCGTTGTATCGCTCTTGAAGGGAACTATGTTGAATAATAAAAACGAATTTTGAAAAAAATGTGTTTTTCTTTTTTAGACCGGGGACTTATCAGCCAAACTGTTATGTTAAATATGTAAATTGTGTTATTATGAATTAAATTATTTTAAATCACATTAAAACGAACTTATTTACTAAATTGAATTTGAGCAAGTAATTAAATTAGAAAGTTTTTTAGTATTTTTATGTGGCTTATCATTCGAATACGTTTTTATCCTATGTTTTCCCATTTTCTATGCTCCATGCTAAAAGATTTAAACTTTTAATTTATTTTCAAATATTTTTAAATATTTAATTTTTAAACAGTCGCATTATTTTATTACTAAGTTCTTCGTTGCAACAATCATCATCTTTGTCATTTTTTGTTTATTATGGCTCAATAAATTATAGGTATTTTTTGTTTTCATTGCTGTTGAAAGATAGACAGAACATATATGTTATTTATCTTTATTTTTATCATGTGGATGACAAAGTGCCGCCCTAATTCAAAAATAGAACTAATGCAAGTCCCACAGAGTTTCGATGTAAAGCAGATCGATGGCGGAAGTGGCTGTCGATTTAGTAAGGGGAGTATTCTACACTTCAAGGAAAAGATATACGTTGCAAGCATGGAAGATGAAAAACAAACATCTTGTTGTCACTAAAAATATAAATATTAAAAAAAAATTAATGGCGCTTAATATATGTTTTAAAATCAGTGTTTGAAAGTAGTAATTATATCAGCGCTGTGTAGAAGCTGCTCTAATTCGAGTCGTCGCCAACAAATTCAGCGCTGATTCAGTTGTTTAGTAAGCAGTTGGTACTGCCTCTCTACTTTACAATCCTGCTGAGATAGTGCTCAATTTTTTTGCTGGGATGGTAATCCAAGCTATATTCATTGCTCCTATTGCTATAAGCCATCACTGAACCCATGATTCTTTGTACAAAAAAGCTTCATGCCTAACAAAGCCAAGAAAGAGAAAGAAAGAAATTATAAAGTGGAATTCAGGTGTCAGTATCAACATCCCAGCAAAAAACAAGTAAGGAAAGTCTAAAGTCGGGCGGGGCCGACTGTATTATACCCTGCACCACTTTGTAGATCTAAATGTTCGATACCATATCACATCCGTCAAATGTGTTGGGTGCTATATATAAAGGTTTGTCCCAAATACATACATTTAAATATCACTTGATTTGGACAGAATTTGATAGACTTTTACAAAATCTATAGACTCAAAATTTAAGTTGGCTAATGCACTAGGGTGGAACACAATTTTAGTAAAAAAAAAAATATGGGAAACATTTAAATCTGAAGGAATTTTAAGGAAACTTCGCAAAAGTTTATTTATGGTTTATCGCTCGATATATATGTATTAGAAGTTTAGGAAAATTAGAGTCATTTTTACAACTTTTCGACTAAGCAGTGGCGATTTAACAAGGAAAATGTTGGTATTTTGACCATTTTTGTCAAAATCAGAAAAACATATATATGGGAGCTATATCTAAATCTGAACCGATTTCAATCAAATTTGGCACACATGACTATATTTCTAATTGTACTCCTAGTGCAAAATTTCAACAAAATTGGGCCAAAACTCTGGCTTCTGGGGCCATATAAGCCCATATCGGGCGAAAAATATATATAGAAGCTATATCTAAATCTGAACCGATTTCAATCAAATTTGGCACACATGACTATACTACCAATTGTACTCCTTGTGCAAAATTTAAACCGAATTCGGCCAAAAATCTGGCTTCTGAGGCCATATAAGTCCATATCGGGCGAAAGATATATATGGGAGCTATATCTAAATCTGAGCCGATTTCAATCAAATTTTGCACACTTGACTATACGACTAAGTGTTATGTTTGTACAAAATTTCAAGCAAATCGGTATAAAACTCTGGCTGCTGGGTCCATATTAGTGCATATCGGGCGAAAGATATATATGGGAGCTATATCTAAATCTGAACCGATTTCCAAACTCAATAGGGTTCTATTCTGACCCAAATTAGGAACATGTGCCAAATTTGAAGGCGATTGGACTTAAATTGCGACCTAGACTTTGATCACCAAAATGTGTTCACAGACAGACGTACGCACGGATGAAAAAGACTGTTTTTCATATGTTTGGTTATAAACATTATATGTTTGGAACACAAATTTTTAAACACAATATTTTTGAGTGCAAGCATATAATGTTCATAAACTAGCATAACATGTTTGGGACATATATGTTAATATGTTAGAACATATTATGTTTGGGACATAAAATGTTTTTAAATATAATATGCTTGGATGCAAACATATATTAATTTAGAAATAGCCTATAAACAGATATGTGTTTAGTAGCTTGGAGCGCTATTTAACAGGGAGCGATATTGAATTAAGTTGGTGGTTGTTGCTTGTTATTACAAAATTAACATTTTATTTTTCCTTGGGCAATTGATCAGCTACTTCTTTGATCCTTACAAATTGTGTGGTCCGCTGTTCGAATCCCCGTCCGGCAAAAGGTAAAATTAAAATAAAAAAATCATACAATTGAATAATTTCTTCTACAATGTTTGTATTACAGAAAAAGGTGCTAAGAACTAAAAAATCTCGTGGAAGTGAGAAAGATGTGGGGAAATATACAATTGGGCAGAAACAAAATTTTGAGCATTCACGTCGAAAACCTATGTTGTTAGCACCTATATTACCTGTTTATTTTCATAATTCATTATGATTGTAAATATATAAATAAATAAATAAAATTTTGAGCACAATATTGTTTGGGAGAATTTTTTTAAGCATATAATATTTTTGGGTGCAAAATGCTTCCAAACATATTATATGTTCACATAATAACATATTGTTTTTTGGAAGACAACATTATTGAATTTGGATGCAAAAATACAAAATGTTTGGAACTTAGACTACCCAAACATATATTGTTTAGACCAATATGCTTTCAAACATATTATATATTGGTAGAGATCAAACATATAAATGTTTGGCCAATACCCAAAAATGTATATGCTTGAAGCAAAATATGTTTGGGAGTATATGTTACAGAAGCGATTTTTTGTGAGCGTGCGGACGGACATGGTTATATCGACTCAGGGACCCACCCTGAGCATTATTGCCAAAGACACCATGTGTCTATCTCGTCTCCTTTTGGGTGTTACAAACATATGCACTAACTTATAATACCCTGTTCCACAGTGTGGCGCATCTAAAAGATGGATCACTCTTCACCATGACTCACACATTGTCGTTGAGCTTAACATAGAATGGGCCAGCACTCAGTGATAAGAGACAAGTTCACCACTCTGGTATCACAATGAACAGAATAGTCTATGTGAGCCTGCAATATCAGGCTGCCACTATATGTTAACTAACCTAACCATGACTCACACATCGTCACAAACACAGAAAAAAATATCACCAAAATATTTCCAATTAAAAAGTTAATTGAAGTTGAAAATTTTTTCAATTAATAAATTAATTTATACAATTAACTTTTTAATCATGATAGAAACATTAAGTTTATTAAGTCAATGATTGAATTTTTTAAAATGTTTAATTAAAAAATTAATTGATACAATTAACTTTTTAATCAAATTCGGAAGACTAATTCAGTTAAAAAAAGTGCTGATTTTTTTTTACTTTTTTAATTAAAAATGTATTTCATACAATCATTTGTTAATCTAAATAAAAACTCTAAGCCAATCTAACTAAGTAATTAAAAATAGTTACCTTTTTTAATTAATAAGTTAATTGCGTTTTGCAATCAACATCAATTAAATTTTTAATTGAATCAATTAAAAAATTAATTGAATTTTGCTGAAAAAATCAATTAATTTTTTAATCAAGAATTTTTTCTATGTCCAATTAAAACTGTGATTGATACTATCATTTTCGTGATTGAAGACATTTCAATTAAAAAATTAATTGGATCAATTAATTTGGTGATTGAATCAGAGAAAAAATTTTTTGTGTGAACAATTGCATTTTTCTCAAAACATCGATTTGATGGGTCATCCGCTGTCTAGTCCTGACTTGGCAAAGAGTGACTTCTTTTTATTCCCGTACGTAACAATGCAATGGTAAGTCAATGTTTTTCGACACCTGTAGAAGCGGTTAAAGCGTTGAGAATTCATGTTTTGGAGATACCTTAATCAGAGTGGCAAAAGTGTCTCGACACTTGGTTCAAGAGAACGCAGTGGGGAATATTTTGAATAACAATAAAGTGAATTTCGATGATTTCGATGATATTTGTTATATAATCCCGATATATAAAACGCAACCCTCGTGGTTATCTACGATTTAATTTAATTTTAATCTATTTAAAGCAGTTTTCGTTGAAACCATTTTTACGTTTTTAAAAATAAAAACAATTTGTTATATTTATTTATATACAATTATTTGTTCGTCTTATTTATTGATTTGTTTCATTTCATTGTAAAAAAATCTTAGAAAAATATTAGTAATTTTATATCTAATATCACGTTAAGGCAATTAGAGTCAACTTACATTATAAACAAATTAGCTTTGTATCACCCTTAACATTTAAGATTATTTTAAAATATTAAATTCGAGTTTTTTTTTGGCATAGAAAAAGAGAGAAATATAAATAAATTTTAAATGATACAAATTGTTTTTATAAAAAATGCTCTTAAATTGTACGATAGACTCAAAGTGAGGATAAAGGACTGAAGTGTACAGAAGTAAAGCGATGAAAATTCTATAATATTGTCCAAAAATTTATTTACTGAGAGTGAAATACTATTTGAAGCAAAAGGCAGTATGAAAATGGGCCCAGAAAAATGAACCCCAAAAGCCAAAAATAAAAAGGGCCCCAAATATGGGGCAAACGCTTCATAACGAATATGAGCCCCATGAAAATGAGCCTTAACAAAATGTTACTGAAGATTGAAAATCGGCGCTCAGAATATGGCCCCTATAAAAATTAGCCCCAAAACCTAAATGAACCCAAAAAACTTACATAGAAAACAACAACACCAAATTTGTATGGTTTTTTGGAGAGTAATTGCATTTTTTGTTTGGGGCCCGTTTGCATTATGAAAATTAAACCCAATATATCAAATGAAAATAAACCCCAATTACCTATCTTAATAGTATTGAATTGCATCAAGTTTGTGTCTTGAGTGGCCGGCCTTCGTTTGGGGTTTAAAACTTTCTCTTATGGACAGAGTCCAAAGTCGGCTAACGCTAATCCCAAGAGATTCGTGCTAACTAAAACATATTTAATTTTTTTCTTAAACCTTCATATTTTTTTCCATCACTAAGGGTTCATTTTCACCCGGTCTCTTAAATTAAAAATGAAAATAAGCCCTAATTTATTTTGCAGTGTATGATCAAATTTTTTGGTTGTTAAAAAATGTTTTTCAAAATTTTATTCCTGTCGAAAATTTTGTCAATATTTTATTTCTATAGAAAATTTTGTCAAAATTTTATTTCTATAGAAAAATTTGTCAAAATTTTATCTTTATAGAAAATTTTGCAAAAAGTTTTTTTAGAAAATGTTGTCAATATTTTATTTCTGTAGAAAATATTGTCACAAAATTGTATTTCTATAGAAAATTGTGTCAAATTTTTATTTCCATAGAACATTTTTTTTAAATTTTATTTCTATGGAAAATTTTGTCAAAATTGTATTTCTATAGAAAATTTTGTCAACATTTTATTTTTATAGAAAATTTTGTCAAATTTTATTTCTGTAGAAAATTTTATCAAAATTTTATTTCTATAGAAAATTTTATCAAATTTTTATTTTTATAGAAGATTTTGTAAAAATTGTATTTCTATAGAAAATTTTGCCAAAAAAATTTTCCATTGAAATTTTTTTCAAAATTTTATTTCTATAGAAAATCTTGCCACAATTTTGTTTCTATAAAAAATTTTGCCAAATTTTATTCCTAAAGAAATATTTGTCAAAATATTATTTCTTCAGAAAATTTTGTAAAAATGTCATTTAAAAAAATTGTCAAAATTTTATTTCCATAGAAAATTTTGTCAACATTTTATTGCAATAGAAAATTTTATCAAAATGTTATTTCAATAGAAATAACATTTTGAGGGTGTTAAAATTTTATTTCTATGGAAACTTTTGTCAAAATTTTATTTCTATAATTTTTTTGTCAAATTTCATTTCTATAGAAACTTTTGTCAAAATTTTATGTCTATAGAAAATTCTGTTACATTTTTATTTCCATAGAAAATTTTGTCAAAATTTTATTTCTATGGAAAATTTTGTCAAAATTTTATTTCTATAGAAATTTTTGTCAAAATTTTATTTCTGTAGAAAATTTTGTTTCTATAGAAAATTTTGTCAGAATCTTGTTTCTATAGAAAATTTTGTCAAAATTGTGCTTTTATAGAAAATGTTGTCCAAATCTTGCTTTTATAGAAAATTTTGTCAAAATTTTATTTCTGTAGAAAATTTTGTCCAAATTTTATTTCTGTAGAAAATTTTGTCAAAATTTTATTTTTATAGAAACTTCTGTCACATTTTTATTTCCATAGAAAATTTTCTCAAAATTTTATTTCCATAGAAAATTTTGTAAAAATTTTATTTTTATAGAAAATTTTGTCAAAATTTTAATTTTTATAGAAAATTTTGACAAAATTTTATTTTGATAGAAAATTTTGTCAAAATTTTATTTTTGTAGAAAATTTTGTCAAAATTTTATTTCTATGGAAAATTTTGTCAAAATTTTATTTCTATAGAAATTGTTGTCAAAATTTTATTTCTATAGAAAATTCTGTAAAATTTTTATTTCCACAAAAAATTTTGTCAAAATTTTATTTCTATAGAAATTTTTGTCAAATTTCTATTTCTATAGAAAATTTTGTCAAAATTTTATTTCTATAGAAAATATTGTCAAAATTTTATTTCTATTGAAAATTTTGAGAGGGTTAATGGGGAGTTACTGTATATCTTTGCTTCTGTATTCCTTTAATGAAACCTCTTCAGTATTTATAAGTGGTAAAATTTAAATATTTAACTAACATCTGATTAACATACTGGAATAAACGATTGCTTGCACCATTAGATGCCGACAAACGTTGCTTAATTAGTACATAGGCCATTAAGGTACAAATAAAATAATAAAAAAATAGGATACTTATTGAATACCAATAATTGAGATTATCAAAACCCAATGTTTCTCTTAAGAATTTGGCATTTTTGAAAATGCACAACAACTCCGTGGAGGGACATATGGTATCGGCCCTATTAAAGCCATATAAAGTCTCCACCAGACCTTCCATGCTATGTCTTAAGTAACTAAAATTCATGATGAAACGCATAAATGGAGGAATATCACGACCATAACCAATGCCATGGCAAGCTAGAAGGATAAGGGGTACAGCTACCACAGGACCCACAAACATGGCATTCTAAAAGAAAGAAAGAACATTGAATTAAAAAATTGAAAAATAAAATCCTGTACTTTACTAAACTCACCACCAAACTTAAGCGGGAAGATATTAACATACCCAAACTATCGGAAATTTGGGCTGTTAATATGGCTATCAGAAAAAGCATGGCAAAACGAAACAATTCCAATGGTTGATTGGACATCAAATACACCATGGTTAAGTAAATAAGGGCCAATAGGAACATATAAGGAAACCTGGAGGTAATCATGGCCATGTAATATGAGCTCAACTTATACCATTGATTGAAATACTCTCTCTTAAGTAGCTTCATTTCACTGGGAACTGTAAGAGTAGAATAAAAAGTAAATATCAAAAATTCTTAAATGAAAATTCTTAGCCTTACTTACATTGTGCCAACACAGGCATTAATGGCAAATACAAATAGGCTATCACAATTGTAAAGGCAAATCCGAAATTGAATAGAGCCTTACTGGCATCATTACCAACTCCAATGTATATTCCTCCCACAATTAAACCCAAAATGATGTTCATATAGAATCGTAATTTAATATAGGATTTTTCTCTCCACATTTTCGTTATCATGCGTCCCAATAGAATTTTATATTGCATCCACCATGTACATTTCGATTTTAAGGCCTTCTTATCGATTTCCATTTCGAATTGTTCCAATTCATTCATCGATGATGCCCCAGATGATGCTCCTGATGTTGTATTGGATTTTGTAGGCGATTCTGATTTACAATTATATTCCGGTAGCCATCGATAGACTTTACCGTTTTCCACTGCCTTAACCATATCCTTGTGATAGTCTCCATATTCTCGGCAAGCAACTTCGATAACTGAAATTATGCAAAAAAAATGGAAAAGGCAAATGTTAGAGATTTTGTAAAAATATATCTACATATATTTATCTATAAATAAATATACATTTTTTTTGGACAACAAATAATTTTAGAATATATTTTTGATTTTTTGAGGAGAAAGAATTTCTTAAATTTCTTAAATGTGCAAATATGCATATATTAATTTGAAATTTAGTATATTTAGAAATTTTAAACACAGCGAGAGAGAGAGAGATAGAAAGAGATTAGAAATTATAAGAGTGAAAATTAAAAAAAAATAAATTTTTCAAAATTTGGAAAAGTCAATTTTTTTATTTTAATTTAGACCTATTCTCTCGACTTGTATTATTGAAAAGTCGCATTGTTTTTTTTTTATTAAAATTGAAATAGTCGGTTTTGGTTACTCTTAGTCGGTTTTGACCAACAAGAAAGTTCGATTTGGTTCGACTTTCATGACTGTAAGTAGTTCATTGCGACTTTTTTTAACGAAAACTCGATTAGTCGATTTTCGAATTCGAAAATTTGATTTTAGACTTTTGAACTCCTAAGAGAGGGAACGAAAGAGAGCGAGCTTATAAATCAGTGATGCCAATTTGGTGCTTTTAGCACCAAATTTAGTGCTTTTTGATTTCTAAAAAGCACCAAATTGCCCTTTTTGGTGCTTTTTCAAAAAAAGCACCAACTTGGTGCTTTCTGGCATTTTCATTTAGTGCTTTGGTGCTTTTTTCATTGTGAACAGTATTAAGTTAAATTGTTACAAAAATGTGGATTAGACTGTCACCAGCTTAAGAAACTCAACTTTATTGCCAAATATAGAATTTGATTGTTATGAAGGTGGTATTGATTTGTTTTTAATTAATATTGTTATTTGTCAAAAAGTGTAGCGACGAGTGCCGAATTTTTGAACTTGATAAAGATGTCATTAAAACGTTTTTATTTAATTCACAAAAGCACGCACAACTGAAAGAAGCAATAGAATCCTTCGTATATTAATATATAATAAATATAATGTTGAAAAATATTACTGATCAAAATGAATTGGATGAAAGCATAAAAACTGATCAAGGTGTATACTTGAATAGCGGTTCATAACTGCATAAAATTACAAATTCAATACACAAAAGTTCTATAATACATCTTCGGATTTTTTTTTTAGTATAGCATTTAATTTTGGGAAGTAGTATGGTAGAATTTATAATATATTTTTCGTGCTTTTTGGCCTTGGGGAGTTGGCAACACTGCTATAAATCATGAACCTCCACTCTCTTCAGAGTTGCCATTTTTGTCCGATCGGATCAAAATTGGTCCAAAAAATTATTCATTTTTAAATTTGGTCCGATGGTCGGACCAAAGGGAATTTGGTTGGTTTTGGTCAATTTTCATCACATTTTTGTCAAAATTTTCTATAGAAATAAAATTTTCCCAAAATTTTGTAAAGAAATAAACTCAAAAAAAAAAAAAAATAGTTTAAGTTTAATTTTAGATACAAAATTATGCAAAAATTTTCTATAGGAAGAAAATTTTGCGATAACTATCTATAGAAATAAAAGTTTGACAAATTTTCTATAGAAATAAAATGTTGGCTAAATTTTCTATAGAAATAAAATTTTGACAAAACTTCCTAAAGAAATGAAATTTTGACAAAATTTCCTGAAGAAATGAAATTTTGAAAAAACTTTCTAATGAACAAAAAATTTAATAAATTTTTCTACAGAAATAACATTTTGATAAAATTTTCTACATAAATAAAATTTTGTCAAAATTTCCTATAGAACTCAAATTTTGACGACATTTTCTATAGAAGTGAATAAAATTTTCTTTACAAATAAAATAATAGAACTCAAATTTTGACGACATTTTCTATAGAAGTAAATAAAATTTTCTTTAGAAATAAAATCTTGACAAAGTTTTCTATAAAAAAAAAATTTACGACATTTTCTATAGAAGTAAAATTGTGAAAAAATTTTCTATGGAAATAAAAATTTTGACAAAATTTTCTATAAAAGTAAAATTTTCACAAAATTTTCTATGGAAATAAAATTTTGACAAAATTTTCTATAAAAGTAAAATTTTGACAAAATTATCTACAAAAATAAAATTTTGACATTTTCTATAGAAATAATGTTTTGACAAAATTTTCTATGGAAATAAAATTTTGACAAAATTTTCTATAGAAGTAAAATTTTGACAAAATTTTCTATAAAAATAAAATGTTGACGACATTTTCTATAGAAGTAAAATTGTGACAAAATTTTCTACAGAAATAAAAATTTTGCCAAAGTTTTCTGTCAATTTTTCTATAGAAATAAAATATTGACAAAATTTTCTATAGAAATAAAATTTTGGATAAATTTTCTATAGAACTGAAATTTTGACAAACTTCCTAAAAAAATCAAATTTTGACAATTTTTTGAAGAAATGAAATTTTGACAAAATTTTCTATAGAAATGAAATTTCTAATGAATTAAAATTTTAATAATTTTTTTTTAAATCTACAGAAATATCATTTTGATAAAATTTTCTACAGAAATAAAATTTTGTCAAAATTTTGCCAACATTTTCTGTAGAAGTAAACTTGTGACAAACTTTTCTATAGCAATAAAATTTTCTTTAGAAATAAAATCTTGACAAAATGTTCTATAGAAATAACATTTTGACAAAATTTTGACGACATTTTCTACAGAAGTAAAATTGTGACCAAATTTTCTATAGAAATAAAAATTTTGCCAACATTTTATGTCGAAATAAAAATTTTGCCAACATTTTATGTCGAAATAAAATATTGACAAAATTTTCTATGGAAATAAAATTTTGACAAAATTTTCTATAGAAATAAAATGTTGACAAAATTTTCTATAGAAATAAAATTTTGACAAAATTTTCTATAGAAATAAATAAAAAAAATAAAAATTTGGCAAAATTTTGGAAAAATTTTAAATGATATTAGTTTGGAAAAATGGTCCGCTGGTTGGAATTTTGGTCCAATTTTGGAAAAATGTTGGTCCAAAATAAAAATTCATTCTTTATATATGAGGTCATTTGTTCGTGACGCTAGATGTTACTCAGGCATGGAAAATGCATGTTGCATTTTCTTTACCTCTCAATGAGAATTAAAAAGTCAGCTTTTCGAATTTTTCAACTTTTGGAAATTTCGTTTTCTTTACTCTCCACTTTAAACTTTTCTCGTCTTTATTTCTCACAACTTTCCACTTTTTCATGAGTTGCTAAAAAAAAACGTTTCTACATCACGCCTTTTTTTTGTTAAAAGTCGATTAGTCGCTTATGGTTACTATTAGTATGTTTCGGCCAACAACAGAAATTAATTTGGTTTGATTTGTTTCGAGCTGCTTATCCCCATTCTACGATGAAGTTCATTATTGCTTCCGTTAAGCAGTCCGCCATGGTTTAGTAAAGAATTAAGAAGTCTGTGAAATCGGAAGAACAGATTGTTTGAAAGATTTAAAAGTGTGAACTTAAATTTAATGCAAATTCAAGATATATATTTGTGAACTCTATGAGAAATGTGACGAGTTAAATATGTATTTTGACAAACAATGCATGGATGTTTATTGGATTTCGAATTTATTTGCTGATTTTTTTCTAGAAGACCTATATTGAAGATTCGTCTGTTGATGTATATTATCCTTACAAAATTCGGATATTCGATACGATTCCCAATATAGGGTTGACATATGACGAGGTGTTCTGTGCACTTTGCTCTTTGCCTGGTACGGATGGAGGAACTGTGCCTCCGCTTTGTGTATTCCTCTCACGAATATATTTAATTACTCGTTATCATCAGGTTGTTTTTCTACATTATGGAAGGAGGGCTACATTATACGCTTATACAAGAAGGGAAATAGGACGGAGATTGAGAATTATAGAGGGATAGCCAAACTAAGTGCTATTCCAAAGCCTTTTGAGAAAGTGGTTACGGATAGACTCGTTCACTCATTGAAGTTAATATTTTCGATGTCTCAACGTGAATTAATGGAAGGGAAGTCAATGGCAACGACTCTTGAATTTATCTCATATATACATAATTCATTCTCTAGACGTAATCAGCTTGATGTTATATATACCATCTCAACCCTCTAATGCCCAAGCCCGCCTTTAGACGGGCTTCATTTAATAAGGAAGCTTTTAGTAAAACATACCTTAAGACAACAAAAATGGACAAAATAAAAAGAAAACTTATTTGAAACTATTCAAGAGGCTTTGCAGCATATGCTGAATTTTACCGTATAAATTTTTCTCGCTTACTTCTCTTGCTTTTGTGTCGTTAACATTTAAAATTTAATCAGCTGGGAAAAAAATTGGGGCATTAGAGGGTCAAGGTTTTTATAAGATTATTCATCGTCTCTTGCTGTATAAGTTATCTGCACTAGGGTTTCCTCCAGCATTACTATGCTGGATTTCGTCTTACTTGTCTGAAATGCTTCAATGCGTTATGTTTAATGACCAACCCCATATCGGTTACATCTGGTGTTCCTCAGGGAAAACATATCGGAGCAGTACTTTTTGCTATATATCTTGACGATTTGTCATCGATTATCCACCATTCAAGTATCTTGATGTATGCGGATGATGTGAAATTATTTTTGTCGATTGGTGCGACGGTTGATTCTTGTCGATTACAGGGCGATTTAGAGGAGGTTGTCCACTGATGTGGAATGTGCCTCAACTTTAGTAAATGCAAGAAAATTGCCTTCTTCAGGACCAATGCTTTATTGACCGAATAATTTATTGACAACGTCAAATTGGGGCACGTTCAACTTTTAGGTGTGTTACTCGATCGCAGACTGAAGTTCGATTCTTATATTGAGTCAAGTGTTTCGAGGGATATGTCCACACTGGGTTTCATAAAGAAATGGTCAAAGGAATGTTATTTGTCTTAACTTAATTTGGAACTTAATTTGTCTGTCCAATCCTGGAATACACATTCATCGTTTGGTTTTCCAGTTATCAGTGTTACATTGATAGGGTACTGTAGATTGTAAATCGGGTGAAAGATTTCAACAAAATTTGCCACACTTGACGGCATTATCAAATGCAATCCTTATGCACAAATTGAAGCAAACCAATATGAAACTGTGGCCCGCTGGAGCCATATAAGTGGCTGATATTTTTTATTTATTTTATGAACACATAATTATATATAACAGCTATATGTGAACCGATTTTTTCCAAAATCAATAGCAATTGTCTTTGAAGCGAAGTAAGGCCCCATGCCGAAAGACGGACTAAATCGACTCAGAATTTAATTCTAAGTCGATGTTATTTTTGGACGGTGAAGAAAGAACGAAGCCGTAGAGTCGCGCCGCTGATTTCAGTCGCCGACGACCATTTTGTGCCCATCGACGCTGCCGCCGAATATGTCGACTCATCTCGATTGAAATTTAGCCGCCAATTACTATAAATGTGTTAATAATTGTCGTATTTATTTGCCAAAACTTTGAACTTTTCACCCGCAATCAAACAATTTCAAACTTCTATAATAAATTTGAACAAATTTAGCTTAGAAATTTTTAATTCAATTGAATTGAATGCGGTATAAATTTCTGACGATTTTTTTTATAAAATATCTATCATCTGAACGATCTATAAGGCTAATAAAAACTAAAGTATACTTTTAGGCTCGTCATATTAATTTCATTGCACTTTGCTAGTAGAACCAACCTAATTCATGGTTTACATACAGAATAGAAAAGTCCGTTGTTAAACTAACGCTAATTTTAACTTATTTTTATTGAACAAAAAAAAAAAAAACAAGTATATACTGCCGTAAGTTCGGCCAGGCCGAAGCTTATGTACCCTCCACCATGGATTGCGTAGAAACTTCTACTGAAGACTATCATCCACAATCGAATTACTTGGGTTGCGGTATCACTTGCCGATGGCAAGGTATCTTAAAACTTTCCAACACCGTCTTCTAAATTGCAAGGTAGTCAATATGTGGTATATATTAAACTAAACAAGGCCGATTAAATACGTATATAATCAAGTTTGACAAAATTTTCTATAAAAATAAAATTTTGATAAAAGTTTCAATAGAAATAAAATTTTGACAAAATAAAATTTTGACAACATTTTCTATAGAAGTAAAATTTGGAGAAAATTTTCTATAGAAATAAAATTTTAACAATATTTTCTATAGAAATAAAATTTTGTCAAAATTTTCTATAGAAATAAAATTTTGACAAAATTTTCAATTGAATTAAAATTTTGACAACATTCTCTATAGAATTAAAATTTTGACAAAATTTTCAATTGAATTAAAATTGTGCCAAATTTTTCTATAGAAACAAAATTTGACAAAATTTTCCATAAAAATAAAATTTTGACATAATTTTCTATAGAAATAAAATTTTGGTAGATTATTTTTGGCTCGAGTGGCAACCATGAATTTGAACCGATATGGACCAATTTTTGTGTGATTGTGAATCGGCTATATATAACTATAGACCTATATGGACCAATTTTGGCATGGTTATTAGCGGCCATATACTAACACCACGTTGCAAATTTCAACCGGATCGAATGAATTTTGCTCCTCTAAGAGGCTCCGGAGGTCAAATCTGGGGATCGGTTTATATGGGGGCTATGTATAATTATGGACCGATATGCACCAATTTTTGCATGGTTGTTAGGGACCATATACTTATACCATGTACAAAATTTCAGCCGGATCGGATGAAATTTGCTGCTCTTAGAGGATCCGCAAACCAAATCTGGTTTGCGATCGGTTTATATGGGGGCTATATGTAATTATGGACCGATATGGCCCATTTGCAATACCATCCGACCTACATCAATAACAACTACTTGTGCCAATTTTGAAGTCGATAGCTTGTTTCGTTCGGAAGTTAGCGTGATTTCAACAGACGGACGGACGGACGGACGCACGGACGCACGGACATGCTTAGATCGACTCAGAATTTCACCACGACCCAGAATATATATACTTTATGGGGTCTTAGAGCAATATTTCGATGTGTTACAAACGGAATGACAAAGTTAATATACCACCCATCCTATGGTGGAGGATATAAAAAATGATTTCTTTGTAGTTAATTTTTTTTGCGAAAATTTTCACAGCCTGATGAGGTTTTTCTTTTTTTAGGTATGTGGGTATAAAGTTCAATGGCCGTACACATAAGTTCAATATCGTAATTCAACGATTCCCAAAATTAGTACGAATGAACTACTATATGTTTAAAATTGTCATGACTTGGCGCCAAGGATTTTCTTCTTTGCTTTTAGTTCGTGTATTCTTCTATGAGATGGTGTAATTTCCTGAATTGCAAATAAAAATTACAACAGGACATTAAATTTTCCTGGCCTTAACAACGCTTTATGGAAATCTCAAAATGGGGAGTAAAATTTAGTTCAATTTACGCACGAGTTAGTTTATTTTTTTCTATAAAACAGTTCACTTTTTTTCTGCGTATATATCTAAAGCTCTTTTATCGTTAGGAATCTGATGTCACATCCAAAATAATCTGGATATGAATTTAGTTGGTTTGTACCATTTCTAGAAGGGCTAGAAATCCAGGTAGAATATCACCGAATTTCAAGGTCACGACGATATAGAAAATTACACACAAGATTTTTTTTTCTGATTCAATCACGAAATTAATTGGATCCAATTAATTGTTTAATTGAAATGTCTTCAATCACGAAAATGATAGTATCAATCACAGCTTTAATTGGACATTAGCAAAAATACTTGATTAAAGTAATAGATTTCATTAGCAACTATCAAATAATTTTTTTGTTGATTCAATTAAAAATTTAATTGATATTGATTGCAAAATTAAATTAATGTTTTCATTAAAAACGTAACTCTTTTCAATTACTTTCTTAACTGACTTATTGTTCTTAGTTTGATTGAAAAATTGTTTGAAATAAATTTTCCTTTACTCCAATAATTTATTGCGTACGTTAGATAAATGAACTAAAAAAGGGAAAACACGTTACACAAATTAAGAATACAGATTTACTAAATTCGTATTTCTCACAAAATAGTTCATTATTTCTTTAAATATGTAAATTTTACTACAAAAGCGTCCGTCATGAACTTCGTATGTCACTAAAAATATTCTTGCAATTTTGAACTCCAATTTTTTGCTTCAAACTACAAAATTTTCTTTAACAAGTGAAAAAATTTATTTACGTCTAATAAATTTTCTTGAATTTGTTGAAAAATATTTACTTATTTTTGTGCATTAAGCCAGTGCTTGTAGTACCGTTTAGTTAAAAATTTCTAAAAGTATTCAAAATTTTCTAAAATTAATTTAAAGTTCTCTCCCTGGTGGGTTCACTGTTTTTTCAGTGTAAAATTTAAAAATTATTTTCATCACATTTTGGTAATTGACTTAGTCTTTCTAGATTGATTAAATGGCAATTTTATTAATTAATTGTTTAATTTAAAATTTTAATATGTTCAATCATTGACTTAATTAACTTAATGTTTCCATCTTGATTAAAAAGTTAATTGTATCAATTAATTTATTAATTGAAACCATTTTCAACTTCAATCAACTTTTTAATTAGAAATATTTTGTTGATATTTTTTCTATGTGTAAACGACTATCAGTCAAATAACAATGATATCGACAACTTAATAAAATGTGCATGTTTAGAAAATGTCTAATAGCACTTTAGAATTTACTGACACTTACATTATTAACAGACACGCATGTGCTAATTAAACAATAATCCTATCCATCGATTTAAGAAAGAAGAAACTAAATAATCTCTATACTCTATACAAGTTAATATTACAGATTTTTCTATTTACACTAATTATAGGCAATTAAAATTATATGGAAATGTATAATTTAAGCACGATATGAAAATTAAAAACAATTATAAATATCAGTTTTTAATTAAAGTACAACACTCAATAATACTTACTGAAATCGGCTGGATTATAGGTAATCGGACACGTTGGTCCAATGTGCTTGAGATATGGCACAATATTCCCCACGCTACCCTGGTAAACGCATTGACCTTCGGCCATGATATAGACTTTATCGAACATCTGAAATAGTTTGGCAGGTGGCGTGTGTATGGAACAGATAATAGTTCGTCCGGCATGAGCCAGACGACGTAGAAGTGCAATACATTGAGAACTTGAGAGATCATCTAAGCCACTGTGAGAAGAAGGAGAAAATATTAAATTTTTTGGATATTTAAATTTATAATAAATAAACATTATTTTGTAATACAATTGGAGGGAGAGCTTTTTATTTCAGGATAAAAGGTGTAGAATTTTATTCCCTAAATTTAGTACTACTGAAAGGAGATAGATTACTTAGGTTGGGTATAGTGGTACAGGTTATTTTAGGCTTACTTAGATTATTCAGTACATTGTGATACCACAAGTGGTGAACTTCTCTCCTATCAATGAGTTCAGACCGATTCTATTTTTATCTCAATGACATATTTTTATCTCAATGACCTTCCACATTGCAAGGAAACCACTTAGAGAAGCTTTGAAACATTCAGAAATGTCACCAGCATAACTGAGAGGGGATAATTCACCGCTGAAAATTTTGTTGGGATTTGGGCGAATAAGGAATAGAACCCACGACCTCGTGTACACACAAAAAAAATTCTGATTCAATCACGAAATTAATTGATCCAATTAATAGAAATATCTTCAATCACAGAAATGATAATATCAATTAAAAAATTAATTGACAGGCAATTAAAAAATAATTGATCCAATTAAAAAATTAATTGATACTATTAATTTGTGTGATTGATTTTTATTTCAATTAAAAAGTTTGTTGAATCAATTAAATTTTTAATTGAATATTTTTTAAAACTCAATTAAGATTTTAATTGGAAAATTTTTCCTGAAATTTTTTTCTGTGTATGTAAGGCCGACATGCTAATCATTGCACTACAGTGGCACCCAACGTTCTGAGAACAAAAAGCCTAAAGCTTTCAGTTGGTAGACTGCCCAATCCCTAAATATAAAAGGCAACCTACGTGATTGCTACTTACGTTGTTGGCTCATCTAGGAACAAAACGGGTGGATTATTCACCAATTCCATGGCTATACACAATCGTTTACGTTCACCACCAGATAGACGTTCCGTAGGTGTATTCATTGTCTTCTCGAGACGTAGCATATGTAGAATTTCCTCAATAACTTCTAGCTTCTGTTGTTTAGTTAGCTCATTGCCTAATTTCAAATTGGCCGCCAACATCATAGCTTCCATGACTGTGAAAAATGGATCCAGAATATCCTGTTGCATTATATACCGTGACATTTTGCGAAATAATCGGACATCGCGGGGATTACGATTAATGTTAATATCACCAGAAAATGAAGAAATCCTTAAAAAAAATAATAAAATGAAATGCATTAAATTGGATTATTGGGAAAATTTTGAGTTTTATTCTTAACTACAATAAAAAATTACATATAAGAGTATTTAATTTCTATATAATTTGGCATTATTATTTAAGTGTCTTTTAATTACACTCACCCAAATCCAGCCAACAGATTAAGTAATGTTGTTTTGCCAGCTCCCGAAGGACCCATAATGGCAGTTAATTCATGGGATTTAAATTCTCCGCTTATGTTGTGTAAAATTGTTTTTTTGCCTGGAAGGGGAAAAATGATTAAAATAAATTAGTAGGCATTAATGGCATTAAAATAAATTAGTAGGCATAAAATGTGTGAATGTTATAAGTTTAAAAAGACAGTGAATTTGCAGATTTTTTCGTAGACTTGCAACGATTAGCGGATGTAGCAACATGTAACTTTAAAACAGGTGTATACGGCCGTAAGTTCGCCCAGGCCGAATCTTATGTACCCTCCACCATGGATTGCGTAGAAACTTCTGCGAAAGACTGTCATCCATCCACAATCGAATTACTTGCGTTGTGGTAATACTTACCGATGGCAAGTTATCTTAAAACTTCTTAACATCGTTTTCTAAATTGTGAGTTAATCCATATGTGGTATATATTATACTAAAAAGTTAAGTATAAATAATTACGAATCGACAGGGACTTTTGCACGGTACGTGGAGAGCCATAATTGAAATATGGGGGTTGCTTATATGGGGGCTACTCTTATGAACTTGATATGGACCAATTTTTGTGTGCTTGGGGATAAATTTATCTGAGGGCTATATACAACTATAGACCAATATGGACCTAGTTAGCCATGGTTGTTAACGGCCATATAATAGCACAATGTACCAAATTTCAACCGACTCGGATGAAATTTTCTCCTCCAAGAGGCTACGAAACCAAATCTCGGGATCGGTTTATATGGGGGCTATATATGATTATGGACTGATATGGACCACTTTTGGCATGGTTGTTAAGTATCATATACTAACACCACGTACGTCAACCGGATCGGATGAATTTTGCTTCTCCAAGAGGCTCCAAAACCAAATCTCAGGATGGGTTTATATGGGGCTATATATAATTATGGACCGATTTCGACCAATTTTTGCATGGGTGTTTGAGGCCTTATATTAGCACCACGTACCAAATTTCAACTGAATCAGATGAATTTTGGTCTCCCAAGAGGCTCCGGAGGTCAAATCTAGTGATCGGTTTATATGGGGGCTATATATAAATATGAACCGATTTCGACCAATTTTTGCATGGCCATTAGAGACCATATACTTACACCATGTAACAATTTTCTGCCGGATCGGATGAAATTTGCTTCTCTTAGAGGCTCCGGAGGTCAAATCTGGTGATCGGTTTATATGGGGCTATATATAATTATGGACCGATTTCGACCAATTTTTGCATGGCCATTAGAGACCATATACTAACACTATGTACCAAACTTCAGCCGGATCGGATAAAATTTGCTTCTCTTAGAGGCTCCGCAAGCCAAATCGGGTGATCGGTTTATATGGGGGCTATATATAATTATGGACCGATGCGGACCAATTTTTGCATGGTTCTTAGAGACCATATACTAACACCATGTACCAAATTTCAGCCGGATCGGATGAAATTTGCTTCTCTTACAGGGTCTGCAAGCCAAATTTGGGGATCCTTTTATATGGGGGCTATACGTAAAAGTGGACCGATATGGCCCATTTGCAATACCATAAGACCGACATCAATAACAACTACTTCTTCCAAGTTTCAAGTCGATAGCAGAGATGGTCTGTATCAAACTTTTTAAGGTTTGCGACTGTCGCAAAGTTGTAAACGTCGTAAACGTCACATACACGTCGTAAATGTAGAAAAAGGAGCAAACTCCAAATAGTACTTCAGACCCTTCCGATAGGCAACGAATGACCAAGATGATGATATATGCGAAGAAGTTTCAATTCTCAGGAATGTTCATAAAATTATTAACTAGTTTAAAAAACTTGAAAATATGGTTATATCAACTCGAAGCCAAAATTACTATAAACTACTCGATGGTGCAGTAAACGTGACGGTCGGTACTCGCTCATGGTTAACATTTTACAAATTACTGCAGAAACTGGAAGGAAGGAAAACTACTTAGGATAGGTTAGGTTAAAGTGGCAGACCGATTAAGATTCAGGCTCACTTAGACTATTCAGTCCATTGTGATACCACATTAACTAAAAGTACCTATTACATATGGGCACTTCTAGTTTTAGCCGCCGAACCTTCTTGATTATTTTTCTTTGTTGAACCAACCAGATTGTTCCAAAAACATTAGCAGACTGCTTAAGTTAACGTTTTCCAGATCCGCCAGTAATCTGAAGCTATATGCTCCTAAAAGTTGCTTGCGCTTTACACAAAATGCAGGACACTCACACAAGAGGTGTTTAATTGATTCTTTTTCCTCCGCATCATGACAGCTCATACAATAGTCATTATACTTCGCGCCAATAGTTTTTGCAAAATCGCCTATCAGGCAGCGACCCGTTATAGCAGATATTGTCATTGAGCTTAACATGGAATCGGGGAGCACTCAGTGATAAGAGAGAAGTTCACCACTGTGGTATCACAATGGACTGAATAGTCTAAGTGAGCCTGATACATCGGGCTGCCACATAACCTAACCTAACCTATAGCAGATATCAGGAGTGATATCTAACGTCTCGAGAACATTAGCATATCTAGTGTGCGGTTTAAGTTGAAATGGGGCCGTGTTTGCTTGGTGTCGTTACAACCCTTGCAATTCTCCCATCGAACATTTGCCATCATAACAGCCTTCTCACGCAACATGAGCTTGCAGGTAGCTAGGGGCATACCAACAAATTCTAGTTCCCCTGGAATATGTAAGGTAGTCCCTAGCCTTGCCAACTCATCCGCTTCGCAGTTCCCCGGTATGTTCCTATGGCCAGGCACCCATATTAGGTGAATATTGTACTGCTCAGCCATCTCATTGAGAGATTTGCGGCAGTCGATGGCCAATTTCCATACTAATTAAAAATTTTCAATATAGTAGCTAGTCCCCACGAAAACCAAGAATAGTTTGAAGTTGTGAATGAGAGACGTAAATCTAGTAGAGTTTTGAATAAATACAATATAAAGCATTTTTTTCCATACCTTTTATCGGGGAGCTTAATTAAATTAAATTAAAAAATATTCACAATTTCTTTAATCCCAAATTAGGGTTTCTACACTAGGTTTACGACTTTTGCGACATACGTATTATACCGTCGTAAACTGAACCTCCCGAAGCATATTTTCGTTAACTTATTCAACCATATCCTTCGATTTGAAAACAAATTGGACTCTTTTAAAGGGTAGGGTCAGGGGAAGCCTGGAACAAAAACTGAAGTACAGATTAATCACTCCATGGTTTCCACAAACGTGGCCCGTAAGTTAAAAAAAAAATCGGACCCCTCATCATATGGAGGAGGGTTATAAAATGAACTAAAATTAATTTGAATTAAATCAAAATAAATTCAAATCTACACAGAACTGACTTTGTTCAGTTGTAAAACTGATGCTAAAATTAACTTACCTTTTTTCGAGAAGGATATATTTCGTAAATTGTATTTAAAAATCCAAGCATTTTAGGAAATTGTTCGTTAATGTAATTATTCTCAAAATTTCGAATAAAATTTAGTTACATTTTCCCACGAGATAGTTCCTTTTTCCAATAACATAGTATACTTTTTTTCAGTGTACATAATTAAACTAAATTGAATTTTATATTAATATATCGAACCACTGTGCGATAATTTCATTGCAAAAAAAAATTTTTGAATATAACAAAGTAATTTTATGCATTAGAACAACTGGAAAGAGAACAATAGGGAAGGCTTTCATACAATTCAAAGTCCTAATTATCTACATGTAATGGAATAAATATTATTGTCATACAATTGCTATTAAATTTCACAATGGTGATTCATGTATATCGCAATTTTAATGAATCACTAAATTAGAAGTGTAAAAATCAATGTGACGTCGATTATATTTTTTTCCAAATTTTGTCAAATCATGTTTGGGAAAGATTCAGGTCATCGATTCCGACACATTTTATATTTCTGATTCAGTGATTCAAAAAAGTAACCGTAGAAAAAGTTAATTTGCGGTGGGAAAACCGAAGAGTGTTCGATAATGATACATTTTTGTAAAATAAATTTCGCATGTGGGCTTGAATACACTAGTTTACACTGAAAATGTACATTTGATGAGAGGTGATTTTTTTATGTATTTTGATCTGCTGAATTCGAAAAAATTTATGGAACAGTTTTTGAGATATCTCGTTATTTTTAATGTTTGCTCTTGTTACCGCCAAATCTCAATCACAACTATAAAACATCGCTAGTGGTAACACACCCTAAAACTATCGAATTTTTATCACATAATTATCGAATACATTATCGATTTTATTTATCGATTCTCTTTTGTACATCATTCTTATGTTACAGAAAATTATTCTTTTTCTCTAAAAAGTTGGTTGCGCGTAGAACACGCTAAGTATTAATATATAAAATTTTAATTTGTCTATGGTTTTGATACCAAATAAGTAAGTTTATTAAAATTCGTGAACCATTACAAAATATAAATTAATGAATTTAATTTGTTATTAAAGGAATTTAAACATTTGGTTGTGTCAATAAAGATAGTCAAGAAATAAATATTTCACTGAATTGAACCAATGTTTTTATACCCACCACCATAGAATGGTGACGGGGGTATAATAAGTTTGTCATTCCGTTTGTAACACATCGAAATATCGATTTCCGACTATATAAAGTATATATATTCTTGCTCAGGGAGAAATTCTAAGACGATATAACGATGTCCGTCTGTCCGTCTGTCTGTCTGTCTGTCTGTCTGTTGTAATCACGCTACAGTCTTCAATAATGAAGCAATCGTGCTGAAATTTTGCACAAACTCGTCTTTTGTCTGCAGGCAGGTCAAGTTCGAAGATGGGCTATATCGGTCCAGGTTTTGATATAGTCCCCATACAAACCGACCTCCTGATTTGGGGTCTTGGGCTTATAGAAATCGTAGTTTTTATCAAATTTGCCTGAAATTTGAAATCTAGAGGATTTTTTTTATGACCATAAAGAGGTGTGCCAAAAATAGTGAGTATCGGTCCATGTTTTGGTATAGCCCCCATATAGACCGATCTCCCGATTTTACTTCTTGGCCTTATAGAAACCGCAGTTTTTATTCAATTTACCTGAAATTGGAAATCTAGAGGTATTGTAGGACCACAAATACGTGTGCCAAAAATTGTGAGTATCGGTCCATATTTTGGTATAGCCCCCATATAGACCTATCTCCCGATTTTACTTCTTGGGCTTATATAAACCGCAGTTTTTATTCAATTTACCTGAAATTGGAAATCTAGAGGTATTGTAGGACCACAAATACGTGTGCCAAAAATTGTGAGTATCGGTCCATGTTTTGGTATGGTCCCCATATAAAACGACCTCCCGATTTGGGGTTTGGGCTTATAGAAACCGTAGTTTTTATCCAATTTGTCTGAAATTGGAAATCTAGAGGTATTTTAGGACCATAAAGAGGTGTGCCGAAAATGGTGAGTATCGGTCCATATTTTCGTATAGCCTCCATATAGACCGATTTCCCGATTTTACTTCTTGGGCTTCTAGAATCCGAAGTTTTTATCCTATTTGCCTGAAATTGGAAATCTGGAGGTATTTTCGGGTCATAAAGAGGTATGCCGAAAATGGTGAGTATCGGTCCATATTTTAGTATAGCCCCCATAAGAACGATCTCCCGATTTAACTCCTTGGGTTTCTAGAAACCGTAGTTTTTATCTGATTTGCCTTAAATTGTAAATATTCTGGTATTTTAGGCTCACAAAAACGTGTATCGGATTAAGTTTTTATCGGTCCATTTGGTAATGCCTCCATATAGACCGACTTCACTTCTTGAGGGTGTAGAAAGCGCACTTATCATGAAAATTGCTTGAAACTCAATGTAAAATTTCCAGATTTTACTTCTACAGATTTAAGATTTCAAATCAAAACGTTATTTTATAATTTTCTTGCACACTTACAAGAGATGTTAATGATTCCTCTAAAACTCAAACAAAAATGGTTCTTATAAATCCAGAATCTGATATAGTCCTCATAGGTGAAATCTTTAAATTTATCTTCGGGAAGTGTCCTCAAGTCCTCAAGCCCTCCTGAAATTTCAAAGGAACCCCTAATATTTGGTTCATGGTGGTGGGTATTTAAGATTCGGCCCGGCCGAACTTACTACTGTATATACTTGTTAAATCTAATCAGGCCATAGCGAACCTACTTTTTTGGGAACAGCTCTTTTTTCACTAAACAAATTATATCTTGGGATTTGAAATGTCCGATTGTATCGCTTTTCATACTTAACCCTCTAATGCCCCAATTTTTTTGCCAGCGGATTAAATTTTCAATGTTGACGAAACAAAAGTATAGTTCTCTTGCTTGCAAGAAAAATTTATACAGTACAATTCAGCATATGCTGCAAAGCCTCTTGAATAGTTTCAAATAAGTTTTCTTTTTGTTTTGCCCATTTTTGTTGTCTTAAGGTGTGTTTTACTGAAAGCTTCCTTATTACATGAACTCGGCCTAAAAGCGGGCTTGGGCATTAGCGGGTTAAATGAAAGTTATTGATATGGCGAATAATCGTGTATCATTGGATCTGTGATAAGTTAAGTGGTTCAAAAAATATCAATGCAAAAGGGGAAAATTTTCAAAAAAATCATGTTTTACATTGACCCTTATCCGCCAGAAAAATTCGTTTCTATAGAAAATTTTGTCAAATTGTTATTTCTATTGCAAATTTAGTCAATTAGTCAGAATTTTAGTTCTATAGAAAGTTTTGTCAAATTTTTATGTCTATAGAAAATTTTGTCAAAATTTCAATATTTCTATAGAAATTTTTTTCAACATTTTATGTCTATAGAAAATTGTTTTTCTATAGAAATTTTTTTAAAAATTTCATTTTTATAGAAAATTTTGTCAAAATTTTATTTATATAGAAAATTTTGTCAAAATTTTATTTATATAGAAAATTTTGTCAAAATTTTATTTCTATAGAAAATTTTGTCAAAATTTTATTTCTATAGAAAATTTTGTCAAAATTTTATTTCTATAGAAATATTTAAGCTGAGATCAAAAACAACAGTAACGATTGAAGAGAAGCCAACAATAACAAACAAAACGAATGAAGATAGAGGAAGCACGCTCAAAAACAAACCCAGCCAACTACATACAAATCGATGATTTGAGTTTGGCAAAGGAAAAGAGATATGCTTGCAAATTTTTTTAGGCAGTAGCCGACTATCAAACCTTTTTTCGGAAGGTTCAGGTGCAGTTCACTTTGGGTTGAGTGAATTACCCGAATTTATTCCGATAATTGGTTGATAGTTTCGCTGCAAGTAGAGGATGCTGATGAGGAATGTGGTAATTCCGAAACAGCTGTACATCCAACCATCTTTAGTCAATGCATGGCTTTAAGCTGAGATCAAAAACAACAATTTTATTTCTATAAAAAAAATTGTCAAATTTTATTTCTATAGAAAATTTTGTCAAAATTTTATTTCTAAAAAAATTTTGTCAAAATTTTATTTTTATAGAAAGTCTTTTAAAATTTTATTTCTAAAGAAAATTTTGCCAAAGTGTTATTTTTATAGAATTTTATTTCTATAGAAAATTTTGTCAAAATTTTATTTCTATAGAAAAATTTGTCAAACTTAATTTATATAGAAAAATTTTCAAATTTTATTTTTATAAAAAATTTTGTCAACATTTTATTTATATAGAAAATTTTGTCAAAATTTTATTTCTATAGAAAAATTTATTTCTATAGAAAATTTTGTCAAAATTTTATTTTTATAGAAAATCTTTTCGAAATTTTATTTCTAAAGAAAAGTTTGCCAAAATTTTATTTTTATAGAAAAATTTGTCAAATTTATTTTTATATAAAATTTTGTCAAAATTTTATTTCTATAGAAAATTTTATCAAAATTGTATTTCTATAGAAAATTTTGTCAATATTTTATTTCTACAGAACACTTCGAAAAGCCAATTCGTAAAATTTTTGCGAATGCCTTTTTCAAAACAGACCTTTGTAACAAAAATTCAAAATTTCATACTTACCTCGTTCAACATCTGGTACACTGTATGACAAATTACGAAACTCCAAATTAACAGCTGGCCACCGTGGTAGATATTTTAAACCACCACTACATGATGAAATGCCATCATCAGATGTTGCCGGTAAATCAATACTAATGGCATTGATATCCGTACTATAGTTAAGTGATGTACCACTGTGCGATTTATAACTATCGCCCATGGAGAAGCTACAGCCTCCTGTGTCTAAAGTATCCATTGTGACTGAATTGAAATCGATAAAAAATTGCAATATGCGATGCTACGTGATGCTGTGGTGGCCCGGTTGTGGTCTTGGCCAGTGGCACTCGCTTGCAAGTTCAAAAGGCGACTGAATTGAAATATCATCCAACGTTCCAAGATTTCTTAACAATTATTGTGAAAATATGCGGCCAAACAATTTTAGAAGCTTTATTGCCAGCTATTCTACTTTTCGTTTTTCATCTGTCTCGAACATCATTTGAAAGTAAAATTATAGGAAATTATCTGAAAGGAAAAAAAATACAAAGCGGCGTTGAGAAAATCTATGATTGATTCGTTTCATTTTATTCTATGGGAAATGAAATTATTTGATTATATCTATAGCACTGATTAACAACTCAGCGCCTGGAAAAATGTGATTACAAGCTTATAGGTCAGAGGTGATTAATTTGGGAGGGTGCCAAGCTGATAAGGAACGAAGCAGCGTATAATTTGATTTTCAGCTAAATTTAATATTTATAGAAAGCTATATGAACTCATAATAAATTAATTCCCATCTATTTCATAGCGAATTTCGTTTTAGACAAAACATTTTCATTTACAAACGTGATTTTAACAACAGGTAAGAAGGGTAACGTGCACTGAAAATAATATTGATCGAATATGAAAGACTATGCAACCTAATTTTGATGACAGGCAATATTAAGGACAAATTTAATTAAATTAGTGAAATTTTAATTTGAAGAAAATATATAATATTATTTTTGTATAGAAAATGTTTTCAAAATTTTATTTTTATGGAAAATTTTTTAAACTTTTACGTTTATAGAAAAATTTGTCAACATTTTATTTTTATAAAAAAATTTGTCAGCATTTTATGTTTATAGAAAAATTTGTCAAAATTTTATTTTGATAGGAAATTTTGTCAAAATTTTATTTCATATTTTATTTCATATATTTTATTTCATATATAAGAAAAGAATATCGATCGCATATGAAAGACTATGCAACCTCATTTTGATGACAGGAAATATTAAGGACAAATTTAATTAAACTAATAAAATTTTAATTTAAAGAAATTGTATAATATTTTTTTCTATACAAAATTTTGTCAAAATTTTATTTTTATAGAAAATTATTTCTATAGGAAATTTTGTCAAAATTTTCTATAAAAAATTTTGTCAACATTTTATGTTTATAGAAAACTTTGTCAAAAAAGATGCACTGAATATAATATTCATCGCATATGAAATACTATGCAACCTTATTTTGATGACAGGAAATATTAAAGACAAATTTAATTAAAATAATGAAATTTTAATTTAAGGAACGTATATAGGATTTTTTTCTATAGATATAAATTTTCTTAACATTTTATTTCCATGGAAAATTTTCTTAAAATTTTATTTCTATAAATTTTTAGAAAATTTTGTCAAAATTTTACTTTTATGGAAAATTTTGTCAAAATTTTATTTTATAGAAAATTTTGTCAAAAATTCATGTTTATAGAAAATTTTGTGAAAATTTTATTTTTATAGAAAATTTTGTCAAAATTTTATTTTTATAATTTTGTGTCCACATTTTATGTTTATAGAAAATTTTGTCAAATTTTTATTTTTATAGAAAAATTTGTCAATATTTTATTTCTATACAAAAGTTTGTCAAACTTTTATTTTTATAGAATGTTTTGTCAACATTTTATTTTTATACCCACCACCATAGAATGGTGACGGGGGTATAATAAGTTTGTCATTCCGTTTGTAACACATCGAAATATCGATTTCCGACTATATAAAGTATATATATTCTTGATCAGGGAGAAATTCTAAGACGATATAACGATGTCCGTCTGTCCGTCTGTCTGTCTGTCTGTCTGTTGTAATCACGCTACAGTCTTCAATAATGAAGCAATCGTGCTGAAATTTTGCACAAACTCGTCTTTTGTCTGCAGGCAGGTCAAGTTCGAAGATGGGCTATATCGGTCCAGGTTTTGATATAGTCCCCATATAAACCGACCTCCCGATTTGGGGTATTGGGCTTACAGAAATCGTAGTTTTTATCCAATTTGCCTGAAATTTGAAATCTAGAGGTATTTTATGACCATAAAGAGGTGTGCCAAAAATGGTGAGTATCGGTCCATGTTTTGGTATAGTCCCCATATAGACCGATCTCCCCATTTTACTTCTTGGGCTTATAGAAACCGCAGTTTTTATTCAATTTAATTGAAATTTGAAATCTAGAGGTATTGTAGGACCACAAATACGTGTGCCAAAAATTGTAAGTATCCGTCCATATTTTGGTATAGCCCCCATATAGAGCGATCTCCCGATTTGGGGTCTTGGGCTTATAGAAACCGTAGTTTTTATCCAATTTGTCTGAAATTGGAAATCTAGAGGTATTTTAGGACCATAAAAAGGTGTGCCGAAAATGGTGAGTATCGGTCCATATTTTGGTGTAGCCCCCATATAGACCGTTTTCCCGATTTTACTCCTTGGGCTTCTAGAATCCGAAGTTTTTATCCTATTTGCCTGAAATTGGAAATCTAGAGGTATTTTCGGGCCATAAAGAGGTGTGCCGAAAACGGTGAGTATCGGTCCATATTTTAGTATAGCCCCCATAAGAACGATCTCCCGATTTAACTCCTTGGGTTTCTAGAAACCGTAGTTTTTATGTGATTTGCCTGAAATTGTAAATATTCTGGAATTTTAGGCTCACAAAAACGTGTATCGGATTAAGTTTTTATCGTCCCATTTGGTAATGCCTCCATATAGACCGACTTCACTTCTTGAGGGTGTAGAAGGCGCACTGATCATGAAAATTGCTTGAAACTCAATGTAAAATTTCCAGATTTTACTTCTACAGATTTATGATTTCAAATCAAGACATTATTTTATAAGTTTCTTGCACACTCACAGGAGATGTTGATGATTCCTCTAAAACTCAAACAAAAATGGTTCTTATAAATCCAGAATCTGATATAGTCCTCATAGGTGAAATCTTTAAATTTATCTTCGGGAAATGTCCTCAAGTCCTCAAGCCCCCCTGAAATTTCAAACGAAACCCTAATATTTGATTCATGGTGGTGGGTATTTAAGACTCGGCCCGGCCGAACTTGCTGCTGTATATACTTGTTTTTAGAACATTTTGTAAAAAACCGCATATTAATCGCATATGAAAGACTCTGCAACCTTATTTTGATGACAGGAAATATTAAAGATAAATTTAGTTAAACTAATGAAGTTTTAATTTAAAGAAATTATATAATATTTTTTTTTCTATACAAACTTTTATTTTTATAGAAATTTTTCTTAACATTTTATTTCCATGGAAAATTTTCTTAAAATTTTATTTCTATAAATTTTTAGAAAATTTTCTCAAAATTTTACTTTTATGGAAAATTATGTCAAAATTTTATTTTTATAGAAAATTTTGTCAAAAATTTATTTTTATAGAAAATTTTGTCAAAATTTTATTTTTATAGAAAATTTTGTCAAAATTTTATTTTTATAGAAAATTTTGTCAAAAAATTTGTTTTTATAGAAAATTTTCTGGACATTTTATATTCATGGAAAATTTTCTTAAAATTTTATTTCTAAAAAAAATTTTGTCAAAATATTGTTTCTGTAAAAAAGTTTTTCAAAATTTTATTTTTATAGAAAATTTTGTCAACCTTTATTTTTATACAACATTTTTTGAAACTTTAATATTTATAGCAAATTTTGTCAAAATTTTATTTTTATAGAAAATTTTGTCAAAATATTATTTTTATAGAAAATTGAAGCACATCTTGGTATTTTGCAAAGTTTACGAAAACATGAAGGATTCTACCAATCTACCAAACCGTAAAAAACCACCAACTATGACAACCGTGATCCGACACCGGCTAAACCAAAATTATAAAAAACACTTCATATTTTTGTAACTTAACAAATATTAACGAAAATTTGATTCCATTGAGTTATTCAATCGACCAATGAACGGTATGACTGTAATTGTGCTGCAACTTTCAACGACGGGGATTATTCTATGTTTTCTACACTAAAAAAAAATTTTGTGCTGAGGCGAAAGATTTCATGTCCTTCAAATACGAATGCGAATTTTGCTTAGCATAGAAGACGCATTTCTCTGATATAACTTTTTTTCCTTGTCCAAAAGTCGGTAAACTTTTCAATGAAATCATTTTGTCCTTATAGTTAAGTAATTCAACTTAAAATGGGGTATCATAACTGGAAAGAAAAATTTGTTTGAGCTTTATAACTTCCAAGCAAAATAATACATCCAAAAATGCTCTTCTACACGCAAAGAAAAAAAAACGTTTGGAAAACGTGTACCGAAAACGTTTTTCTTTTGTTAGAGTTTTTTGAATTGCTTCGAAAATTTTAAACTTTAATCACCAAAAAAATTCGTTTGTTACAAAATTTTTATTTTTTCAATAAAAAAAGTTATTTTTGAAACAACAACATAGTCCATTTCGTTTATATCAAACACTGTTCTTTTCTGACTTTAGGTCTTTAATAAGACACATTTTACAGTTCAAAATTTAATATACTACAATGTAATGTTCAACATTTTTTCGGAATCTTCCGAACATATCTGGAATATATGTAAAAAAAAACTTTGGTCGAAGCAGGGATCGAACCCACGACCCTTGGCATGCAAGTCGGACGTAGCAACCACTGCTCCACGGTGCCAAACTAAATGTTTGTTTCTGTTAAATAAACTTTGTTTATTCGGTTCGTGGGCGCCGCAAGCTATGCTATATAAATATAACCTATAAGGATATTTATCTATTGATGACCATAACAGGTACATAGCTCAGTGGTTAGTGTGTCGGCTTACAAAGTGCATGGTCCGTGGTTCGATTCTCCGTCCAGGCGAAAGGTAAATAATTTTAAAAAAATTATAAAATCGTATAATTTCTTCTACATTGTTGGTATTACAGGAAAAGGTGTTAAGAACTAAAAAACCTCGTGGATGTGAGAAAGATGTGAGGGAAAATGCAATTAGCAAGAAAACAATGTTTTTTTTTGAGTTTGTCTTTATGAAATTGTTTTACATCCTGGAAAAGAATAAACGTTTATCACAAAAAGTGTATACTTTCTTCCAAAAACACTTCCTTACAGCGAAAAGCAAATGAAAAACGAACTTTGTTTGTCTAAAATTTCGTTTGGGAGGAAAGAATTATTTTTTTGCGTGTAGAGATGGATATAATTTTCACTTCACAATAATTTCGTTTAAAGTAAGATAACAAAAAATTCGATGTTTACATTTAAATTTTCTATCCATGTTTGGTATGGACTCTCGATTCGATTTGGTATGGCACTCGATTCTGAATCGAAGTCGAGGCTTATGAAAAAGGCTGGGGTCGGACCCTGGTCATTTCGGTTTTATAAGATAAAAAAGGTTTCTAAAAAGTTTGTGACGTAGGCTAAAATTAATTTTTCGAATAGTATACAAAAAACGAAAATGTTACACTTATAAAATCCTCATCCTGTGGTTGAAACTATAAAAAGGAAATTCCATATTAATCGCGATATGCCGATCATAGTAGTTAATATCACTTTGATCATGATTTGAAGGAATGCAACATTCTTTAAACTATTGTCATTTATACACTAATCACATTTCAAATTTATACACCTAATTAATGATTTCAAATTTAATTTAGTCGGAGATTTGTAATGTGATTCAAACATGGCCAATTAAATGAATATTTCCTTGGATTTTCGAATAAAATTCACACTCGTCACAATTGATGAGTTGTAACTTTTTTTGTTCATGTGACTAACTTTGATCCAATGAAAGTTAAGAATATATGGAATTTTATTGAATACAATGAAAAACCCATATACAATTCCAAAGATTTTATGTTTAACGATTTTGCCAATGATTTCGAGTCGAAGATGAATGCCAGTGTTGAATGCTTTGCGTACTTGATGAGAAGAAAACAATGACATTTTATTGTTGACCCCCCCCCATTTATAGTGAAATTTAATTTGTGTGTACACACAAAAAATTTTTTTCTGATTGAAATTGAAATGTAATCAATCACAGAAATGATAGTATCAATTAAAAAATTAATTGAAAACCAATTAAAAAATTAATTGATACTATTAATTTGTGTGATTGATTTTGTTACAATTAAAAAATTTGTTGAATCAATTAAATTTTTAATTGAGTATTTTTTAAAACTCAATTAAGATATTAATTGGAAAAGTTTTAGGTTAGATATACATGCAAAACACAAAAATAATTCCTTCCTCCACTCAAAAAAAATTTGAAATGATATTTTCAATCACAGTTTTAATTGGGCGTAGAAAAAATATTTAATCAAAAAACTAATGATAAAGGGTGGTTAAATTGTAAGGGCCGATGTTGAATGTGAACCACACCTAAATGCCAATTTTTTCCGAATTTTATTTAACATTTCTCTATTTCAGACTTACTCAATTTGAACCATGGACGTCGTGAATGGGCTGAATGGTTCCCAGAAATGGCAACAGTGGATGATCAATTTTCAAAGAAAATCATCTTCAGTGATGAGGCACATTTTCACCTCAGTGGATTCGTCAATAAACAGAATTGCCACATTTTGGCGAATGAGAATCCAAGAGTGATTGCGGAAAAACCAATGCACCCACAAAGAGTGACTGTTTGGTGCGGTTTATGGGCTGGCGGCATCATCGGGCCGTATTTTTTCCAAAATGAGGCCGGTCAGGCAGTTACTGCGAATGGTGTTCGCTATCGTGAGATGATAACGAACTTTTTATGGCCTGAATTGGAAGATATGCATTTGGACGATATGTGGTTTCAGCAGGACGGTGCCACTTGCCACACAGCTACACTGAAAAAACAGTGAACCCACCAGGAAAGATAACTTTCGATTAATTTTAGAAAATTTGGAACTTTTTTAGAAAATTTTAACTAAATGGTATTACAAGCGCTGGCATCACTCCGATATGGCAAAAATAAGTAAATATTTTTCGACAAATTCAAGAAAATTTATTAGACATAACTAATTTTTTTCAGTAGTTAAAGAAAATTTTGTAGTTTTAAGAGAAATCTTGGAGTTCAAAATTGCAAGAATGTCTTTAGTGACATACGAAGTTCATGATGGACACATTTTTGGTAAAATTTACAAATTTGAAGAAATAATGAACTATTTTGAAAGAAATACGAAATTAGGAAATCTTTATGCTTTATTTGTGTATAACTTTTTCCCGTTTTTTAGTTCATTTAACTAACATACGTAAAAAATTATTTGACTAAAATAAACTTTTTCCAAACATAATGAGTCTATGAACTAATATAAAGTTAATATGGCTTTAGTGAAATAGAGTTTCACGAAACAATGGCTCTTTTGCGCAACAAATTCAATGGCCGTGTTATCTCACGTAATGGCGATGTCAATTGGCCGCCAAGATCATGTGGTTTGACACCGTTGGACTTTTTTCTTTGGGGTTATTTGAAAGAAAAGGTGTACGTCGATAAGCCAGCAACAATTTAAGAGCTAAAGGATGAGATAATTCGGCACATTAACGGCATAGAATATACATTATGCCTCAGCGTCATCGAAAATTTGTGCCACCGAGGTCGCGTCGCCCATTTGGCCGATATTTTGTTCCATACATAATTGAGTAATACCAATATATCATAATAAAATAAAATTACAATAATTTCCTAAATAGTTTGTGTTTTATTCAAAATCAACATCGGACCTTGAAATTTTAACCACCCTTTATGATTTGAAAGCTTCAATTAGTTTTTTTTGATTGATTACATTAACAATTTAATTGATGTTGGTGGCAAAATTCAATTAATTTGTTAATTGATTCAATCAAAAATTTAATTGATATCTTTTGGAAAACTCAATCAGTTTTTTAATTGATTCAATTAATTATTTATTTTTGCATTAATTATTTTTATACCCTCCACCATAGGATGGGGGTATATTAACTTTGTCATTCCGTTTGTAACACATCGAGATATTGCTCTAAGACCCCATAAAGTATATATATTCTGGGTCGTGGTGAAATTCTGAGTCGATCTGAGCATGTCCGTCCGTCCGTCCGTCTGTTGAAATCACGCTAACTTCCGAACGAAACAAGCTTTCGACTTGAAACTTGGCACAAGTAGTTGTTATTGATGTAGGTCAGATGGTATTGCAAATGGGCCATATCGGTCCACTTTTACGTATAGCCCCCATATAAACGCACCCCCAAATTTAGCTTGCGATTGCTCTAAGAGAAGCAAATTTCATCCGATCCGGCTGAAATTTGGTACATGATGTTAGTAAATGGTCTCTAACAACCATGCAGAAACTGGTCCCCATATAAATCGATCCCCCGATGTGGCTTGCAGAGCCTCTAAGAGCAACAATTTTCATCCGATCCGGCTGAAATTTGGTACATGGTGTTAGTATATGGTCTCTAACACCCATGCAAAAATTGGTCGATATCGGTCCATAATTATATATAGGTCCCATATAAACCGATCCCCAGATTTGACCTCCGGAGCACCTTGGAAGAGCAAAATTCTTCCCATTCGGTTGAAATTTGGTACGTGATGTTAGTATAGGGTATCCAAAAACCATGCGGGAATTGGTTCCTATCAGTCCATAACAATATATAGCTCCCATATAAACCGATCCCCAGATTTGACCTCCGGTGCCTTTTGGAGAAGCAAAATTCATCCGATCTGGTTGAAATTTGGTACGTGGTGGTAGTATATGATATTTAACAACCATGTGAGTTGAAATTTGTGGATGACAGTCTTTCGTAGAAGTTTCTACGCAATCCATGGTGGAGGGTACATAAGATTCGGCCTGGCCGAACTTACGGTCGTAGATACTTGTTTTAATTGACTTATTATACCCTCCACCACAGGATGAGGGGTGTATTAACGGTGTTAAAACCCCACAAAGGATATATATTCTGGGTCGTGATGAAATTCTAAGTCGATATAGTCGATGTCTGTCCGTCCGTCTGTGGGAATTACTCTAACTTCCGAACGAAACAAGCTATCGAAGTGAAACTTGGCACAGGTATTTGTTATTGATGTAGGTCGGATGGTTTTGCAAATGGGCCATATCGGACTACGTTTACGTATAGCTCCCATATAAACCGACCCCCAGATTTTGCTTGCGGATCCTCTTGGAGGAGCAAATTTCATCCGATCCGGTTGAAATTTGGTATGTGGTGTTAGTATATGACCTCTAATACCCATGCAAAAATTGGTCCACATCGGTCCATAATTATATATAGCCCCCATATGAACCGATCCCCAGATTTTGCTTGCGGATCCTCTTGGAGGAGCAAATTTCATCCGATCCGGTTGAAATTTGGTACGTGGTGTTAGTATACGAGGGCAGTTCGGAAACTTTTTAGCCTAGCACAAAAGCGCAGCATAAACAGAAAAAAGTTAAGTGTTTTGGAAACTTCCATCTCTGTTATGAACACATGTTAAATTTTGTTTCGATCTGGCAACTCCTTCATATCGAAACAGGTGTTCAAAAAAGACACATCTGCAATTTTTTTACTATGGAAAAATTAGAAATTTGTGCTGTCATTAAATATTTACATAAAAAAGTTTATCGGGACAAGAAATTCATAATGATATGGTGAATGTGTTAGGTGAAAGTGCTCTTTCAGTAGAAAATTGGGTTGCTGAATTTAAACGTGGTCGTATAAGCATGGAAGATGAACCACGTAGGTCCCAGTTACTTTTACTTGTTCCAAAATCTAAAAAAAAATCCTAGCTGGTAAGCGTTTTACCTCAAATGAAGATGCAATTACAGTTGTAAACCACTATTTTGAAGACCTTGAGGAAAACTATTTTAATCAAGGGATAGACGTGCTAGAAAAGCGTTGGACTAAGTGTATTGAAGTTTCAGGAGATTATATTGAAAAACAAGTGAGTAAAGTAGAAAGTCGGGCGGGGCCGACTATATTATACCCTAAACCACCCCTACTGAATTAGTAAATATAAGCATTTGGGCGGTATCATTGGTATAGGTTTTGGAGAACATAAACGGGGGTACATGTTTATGGGTGTCTTGTCACAATCTGAGCAGAAATGTCTAATATTAGGAGCTATAGTTTATTTTGCACCAAAAGAGTTAGTATGCCACTAATATTGAGTCCATTATTAAAAAAAGAGGAAATCGGTCAATTAGTTGTGGGTAATAAATCCAAATTTTTTCAAATAGGGCAATAGATTTATGTAAGAGCTACATGTAAGTATAAATACGATCAGCTAGTACATCAAAATTTGAATAACATAGCTTAATAAATAAGAATATTATGGCCAAATATGACAAAATCGAGCGATGCATATATATGGGACCTATATCTAAATCTGAACCAATTTGTATAATATTTTGCAGGTATGATTGATACTACAGAAGGTCACTTTGTGTAAAATTTGAGTACGATCAGTTAATAAATGAGGCCCCTATGGTCAAAAATAAGGTTATTAGGGGCAAATTTTTCAAAATCGGGCGATACATATATACATATACATATAATTTGAATCGATTTCGATGAAATTTTGCACATACAGTTAGTGCTATAGAAGATTATATTTAGCCAACCTTGTTTACGATCAGTTGATAAATAAGGGTTTTACGGCCAAATTTGGCAAAATCGGGCGATACATATATATGGGAACTATATCTAAATCTGAACCGATTTCAATGAAATTGCGCACATACAGTTATAGGTATAGAAGATTATATTTAGCCCACTTTGAGCACTATCGGTTGATAAATAAGGGTTTTACAGCCAAATTTGGCAAAATCGGGCGATACATGTATATGGCAGCTATATCTAAATCTGAACCGATTTCGATTATTTTTTGCACATATTGTCAGTAACATAAAAGATTAGAGTAAGCCAAGTTTGAGTAAGATCGCTTAATAAATAAGGTTTTTATGGCCAAATTTGGGAAAATCGGGCGATACATATATATGGGAGCTATATCTAAATCTGAACCGATTTCGATGAAATTTTGCACATATAGTTAGTACTATAGAGGACTGAATCTAGCAAACTTTTAGTAAGATCGGTTAATAAATAAGGGTTCTATGGCCAAATTTGGGAAAATCGGGCGATACATATATATGGGAGCTATATCTAAATCTGAACCGATTTGGATGAAATTTTGCAGACTTGAAGGGCGATGGAAGGAAGATTACCTTTTGCCAAATTTGGTGACGATGCGTTTGCAAAAACGCGCAACTTGACCCCATTTGTCGAAATCGGGCGATACATATATATGGGAGCTATATCTAAATTTGATCCGATTTCTTCCAAATTCAATAGCGTTCGTCCTTGTGCCCAAAAAACTCCCTGTACCAAATATCATCAAAATCGGTTAATAATTGCGACCGGAATCCTGTGAACAACAAATACATGGACAGACGGACGGACGGACACCAAGCGCTAGATCGACTCAGGAGGTGATTCTGAGTCGATCGGTATATATTTTATGGGGTCTAAAATCAATATTTCTGGTAGGCACATTTTTTGGCCGATCAAACTTATTATACCCAAACCACTATGTGGTTTAGGGTATAATAAAAATATTTTTGAAAAACTAACTATTCTAAGAAGTTTCAGAACCGCCCTCGTACAAGATTTTGTTTTGCTTTTCTTTTATCACAAATTCTAACATAATTAATTAAATTGATTTAAAATATTTATTTTAATTAAAATATATTAAATTGAAATATAAATATTCAAAAATTGGAACTTTTTTCATTTAAATACAAGTTTTTATTTTCTTTTCTTTTATCAAAAATTCTAACATAGTACACATTTGTTTAGAATGCATTTGTTAATTCTCATCTCTCTCATCTCAAAAAAACTATTAAGTTATTAGTAAAATGCAATAAATAACACGAATGGCATGTAAATTAATCTATTAGTGTGGTAATTGTTTCTTGTTAGTTTAACAGATTCGTATTTGGTCTATAATTAGCATGTCTATAAGATTTGCAATAAAAAAACAATAATGATTTACTTAGCCCCATCGGTATGTCATTAATAAATACGTTGCTAGCATATTATTGTTATAATGTGTCAAACCTATTTAGGGGTACGCCATCCCATATGGAAAAATTTTTGAAATCAAAAATGTAAGCTATTCTTTAAGGCTACTTTTTATACCCTTAGCCACACTGTGGAACAGGGTATTATAAGTTAGTGCATATGTTTGCAACAAGCAGAAGGAGACGAGATAGACACATGGTGTCTTTGCCAATATGGCTCAGGATCGGTCCCTAAGTCGATATAGCCATGTCCGTCCGTGTGTCTGTCTGTCTGTGAACACATTTTTGTAATCAAAGCCTAGGTCGCAGTTTTAGTCCAATCGACTTCATATTTGGCGCAAGTTTCTACTTTGGGTCAGAATAGAACCCTATTGATTTTGGAAGAAATCGGTTCAGATTTAGATATAGCTCCCATATATATCTTTCACCCGATATGCAATAATATGGCCCCAAAAGCCAGAGTTTTTCCCCTAATTTGCTTGAAATTTTGCACAAGCAGTTAAATTGGTATTATAGCCAAGTATGCTAAATTTGATTGAAATCGGTTCAGATTTAGATATAGCTATTTCACCCGATATGCACTTATATGGCCCCATATGTCAGAATTTTATCCTGACTCGCTTGAAACTTTGCACAAGGTTAAATTGGTATTATAGCCAAGTATGCTAAATTTGATTGAAATCGGTTCGGATTTAGATATAGCTCCCATATATATCTTTCGCCCGATATGGGCTTTTATGGCCCCAGAAGCCAGAGTTTTATCCTGATTCGCTTGAAATTTTCCACAAGGAGTACAATTATTAGTATCCTCAAGTGTGCTCAAATTGATTGAAATCGGTTCAGATTTAGATAGATATAGGTCCCATATATATCTTTCGCCCGATATGGACGTATATGGCCCCAGAAGCTAGACACGAAATTTTCGTGACACGCATGATTCACGCGTGAATCACGTGAGTCGTGAACAAAATTTGAAGGAACTCTCGTGAATGGGATTAAAATGAATATGTCGTGCGTGAGCGTGCGTGAGAAATAAAATCGGTTCGTGAGTGTGCGTGAATAAAATTTCTGCAAAATCACGCTCATGAAAAAAAAATCAATATTTAATTCATACTCGTACGTTAAGTGAAATTAATTTAGCTCTCGAACTATATTCTATTTTTGAATTTTGTTACTATTGCTGATTTCCGTTTGGAAAATATCGTGAGTCTCGAGAATTTGTCGTGTATCACGTGAATTGTCGTGAATCGTGCGTGAGAGTCTTAAAAAGTAGTTCGTGCGTGAGCGTGCGTGAGTACTGGTTTTCATTTCGTGAATGTGCGTAAGTGAGATTGGCTACCACACGTATCGTGCGTGAATAAACATTCGTGAATGTGCGTGAGTGTGAGTGAAATTTCAGTCACGCGCACACCTTTACTATGCATGTCAAATTTGGTTGAAATCGATTCAGATTTAGATATAACTTCCATGTGTACATGTCTTTCCGATTTGGGCAAAAATGGCCTAAATATCCACATTTTCCTAAAATCGCCACTGCTAAGTCGAAAACATGTGAAAATGAGTCCATTTTTCCTATACTTCTAATACATATCTACCGACCTATAAATCATAAATACACTTTTGCGAAGTTGGCTCAAAATTGGTTCAGATTTAAATGTTTCCCATATTTATACCCTTCACCACTACTGTGGTACAGGGTATAATAAGTTTGTGCATTTGTATGTAACGCCAAGAATAGTGGTCATAGACCGATTTTTAAGTATACCGATCGGCTTAGAATTAAATTCTGAGTCGATTTAGCGATGTCCCCTGTCTGTTTGTTGATGTATTTTTATACCCTCCACCATAGGATGGGGTCGTGTTGAAATTCTGAGTCGATCTAAGCATGTCCGTCCGTCCGTCTGTTGAAATCACGCTAGCTTCCGAACGAAACAAGCTATCGACTTGAAACTTGGCACAAGTAGTTGTTATTGATGTAGGTCTGATGGTATTGAAAATGGGCCATATCGGTCCACTTTTACGTATAGCCCCCCTATAAAAACCGACGCTCAGATTTGGCTTGCAGAGCCTCTTAGAGGAGCAAAATTCATCCGATCCGATTGAAATTTGGTACATGGTCTCTCACAACCATGCAAAAATTGGTCCACATCGGTCCATAATTATATATAGCCCCTATATATACCCATCCCCAGATTTGTCCTCCGGGGCCTTTTGGAGGAGCAAAATTCATCCGATCCGGTTAAAATGTGGAAGGTGGTTTAGTATATGGCCGCTAATAACCATGCCAAAATTGGTCCATATCGGTCTATAGTTATATATAACCGATCCACAATCACACAAAAATTGGTCCATATCGGTTCATAATCATGGTTGCCACTCGAGCAAAAAATAATCTACCAAAATTTTATTTCTATAGAAAATTTTGTCAAAATTTTATTTCTATAGAAAATGTTGTCCAAATTTTACTTCTATAGAAAATGTTGCAAAAATTTTATTTCTATAGAAACTTTTGTCAAAATTTTATTTCTATAAAAAATTTTGTCAAACTTAATTATATTACTCGGCCTTTTTTAATTAATTAAATTAATCGGCCTTTTTTAGTTTAATATATACCACGTATGGAATAGAAGACGGTGTTAGGAAGTTTTAAGATCCCAGCAAAAACTAGGTAACCACATCTCATTACAATTGACATTACCAGGAGTAAATCTGTCATTACACGTTGCATTACATTGCGGCGAGTTATAATGACTAACTTGTAATGACAAAAATAAATACTTCTCGGTAATTTTCGGATTGTTATTCTCAAATTTTTAGGCAGTTGTAGTTAATATAATTATTCACATAATCGAGCACTTACATAAAAAATCAAAAAGAATATGTAATGTAACGGTAATTCTGAAGATTTTTCCGTTAAGAATTTTTTATCACAAATATTTCATAATAATTGTGTTTAATGACATTATCATATTATGTTTTAAATAAATGCTTTCTTATACTTCATTCACATTACACTTCCAAAATGCGCTTAAACTAAATTTCATATACCATTTGCCTTATAAAAAAAGAGACTTAAAATCCACTTTTAGTAGATTTCGAAGCTTATATATATATATATATATATATATATATATATATATATATATATATATATATATATATATATATATATATATATATATATATATATATATATATATTTTTTTTTTTTTTGGGTGTTAATTTATCTAAATCTGAACCGATTTCTTCCAAAATCAATAGGATTCTATTCTGACACAAATACATGCTGGGACTAAATTTGAATTGGATTGGACTAAACCTGCGACTTTTATCACAAAAATTTGTTCCACACTACGGCGCAGGGTATATAAATGAAAAATATATGAGAGTCTTTAAATAAATGGGGAAACTGAACATTTAAGAAAAAATCTTATTTTTTTTTTTAAATATTCTTATTTTTTTCAAATGAATTCCTAAATATTGATTAACTAACGCAAAATCAATATAGTGGGTGCTTAAAAAGATTACTTCTACCCTGTGATAGTCTCGATTTCAACAGTTGGTACAATTCTACCGAAAATGGTAGATTTTTTACTGTTTGTGGTAGACTGGTGGAATTCTGGATGTTTTGGTAGATTTTGCAAAATATTCCTCTCCACCTAAGAAGTACTTCACACATTTTCTATAGAAATAACATTTTGGCATAATTATCTATAGTACAAATTTTAACAAAATTTTCTCTAGGAATACAATTTTGACAAAAGTTTCTAATGAAATAAAATGATGACAAAATTTTCTAGGATTAAAATTTTGACAAAATTTTCTTGGAATAAAATTGTGACGTTTTCTCTAGAAATAAAATTTTGACAAAATGTTCTCTAGGAATAAAATTTTGGCAACATTTTCTATAAAAATTTTTGGCAAAATTTTCTATAAAAAATATTGACAACATTTTCTATAGAAAACAATGTTGACAAAATTATCTATTGAAAGAAATTTTGACAAAAATGTTTATAGAAAACAAGTATATACGGCCGTAAGTTCGGCCAGGGCGAATCTTATGTACCATCCACCCTGGGTTGCGTAGAAACTTCTAATAAAGACTTTTCTATAGAAACAAAATTTTGATAAAATTTCCTATAGAAATAAAATTTTGACAAAATTTTCCATAGAAATAAAATTTTGACAAAATTTTCCATAGAAATAAAATTTTGACAAAATTTTCTGTAGAAATAAAATTTTGACACAGCTTTCTACAGTAATAATAATTTTGACAAAATTTCATATAGAAATAACATTTTGGTAGATTATTTTTGGCGATTTAGACAAATTTTTGAATGATTGGCCATCGGCTATATATAACTATAGATCGATATGGACCAATTTTTCCATGGCTGTTAGCGCAATGTACCAAATTTCAACCGAATCGGATGAATTTTGCTCCTACAAAAGGTTCCGGAGGTCAAATCTGGGTATCGATTTGTATGGGGGCTATATATAACTATTGACCGATATGGACCAATTTTTGAATGGTTATTAGAGACCATATACTAACACCACGTACCAAATTTCAATCGGATCGGATGAATTTTGCTCCTCCAAGAAGCTTCGGAGGTCAAATCTGGGGATCGGTTTATATGGGGGCTATATATAATTATGGACTGATATGGACCAATTTTGGCATGGTAGTTAGAGACCATATACTAACACCACGAACCAAATTTCAACCAGATCGGATGTATTTTGCTCCTTCAAGAGGCTCCGGAGGTCAAATCTGGGGATCGGTTTATATGGGGGCTATATATAATTATGAACCGATATGGACAAATTTTTGAATGGTTATTAGAGACCATAACTAACACCACATACCGAATTTCAACCGGATCGGATGAAATTTGCTCCTCCAAGAAGCTCTGGAGGGCAAATCTGGGGATCGGTTTATATGGGGGCTATATATAATTATGTACTGATATGGACCAATTTTTGCATGGTTGTTAGAGACCATATACTAACACCATGTACCAAATTTCAACCGGAGCGGATGCATTTTGCTCCTTCAAGAGGCTCCGGAGGTCAAATCTAGGGATCGGTTTATATGGGGGCTATATAAACTTATGAACCGATATGGACCAATTTTTGTATGGTTGTTAGAGACCATATACTAACACCACGTACCAAATTTCAACCGGATCGGATGAATTTTGCTCCTCCAAGAGGCTCCGCAAGCCAAATCTGGGGATCGGTTTATATGGGGGCTATATATAATTATGAACCGATATGGACCAATTTTTGAATGGTTATTAGAGACCATATATTAACACCACGCACCAAATTTCAACCGGATCGAATGAATTTTGCTCCTACAAGAGGCTCCGCAAGCCAAATATAGGGGTCGGTGTATATGGGGGCTATACGTAAAAGTGGTCCGATATGGCCCATTTGCAATACCTCGGACCTACATCAATAACAACTACTTGTGCCAAGTTTCAAGTCGATAGCTTGTTTCGTTCGGGAGTTAGCGTGATTTCAACAGACGGACGGACATGCTTAGATCGACTCAGAATTTCACCACTACCCAGAATATATATACTTTGTGGGGTCTTAGAGCAATATTTCGATGTGTTACAAACGGAATGACAAAATTAGTATACCCCCATCCTATGGTAGAGGGTATAAAAATTGACAAAATGTTCTATGGAAAAAAAAATTGACAAAATCTTCCCTAGGATTAAAATTTTGGCAAAATTTTATTTTCTATAAAAAATATGACAAAATTTCCCTTGTGAATAAAATGTTGACAAAATGTTCTCTAGGATTAAAATTTTGACAAAATTTTCTATCGAAATAAAACAAAAACAATTTTTTTTTAAATTTCGACAAAATTGACAAAATTGTCTATAGAAAAAAAGTTGACAAATTTTATAAAAAAAATGTTGGCAACATTTTCTATAGGAATACAATTTTGGTAAAAAACTAAAATTTTGACAAAATTTTCTATAGAAATATATATAAAATATATGGAAAAAAAATTGACAAAATCTTCTCTAGGAATAAAATTTTCGCAAAATTTTATTTTCTATAAAAAATATGACAAAATTTCCCCTAGGAATAAAATGTTGACAAAATGTTCTCTAGTATTAAAATTTTGACAAAATTTTCTATCGAAATAAAACAAATTTTTTTTAAAATTTCGACAAAATTTTCTATAGAAAAAAAGTTGACAAAATTTGAAATAGAAAAAATGTTGACAAAATTTTCTATAGGAATAAAATTTTGCTAAAAAATAAAATTGTATGGTTGTTAGAGACCATATACTAACACCACGTACCAAATTTCAACCGGATCGGATGAATTTTGCTCCTCCAAGAGGCTCCGCAAGCCAAATCTGGGGATCGGTTTATATGGGGGCTATATATAATTATGAACCGATATGGACCAATTTTTGAATGGTTATTAGAGACCATATATTAACACCACGCACCAAATTTCAACCGGATCGAATGAATTTTGCTCCTACAAGAGGCTCCGCAAGCCAAATATAGGGGTCGGTGTATATGGGGGCTATACGTAAAAGTGGTCCGATATGGCCCATTTGCAATACCTCGGACCTACATCAATAACAACTACTTGTGCCAAGTTTCAAGTCGATAGCTTGTTTCGTTCGGGAGTTAGCGTGATTTCAACAGACGGACGGACATGCTTAGATCGACTCAGAATTTCACCACTACCCAGAATATATATACTTTGTGGGGTCTTAGAGCAATATTTCGATGTGTTACAAACGGAATGACAAAATTAGTATACCCCCATCCTATGGTAGAGGGTATAAAAAATTGACTAAATGTTCTATGGAAAAAAAAATTGACAAAATCTTCCCTAGGATTAAAATTTTGGCAAAATTTTATTTTCTATAAAAAATATGACAAAATTTCCCTTGTGAATAAAATGTTGACAAAATGTTCTCTAGGATTAAAATTTTGACAAAATTTTCTATCGAAATAAAACAAAAACAATTTTTTTTTAAATTTCGACAAAATTGACAAAATTGTCTATAGAAAAAAAGTTGACAAATTTTATAAAAAAAATGTTGGCAACATTTTCTATAGGAATACAATTTTGGTAAAAAACTAAAATTTTGACAAAATTTTCTTTAGAAATATTTATAAAATATATGGAAAAAAAATTGACAAAATCTTCTCTAGGAATAAAATTTTAGCAAAATTTTATTTTCTATAAAAAATATGACAAAATTTCCCCTAGGAATAAAATGTTGACAAAATGTTCTCTAGTATTAAAATTTTGACAAAATTTTCTATCGAAATAAAACAAAATTTTTTTAAAATTTCGACAAAATTGACAAAATTTTCTATAGAAAAAAAGTTGACAAAATTTGAAATAGAAAAAATGTTGACAAAATTTTCTATAGGAATAAAATTTTGCTAAAAAATAAAATTGTGACAAAATTTTCTATAGAAATATATATAAAATAAGATCTTTTTTTGTAGTTTTTTTGGTAAAATTTTCTTCAAATTTTGGTAATTTTTTTTGGATTGTGTGGCAATCTTGGTGATAAGGCAGATTTTGCACCACTTCCGGATCCAAATTGTACATTTTCATTTATTTTTTGGCTACGCTTTGTTTGCTGAGATATTGTATAGGTTAGAATGGAATTTTCGTTGACACTTTTTTTGCGGAATGTTTTCAGTCCTTACATGAATATTTTTTAATAGTATTATATTTAATTTATATCTACCCATTTAATTTAGATTATTCATTTTATAGTTTATTCTTTAGAACATTTAAAAACATATGGTTGTTAGTTTTATTGTATCTGAGCTGCTGTCGTGCCTCAATAGTTTTCATTTTTTAATATATATTATTTTTATTTACACACATTTCTTCGGCACTGTTTTTACTTTGACAATTTCCAAAACATACTTTAATTTGTCTTATCACCGAAATTGTGATTACTACAAAGAAATGGAATATTCAATTTCAAAATTGGAATATTCCGTGGTACACGGATTTCGAGTGATTTGTTTCAGTATTCAGGCATGACTGTCATGACATTGCGGAATAATGCTTTCATTGTCGACAAGTGATAGCAGCAACTGTCCTGTTTTAGTATGAAGAATAAAAAAAAAACAAATAGCTGGGAATGAAACTGAACTCAAATAGAATAAAATGCCAAACATTAGTCAATCACGTATGAATATCTGAATGTGTGATATGACCTGGAACCGTTGCAATTGTTCTATGTATTCATTCATTTGTTTTTTTTTTGTTTTGTTTTATTTATTATTCTGATTTGTTTTGATTGTGGGTTTTATTCAATACTACACTCAAAAAAAAGATTACTGGGATCCAAAGATTTTGATCTTCCCTAATTTTTATACCCTGCGTCACACTGTGGAACAGTGTGTTATTAGTGAAAAGGAGCTGTAAATTTGACATTTAACGCCAATTGCAATTGAATTTGGAAATTTAAGTTCTCGTTAACACTCGTTTTTAAATGACTTTGATAGCACATGAAGAAATAAGCTGAAAAAACGAATAAATTAAAATGCGTTTCCTACAGTCCAAGTACAGCAAACTCAATTTCAAAAAAGAATTGTGTCTTAAAAAAGAACTTACTCCAATGCTCCACTTCTTTGGCTCGGAACCAATACTAAAATCGTTGGTGTAACCACACCAACACGGACGAAAAAGACTGTTTTCATATGTTTCGGTGTAAAAATTATATGTTTGGACCTCAAATTTTTAGCACATTATTTTTAATTGCAAGGATATAATGTTCATAAAGACGTTTGCGACATACCTGTTAATATGGTAGAACATATTATGTTTGGGACGTAACATTTTTTTATATAACATAATATGTGCGGATGCAAACATATATTAATTTAGAAATTGCCTATAAACATATATGTGTTCTGAGGGTGTTGCTCTCGCAAAATATTCCTCTCCAAATAAAAGCTAATTCACAATTTTTCTATCGAAAAAAAATTCTAACAAAATTTCTGTAGAAATAAAATTTTGAAAAAATTATCTATAAAAATAATAATTTGACAAAATTTTCTAAAGAAATACAAATTTTAACAGAATTCTCTATAAAAATAAAACTTTAACAAAATTTTCTATATAAATAAAATTTTGAAAAAATGTTCTATAGAAATAATATTTTAACAAAATTTTCTATAGAAATAAAATGTTGACAGAATTTTCTTCAAAAATGAAATTTTCTATAGAAATAAAACTTTAACAAAATTTTCTATTGAAATACAATTTTGACAACATTTTCTATAAAAATAAAATTTTACAAAATTTTCTATAGAAATAAAACTTAACAAAATGTTCTATAGAAATAAAATATTGACAAAATTTTCTTCAAAAATAAAATTTTCTATAAAAATAAAATTTTGACAAAATTTTCTATAGAAATAAATATATTAGTAAATACAAATAAATATATTAATAAATATAAATAAATAAATATGTTGACAACATTTTCTATAGAAATAAAATTTTGACAAAATTTTCTATAGAAATAAAGTTTTTTTTTTATACCCTCCACCATAGGATGGGGGTATATTAACTTTGTCATTCCGTTTGTAACACATCGAAATATTGCCCTAAGACTCCATAAAGTACATATATTCTGGGTCGTGGTGAAATTCATTCGTTTTGTTTTGGTTTTTGTTCTTTAAGCATTGTTGTTGTTTTTTAATGTCAGCTTAAAACCATGCATTGACTAAACTACAAGTGTAGTTTAACCAACAGAGGAAAAGAATGTTTGTCAAATTTATTTGGGCAAAGCCCTATAGACTGCAGGATGGTTGGATGGACGCACGTTTCGGAATTACCACATTCCTCATCAGCATCCTCTACTTTCAGCAAAGCTATCAACCAATTATCAGAATTAATTCAGGCAGTTCAGATTTGCATGATAGCCGGCTTATGCCGAAATAAATTCGTATATAGTTTTGACAAAATTTTCTATAGAAATAAAATTTTGACCAAATTTTCCACAGAAATAAAATTTTGGCAACATTTTCTACAGAAATAAAATTTAACAAAATTTTCTATAGAAATAAAAATTTGACAAATTTTTCTATAGAAATAAAATTTTGACAAATTTTTCTATAGAAATAAAATTTTGACAAAATTTTCTATAGAAATAAAATTTTGACAAAATTTTCTATAGAAATAAAATTTTGACAAAATTTTCTATAGAATTAAAATGTGAAAAAAAATTTCTATAGAAATAAAATTTTGACAAAAGTCCCTATAGAAATGAATCAGATGAAATTTTCTACAGAAATAAAAATTTTCAAAATAAAATAATGAGAATTGTTTGGTAGTTTTTTGATAATTTTTTCTCCAAACCATGACCCCTAACTACACGGATGAAAAAGACTGTTTTTCATATGTTTGGCTATAAACATTATATATTTGGAACACAAATTTTTAAACACAATATTTTTGAGTGCAAGCATATAATGTTCATAAACTAGCATAACATGTTTGGGACATATATGTTAATATGTTAGAACATATTATGTTTGGGACATAAAATGTTTGTAAATATAATATGCTTGGATGCAAACATATATTAATTTAGAAATAGCCTATAAACATATATGTATTTAGTAGCTTGGAGCGCTATTTAACAGGGAGCGATATTGAATTAAGTTGGTGGTTGTTGCTTGTTATTACAAATTTAACATTTTATTTTTCCTTGGGCAATTGATCAGCTACTTCTTTGATCCTTACAAACTGTGTGGTCCGCTGTTCGAATCCCCGTCCGGCAAAAGGTAAAATTAAAATAAAAAAAATCATAAAATTGAATAATTTCTTCTACAATGTTTGTATTAGAGAAAAAGGTGATAAGAACTAAAAAATCTCGTGGAAGTGAGTAAGATTTCGGGGAATATACAATTGGGCAGAAACAAAATTTTGAGCATTCAGGTCGAAAACCTATGTTGTTAGCACCTATATTACCTGTTTATTTTCATAATTCATTATGATTGTAAATATATAAATAAATAAATAAAATTTTGAGCACAATATTGTTTGGGAGAATTTTTTTAAGCATATAATATTTTTGGGTGCAAAATGCTTCCAAACTTATTTTATGGTCACATAATAACATATTGTCTTTTGGAAGACAACATTATTGAATTTGGATGCAAAAATACAAAATGTTTGGAACTTAGACTACCCAAACATATATTGTTTAGACCAATATGCTTTCAAACATATTACATATTGGAAGAGATCAAACATATAAATGTTTGGGCAATACCCAAAAATATATATGCTTGAAGCAAAATATGTTTGGGAGTATATGTTACAGAAGCGATTTTTTGTGAGCGTGTAAATTCTGCTAATCATATGAGAATTTTGAGGCTGGATAAAAATTGTAGACCAGACTAGCCTAACCCAATCTAAGCGCTCAAGAAACCAAAATGAAAGATAGGTTTTTTACCGATCAATATGAAGACGGACCGCTCAATATGATACCTAGATCGGGTGATTTAACGCCTTTAGACTATTTTTGGTGGGGTTTTGTTAAAGCACAGACAATTTGAAGCCAATTGACTCATTGGAAGACAACATTGAAGCATTTGGACTAAGCGGAAGGATCATTTGAGACGCCGTCAACATTTGCATGAAATATTTTTCAAACACTCAATTCTATGGATCGATTCAAAAAAAAAAAAAAAAGATTTCAAGATTTTAATTTTTTGGAATTTTATGTTTTGTTTTAATTGCCCTATAGTTCTTAAAACTCACTTACAGCGCTTGCTATAAACGAAATTGACTGTAGGCTTAGAAAAAAATTTAATTTTTTGCGTGCATTTGAAATGAAATTACTCATTCAGCAATAATAATTAATTGGCCGATTAAGAAATGTTTGCGAACAATAATCAGTTCATGTAAAATCACGATAAAAACATTGTACACGGTTATCGTTAAAGATAGAACATCCAAATTTTTACAATAGGTACACAGAAACGATAAATATCGATTGGTATAAAAACCTTTTGCCAAATATCTACCGAATTGCAGAAATGTTGGATATAAGAAACAGGGAGAAATGTGTCCCCTGTTTGGCCGAATGGAAAAAGATGGGAATCCAGATTTGAGAACAAAAAGATCTATCTTTCATATATAAAAATCTGCATGTCCATATTTTTCCACTCGAGCAAAATGGTCATATTTCTCTAGAGAAGCAGTGTCTCCGCTCTTTTCATATATTGAGATTTCCATTATACGTTTTTACCATCTGAAAAAAATTTAATCAATCAATTTTGTTTGGATTAAACTTTGAATTGCTTTAGTTAAATAATTTTTTCAATTGATTCAATTAAAAAATTAATTGATTTCGTGACAAAAGTCAATAAAATGTTTAATTGAAAATCGTGTTGGTTTTCAATCAATTTTCAATTCAATCATTGATACTATAATTTTCATGATTGAAGACATATCAAACAGGAATTGAATCCGCGATTTTCGTGATTGAAATCTAAATAATTTTTTTGCATGTGTGGTGTAAAGTTGAATGTACTCTAATCAATTTTTTATTTCCAAACAAAGCGCTCATATCAACAGTATAGGTGAAAGTGGAAGTGTTGTTGGCATATTACAAAATGATATAGTTTTGAATTGTATAGTTTATAGTTTTATTTTATATAAACAATATTATATTATTTGACGAGGTTATCGTTTGTGTTTTAAATTGAAATCAAATTTTGCATGATTATTAGAAGGCATACACATGCTTGCGGACGGACGGAAGACTCGCACGATCCATTCAAAATTTCACGACAGTTCAGAATATATTCCCATATTTTATGGGGTCTGAGGCCAATATTTCGATTTTTATATCCTCCACCATAGGATGGGGGGTATATTAACTATTAACTCATTTCGTTTATAACACATCGAAATATTGCTCTAAGACCCCATAAAGTATATATATTCTAGGTCGTGGTGAAATTCTGAGTCGATCTAAGCATGTCCGTCCGTCTGTTGAAATCACGCTAACTTCCGAACGAAACAAGCTATCGACTTGAAACTTGGCACAAGTAGTTGTTTTTTCAGCCGATCTGGCTGAAATTTGGTACATGGTGTGGGTATATGTTCTCTAACAACCATGCAAAAATTGGTTGTCATCGGTCCATAATTATATATAGCCCCCATATAAACCGATCCCAAGATGTGTCTTGCGGAGCCCCAAAGAGAAGCAAATTTCATCCTATCCGGCTGAAATTTGGTACATGGTGTTGGTATATGGTCTCTAACAACCATGCAAAAATTGGTCCACATCGGTCAATAATTATATATAGCCCCCATATAAACCAATCCCCAGATTTGGCTTGCGGAGCCTCAAAGAGAAGCAAATTTCATTCGATCCGGCTGATTATTGGTACATGGTGTGGGTATATGTTCTCTAACAACCATGCAAAAATTGGTTCTCATCGGTCCATAACTATATATAGCCCCCATATAAACCAATATTTCGAGAGAAGCAAATTTCATCCGATCCGGCTGAAATTTGGTACATGGTGTTGGTATATGGTCTCTAACAACCATGAAAAAATTGGTCTACATCGGTTCATAATTATATATAGCCCCCATATAAACCGATCCCAAGATGTGTCTTGCGGAGCCCCAAAGAGAAGCAAATTTCATCCGATCCGGCTGAAATTTGGTACATGGTGTTGGTATATGGTCTCTAACAACCATGAAAAAATTGGTCTACATCGGTTCATAATTATATATAGCCCTCATATAAACCGATCCCCAGATTTGACCTCCGGAGCTTCTTAGAGGAGCAAAATGCATCCGATCCGGTTGAAACTTAGTAAATGGTATTGGTATATGGTCTATAACAACCATGCAAAAATTGGTGAACATCGGTCAATAATTATATATAGCCCCTATATAAACCGATTCCCAGATTTGGATTGCGGAGCCTCAAAGAGAAGCAAATTTCATCAGATCCGGCTGATAATGGTACATGTTGTTGGTATATGGTCTCTAACAACCATGCAAAAATTGGTCCACATCGGTCCATAATTACATATAGCCCCCATATAAACCACTCCCCAGATTTGGCTTGCGGAGCCTCTAAGAGAAGCAAATTTCATCAGATCCGGCTGAAATTTGGAACATGGTGTTGGTATATGGTCTCTAGCAACCATGCAAAAATTGGTCTACATCGGTCTATAATTATATATAGCCTCTTGAATCCGATCCGGTTGAAATTTGGTACATTTGGCTGGTGTATGCCAACTTTGGCCCGTACACCCAAAGAAAAAAAAACGTTTGGAAAACGTGTACCGAAAACGTTTTTCTTTTGTCAGAGTTTTTTTTGAATTGCTTCGAAAATTTTAAACTTTTATCACCAAAAAAATTCGTTTGTTACAAAATTTTTATTTTTTCAATAAAAAAAGTTATTTTTGAAACAACAACACAGTCCATTTCGTTTATATCAAACACTGTTCTTTTCTGACTTTAGGTCTTTAATAAGACACATTTTACAGTTCAAAATTTAATATACTGCAATGTAATGTTGAACATTATTTCGGAATCTTCCGAACATATCTGGAACATATTAAAAAAAAAAAACAACTTTGGTCGAAGCAGGCATCGAACCCACGACCCTTGGCATGCAAGTCGGACGTAGCAACCACTGCTCCACGGTGCCAAACTGAATGTTTGTTTCTGTTAAATAAATTTTGTTTATTCGGTTTGTGGGCGCCGCAAGCTATGCTATATAAATATAACTTATATGGATATTTATCTATTGATGACCATAACAGGTACATAGCTCAGTGGTTAGTGTGTTGGCTTACAAAGTGTATGGTCCGCGGTTCGATTCTCCGTCCAGGCGAAAGATAAAAAAATTTAAAAATCGTATAATTTCTTCTACATAGTTGGTATTACATGAAAAGGTGTTAAGAACTAAAAAACCTCGTGGATGTGAGAAGATGTGAGGGAAAATGCAATTAGCAAGAAAACAATGTTTTTTTTTTGAGTTTGTCTTTATGAAATTGTTTTTACATCCTGGAAAAGAATAAACGTTTATCACAAAAATATATACTTTTCTTCAAAATACGCTTCCTTACAGCGAAAAGCAAATGAGAAACGAACTTTGTTTGTCTAAAATTTCGTTTGGGAGGAAAGAATTATTTTTTTGCGTGTATCGATCTATATTATATATAGCCGCCAAATAAAGCGATCCCCAATCATAGAAAAATCACGATTGCCACTCGAGCCAAAAATAATCTCCCAAAATTTTATTTTTGCAAAATTTTATATTTCTATAGAAAATTTTGTCAAAATTTTATTGCCATAGAAAATTTTGTCAAAATGTTATTTCTATAGAAAATTTATGAAGCATTTCATTGTTGTAAAATCTTCCAAAACATCAAGAATTCTACCAATCTACCAAACAGTAAAAAATCTGCCATTTTTGGTAGACTCGAGTTCATAATTGTATATGGCCCCCATATAAAGCGGCCCCCATATTTCAATTCTGGCTCTATAATTACCGCACAAAAGTTCATATCGGTTCGTAATTATTTCTTCCCTATATTTATCGATCAAGAACTGAATATATACGTATTTAATCGACCTTTCTTTTGTCTACTATATATCCCGCATGGACTAACTTACAATTTGGAAGATGATGTTAAAAAGTTCTAAGATGCCTTGCCATCGGCCGCAACCCAAGTAATTCGATTGTGGATGACAGTCTTTAGTAGAAGTGTCTACACAATCCATGGTGGAGGGTACATAAGATTCGGCCTGGCCGAACTTACAGCCGTATATACTTGTTTGTCTTAAAATCAAAATGTAGAATTAAACTATTTCGTTTCTATGGTTTGGTATGAAGTTCAATACATTCAAATCATATTCTTATTTACAAACAAAAGGCCCATATCAGTAGTATGGGTCAAAGCGGAAACGTTGGGCATATTATATAATAATATAGTTTTGTATTATATAGTTTATAATGCTAACTCATCATCTGTTTTTCCAAATATCAACAATGCATAGATTAGTCCTACACTGAAAGAAGAGTTTTTTTTTGGGAGGAACGAAATTTTAGACAAACGAAGATTTCTTTTGACGCTAAACAATTTTCTTTAGAGGCAAATAAAAGAGATTAGAGACCATTGTTACAACGTTTGTAATGAATTCGGGTTTATTTGCTCACAATGAAAATACTTTATGTCAAAGGGACATTTTCACCACCACTGTGCATATCATAAGCCCGTCGTAAATAAGGAAAAAATGGTTAAATTTGGGAAGAATAATTCTCGTATGTAAATTTCACAAGGAATTAACATAAAAGACCCATATTAAATCATCTCACCCGGCCAGATCTCGCTAAAGACTATGAAAATGTGTAGTGACCAACACTGAAACATATAACAGGTTGGCTGATAAGTTCCCGGTCTGACACATAGATGGCGTCGCTAGTATTAAATGCATATTATTTTTATTTAGTACCAACCTTCAAATGATTCGTGTCTGTCTTCGTTGACGTCTGTAAGTCAATTAGTTTGTGAGATAGAGCGTCTTTTGTGAAGCAACTTTTGTTATTGTGAAAAAAATGGGAAAAACGGAATTTCGTGTTTTGATAAAATACTGTTTTCTGAAGGGAAAAAATACAGTGGAAGCAAAAACAAATGAGTTTCCGGACTCTGCCCCAGGGAAATCAACAATAATTGATTGGTATGCAAAATTCAAGCGTGGTGAAATGAGCACGGAGGACGGTGAACGCAATGGACGACCGAAAGAGGTGGTTACCGACGAAAACATCAAAAAATCCACAAAATGATTTTGAATGACCGTAAAATGAAGTTGATCGAGATAGCAGAGGTCTTAAAGATATCAAAGGACGTGTTGGTTATATCATTCATCAATATTTGGATATGCGGAAGCTCTGTGCAAAATGGGTGCCGCGCGAGCTCACATTTGACCAAAAACAACAACGTGTTGATGATTCTGAGCGGAGTTTGCAGCTGTAAACTCGGGTGTATTAGTTTTTCCATCGATGTGTGACAATGGATGAAACATGGCTCCATAACTACACTCCTGAGTCCAATCGACAGTCGGCTGAGTGGACAACGACCGGTGAACCGTCTCTGAAGCGTGGAAAGACTCAAAAGTCCGCTGGCAAAGTAATGACCTCTGTTTTTTGTGATGCGCATGGAATAATTTTTATGGATTATCTTGAGAAGGGAAAACCATCAACAGTGACTATTATATGGCGTTATTGGAGCGTTTGAAGGCCGAAATCGCGGCAAAACGGGCCCATATGAAGAAGAAAAAAGTGTTGTTCCACCAAGACAACGCACCGTGCCACAAGTCATTGAGAGCGATGGCAAAAATTCATGAATTGGGCTTCGAATTGCTTCCCCACCCACCGTATTCTCCAGATCTGTCCCTAGCGACTTTTTCTTGTTTTCAGACCTCAAAAGGATGCTCGCAGGGAAAAAATTTGGCTGCAATGAAGAGGTGATTGCCGAAACTGAGGCCTATTTTGAGGCAAAACCGAAGGAGTACTACCAAAATGGTATCAAAAAATTGGAAGGTCGTTATAATCGTTGTATCGCTCTTGAAGGGAACTATGTTGAATAATAAAAACGAATTTTGACAAAAGATGTGTTTTTCTTTGTTAGACCGGGGACTTATCAGCCGACCAGTTATGTATAGTCAGGCTTGCAAGATGGGTATCTGGCATTTGCGTTTTAGTAACTTAATAATATCAATTCCCTTAATCTTCCTGTCCAATAAGCTCGAAAAAATATTGTAATAATATCTAGTTTTTTCTTTGGGTGTATGCATACGCGTAGGGAAGAAAAAACTTTGAGTATTTAATGACCACAAAGAGTTTGCGTTTTGGTCTTTCAGAATTGAGTTGAAAATGTGCAAAGTATAATGTTCGATAGTAATCTAAATAGGGAATCCATTCTGACACACTGAAAAAAACATTGAACCCACCACGAAAAAAATATAATTTTTAGAAAATTTTAACTAAACAGTATTACAAACGATGACATCACATTACAAATTTAAAGTATTAATGAACTATTTTGTGAGAAGAATGTACTCTACGGGAAATGGAGTAACCGCAGAACCGGTACAGGACTAGTCCCTGGTGTGTATGGACCAGTCCCACTTCTGGTCAAAATGTATGGAAGGGACCGGTCACTTTAATATGGGTTCGTCATTGACGGGGTAAATTTACACTTTTGGACACGTCTTGGACTCATTCCAAAGGACACGTCCTGGGACAATTTAGCAGGAGCACTCCATAGACAGATCCTCAGGACCCACACTGTTTCAGTTTGGGCATCCGAATCGCATTCGAACATTTGAAAACATTTGAAATATGTCGAACATTGGTTATTCTGATAATTTTATTTCACAAAATGTGTAGATCCAAAAATATTTTAATATCAATCGAGTACGGAAATCAATAAATTAACTGGAGCATCGGTACCAGTTCTGTGATGGGTCCGTCAGTGGCAACTTGCACCAATTTCCCGTAGGGTATTTAGTAAATATTTGTGATTCATTTGTGTATAATTTTTTTCCCGCTATTTAGTTCATTTAAATAGCGTACACCAAAAATTATTTGAGTAAAGGAAAAGGGTATCAAATCCTCAAAAGACGCAAAGTTGACACACTAATATCAGTTTATGCTAATTGACATGTTCGCCCTTCGAATGAGAAATTTGAAGATATTTTGTTTGTGAAATGTTTGTTTAACTTCAATTCTAGTAATTCTGGTTTCCTTTACCCCTTAAATGCACACGAACACCGATTCCTCTAAAAATATATATAATGAACAAAAACTAACATAATTTTTTTCTATTTTTTTTTTTTTTTGCAAAAGTAGTGGGTGTATCTTAAAAGATACAGTGCACATTAAACTAAGTGTTTGTTTACAAATAAACAATTTGATTGTAGTGGAGTCTAGAGAATAGAGATATTTTTACACTAAAAATTAATCTATTTTTTCCCAAAATTAACTAAACTTTTCTTTCCTTGTGGGTTCCCTGTTTTTTCAGAGTACAAATTTTATACCAATATTCCTTTTATTTCTGGTAAAAATTAATTATACTCCAATTTGTAGGCTTTTAAATTTTTGGTCAAAATTTAATTTCAATTTCTTTATAATTTTGGTTTCAGTTTACACAGAAGCCTATAGATTTTCTGGAAAAATATATTTTTTGAAACTGCGTTATGATGCTTTAAATGCAACAAATTTGATTTCATAGAATTCGGTCAAAATTTTAAGAAGTAAGATTTCTTTCTGGTTGCATCTTAAAAGATACAATGCGCATTTAAGGGTTAATAACAAGATGTGTTACCCTTTATTATACTTACGTGTACTCATAAATGGTATTAAGCCAGCCCAGCAAAAAAAGCGTCGCCAAAAAAGTAATGAAAATGTTCTTTTTGGATCCGGAAGTGGTGCAAAATTGACGCAGAAGCGATGAATTTAACATGGGCTTGTCATAGGACGGAAGTCCTCCATTTCAACAGCCGATGCACTGAATTTGCATCACTTCTTTAGGTGTTATCCGAATTCAATGTTTTGTATGTAAATTAAAAAATTCTGTGATATTTTGTCAAATAAATAATTTTTATATTTTTTAATGGATTCTAATGCTTGTCGGAAACGTTAGATCTCAAATATTTTCAAAAATTCACAATTTTCTCAGATTGAATTTAGCATTTTTTTCGACAAAAAAATTAATGATTTGTACCATTTTATTAATTCTTACTCTGTTTCTAACCAATTTGAAATAAAACAAGCATATACAGCACTAAGTTCGGCCGGGCCGAATCTTAAATACCCACCACCAAGAACCAAATATTAGGGTTTCCTTTGAAATTTCAGGAGGGCTTGAGGACTTGAGGATATTCCCGAAGATAAATTTAAAGATTTCACCTATGAGGACTATATCAGATTCTGGATTTATAAGAACCATTTTTGTTTGAGTTTTAAAGGAATCATTAACATCTCTTGTACACAGAAAAAAATATCACCAAAATATTTCCAATTAAAAAGTTAATTGAAGTTGAAAATTTTTTCAATTAATAAATTAATTGGTACAATTAACTTTTTAATCAAGATAGAAATATTAAGTTAATTAAGTCAATGATTGAAAATTTTAAAATTTTTAATTAAAAAGTTAATTGATACAATAAACTTTTAATCAAATTCGGAAGACTAAGTCAGTTAAAAAAGTGATTAACATTTTTTACATTTTTAATTAAATTTTTTTTTAAACAATCAATTGTTAATCCAAATAAAAATTCTAAGCCAATTCAAAAGGTAATTGAAAATAGTTACCTTTTTTTAATTAATAAATTGAGTTTTGCAATCAACATCAATTAAATTTTTAATTGAATTAATTAAAAAATTAATTGAAATTTGGTAATGAATTCAATTAATTTTTTAATCAAGATTTTTTTTTTCTATGCCCAATTAAAACTGTGATTGATACTATCATTTTCGTGATTGAAGACATTTCAATTAAAAAATTAATTGGATCAATTAATTTCGTGATTGAATCAGAAAAAAATGTTTTGTGTGTACGTGTGCAAGAAAATTATAAAATAAAGTCTTGATTTGAAATCTTAAATCTGTAGAAGTAAAATCTGGAAATTTTACATTGAGTTTCAAGCAATTTTCATGATCAGTGCGCCTTCTACACCCTCAAGAAGTGAAGTCGGTCTATATGGAGGCATTACCAAATGGATCGATAAAAACTTAATCCGATACACGTTTTTGTGAGCCTAAAATACCAGAATATTTACAATTTCAGGCAAATCAGATAAAAACTACGGTTTCTAGAAACCCAAGGAGTTAAATCGGAAGATCGTTCTTATGGGGGCTATACTAAACTATGGACCGATACTCACCGTTTTCGGCACACCTCTTTATGACCCGAAAATACCTCTAGATTTCCAATTTCAGGCAAATAGGATAAAAACTTCGGATTCTAGAAGCCCAAGAAGTAAAATCGGGAGATCGGTCTATATGGGCGCTATACCAAAACATGGACCGGTAATCACCATTTTTGGCACACCTCTTTATGGTCATAAAATACATCTAGGTTTCAAATTTCAGGCAAATTGGATAAAAACTACGATTTCTATAAGCCCAAGACCCCAAATCGGGAGGTCGGTTTATATGGGGACTATATCAAAACCTGGACCGATATAGCCCATCTTCGAACTTGACCTGCCTGCAGACAAGAGACGAGTTTGTGCAAATTTTCAGCGCGATTGCTTCATTATTGAAGACTGTAGCGTGATTACAACAGACAGACGGACATCGTTATATCGTCTTAGAATTTCTCCCTGATCAATAATATATATACGTGTTACCCTGATCAAGAATATATATTATGTGTTACAAACGGAATGACAAACTTATTATACCCCCGTCACCATTCTATGGTGGTGGGTATAAAAAGTTAAAAATACCCGTTAAAAGTATGAAAACACCAAGTTATAAAAAATTGAATTAAAAGAACTTCCTGGGTAGTTAAAATAAAGAACATCATTGGGAGTGCATCTTCTGGAAGTGCTTTTAAAGTTGTGCCTTTGGAAGAACTTCCAAATTTTTTTGCTGGGACTTATTGTTTGATTTATAAGCAAGGACTAATAGTTATTTTATTTCATTCCTCTCTCTCTCATTCTCTCCCAATTTCACTTTCTCTTTCCTTTTTTAATATCTTGGCTTAGTGTGCTCCAGGGATGGAAAATACAATTTTTAAAGTACAATAAAGGTATTTTTTGAGCAAAAAGTACTTTTCACTACATTTCAACAAAAAATCCATTGGAAGATTATTGTCAAGAGCTCTTTTAGACTGAATTTTAAAGAATATAAAATTTTGTTTGTTAACTCCTCAATTTCAAATATTTTTTTAGTTTTATATCCGCTTGCAAAGACTATTTTAATCACCGTTGCAACAGTTGTACTACATGGTACATCATAAATATTCTGTAGATAAAAAAAAATAAATTTTTGAAAACATTTTCTAAAGAAATAAAATTTTGACAAAATTTTCTACAGAAATAAAATTTTGATAAAATTTTCAATAGAAATAATAAAAAATAAAATAAAATTTTGACAAAATTTTTCAAAAGAAAAAAATTTTGAAAAAATTTTCTGTAGAATTAAAATTTTGACAAAACTTTCTGAAGAAATAATTTTTTGCAAAAAAAAACAAGTTTTTTGGTAGTTTTTGGTAAGATTTTCTCCAAATGTTGCTAGATTATTTTTGTCTCAAGTTTCGACCGTGACTGACTAATGGTTCGCATTATTTTAGTACGCGATCGATAACTTCTCATCTAGGAAGTGTTCGTGTGGAAGCTTAATATAGAAACACATGCTTTTTTCGAATAAAACATTCTTGAAATTCAATAAAATTATGTTTTTGACTATGGCTTTTACAAAATCAAGATTTTCTTTCCGCATGAACTTGTCTGTTTTGCCAAATTTGTAAAATACTATTAGCAAATTAGTTTCTTAACCCTGGTATAAGGGTTGGGTAATAGGTCGTATTTTTCATCACCGAATTTCTTACTTTTGGATTGTAATTAAAAGTTCTTACTACTCAGCATGAATTCAGCAAATGTTACCAATTAATGCACTGAGTGATAGAAATTGTTAATTATATTCGAACAGTAAGATATGCGGTGTTGAAAAATACGATATGGGTCATCAAATGACCCCAACGTAGTATAAGGGTTAAAGACTTTCTCAAAATATTAAAATATTTTGTCAAAACTATTGTACCATAAATCCAATATCGGGTCAAAAATGTCTATACAAAAGGTACTAAATCATTCGCGGGGGTACTACGGTACTGACCATGGTGAAAAAGTTCTATAGTACTGCATTTTCCATACCTGGTGTACTCAAGCAATCATCATCACTCATTCTTAGAATGTCAATGACTGTATTGCAAATGCAAATCAATTCTGATGTATTGTAGGAAGATACCAGACAAGTTTCCCCGCAATATTTGCAATACAATCTAACTTAATAGCCAATATTGTTAAAATTTGTTTTACTGTAAACCAAAAACATTTGACAATATTTCCTATATGAACAGGTATTTGAGCAATTGAATGACCGGCCATCAAAGCAAGTCTAATGTGTTTAAACTTGCTTTGATGGGCGGTCATTAATTTAATAATTATAAAAATTTATTAAATTTGAGACCTATTATATTTTTGCAAACGGGAACAAGATTTATATTCGATTTTTTTGAGCACATTAAAAAGATGGTAAAACAAAAACTTACAAATGAACAAATACATTTTATTAGGAACAACTTTCAGGCATTTGGTTTTATTGCAAATATATTTCGCACAAACTTGATATGAAGAATAAAGGAAAACTTATCTACAAGTTAATTTTTATGATAAAGAACAGACGTGTTGGTAATATTGTAAGAATTACTGAGAAGTACAATCCCAGATTCGGTTGGAAGAATAGTTTGCGCATAGTACTACACCGAAAAACAGTGAAAAAACCAGGAAGAAAAATTTTGGTTAATTTTAGAATATTTTTAGAAAATTTTAACTAACCAGTATTACAAACGCTGACATCACCCCAATATTCCAAAAAATAAGTAAATATTTTTCGACAAATTCAAGAGTATTTATTAGACATAATTATTCTTTTTTTTCACTTGTTAAAGGAAATTTTGTAGTTTGATTGGAGTTAAAAATTGCGTATGGCACGCAGTTCAAGATGGGCGCATTTGTAGTAAAATTTACAAATTTAAAGCAATAATGAACTATTTTGTGAGAAGTACGAATTTAGTAAATCTTTATGCTTAATTTGTGTATAATTTTTTCCCGTTTAGTTCATTTAACTAACGTACGCAAAAAATTATTAGAGTAAAGGAAACTGTCATAATAATAATAATAGATGGTTCACTTTTTTTGAGTGTATGAATTACTCGATGGTGTAGTAAACTGTCGCTCATAGTTACCCTTTCACAAATTTCTGCAGAGACTGGAAGGAAGGAAAACTACTTAAGTCTTGCATGTGTGAACTTTTTGCTTATTAAAGCCGATTTTCATACTAATTAAAATTTTTAAAATTGTAGCTAGTCATTCGCTGATGCAACTAAAGCTTGGATGGACATTCATCAGCAAGCCAAAGTAAATTAAATTTAAAAATATTCACAATTTCTTTTATTCAAAATTGGGTTTTCTACCACTTTTCGACAAGAGGTTTGAAACTCTAATTCCCATCAGTGAGGCGTGATGCACACAGGCCCCAGGCTCCAAATTGGATGGACAATTGGGTTTCATAGTATATTCTAAAGACCTGGAACTTCGAATAGCGAAAAGATTACCTAATCACTGTAGTGTTTTTCAGGGTGAAATATTAGCAATAAGATAGGTAACGTATTGGCTGAGAAGTAATGTTCCAACAAATGTTGGTATTAATATATACTCAGACAGTCAACCTGCAATAAAATCCTTGGACTCTGTGTTCCCTAACTCGAAAACGGCCATCTACAGCCGCAAATCTCTCAACGAGATGCCTGAGCAGTACAATATTCACCTAGGTTAGGTTAGGTTAGGTTATGTGGCAGCCTGATGTATCAGGCTCACTTAGACTATTCAGTCCATTGTGATACCACAGTGGTGAACTTCTCTCTTATCACTGAGTGCTGCCCGATTCCATGTTAAGCTCAATGACAAGGGACCTCCTTTTTATAGCCGAGTCCGAACGGCGTTCCACATTCCAGTGAAACCACTTAGAGAAGCTTTGAAACCCTCAGAAATGTCACCAGCATTACTGAGGTGGGATAATCCACCGCTGAAAAACTTTTTGGTGTTCGGTCGTAGCAGGAATCGAACCCACGACCTTGTGTATGCAAAGCGGGCATGCTAACCATTGCACCACGGTGGCTCCTATATTCACCTAATATGAGTGCCTGGCCATAGGAACTTACCGGGAAACTGCGAAGCGGAAGAGTTAGCAAGGCTAAGAACTACCTTACATATTCCAGGGAAACTAGAATCTGTTGATATGCCTCTGGCTACCTGCAATCTCTTACTGCGTGAGAAGGCTGTAATGATGGCAAATGATCGATGGGAGAATTACAAGGGTTGTAACGACACCAAGCAAATATGGCCCCATTTAAAGTTAAACCACCCACAAGATATGCTAGTGTTCTCAAGACGTCAGATATCACTCATGATATATGCTATAACGGGTCGCTGTCTGTCTGGCGATTTTGCAAAAACTATAGGCGCGAAATATAATGGCTACTGTTTGAGCTGTCATGATGCGGAGGAAAAGGAATCAATTTAACACCTCTTGTGTGAGTGTCCTGCATTTTGTGTAAGGCGTAAGCGAATTTTAGGGGCATATAGATTTAGATTACTGGCGGACCTAGAAAACGCTAGCTTAAGCAGTCTGCTAATGTTTTTGGAACAATCTGGTTGGTTCAACAGAAGAAAATAATCGAGAAAGTTCAGCGGTAAAAACTAGAAGGCCTATATGTAGTAGGTACTTTTAGTTAATGTGGTATCACAATGGACTGAATAGTCTAAGTGAGCCTGAAACTAAATCGGGCTGCCACTTTAACCGAAAAAAACTTACTTTAGGTTTACGACTTTTGCGACATACGTATTATACCATAATACGCATCTTTAAAACTTCTAACTTATTTATAGATTTTTGTATGAGACAAAACAAATACATATAATTTATTAATTATACACAAAAATTACTAGTAGTAGCATTTTGTGGCGTACCCGTTTATTTTTAAAACTTCTGCGCAGCATAGACTCGATTTGGTTAGATACTATATCTGCGGCTATGGCATTCTATGCATTCTATGATTAACGATCTATAATATTCAATAGAATCTCTAACGATGTATTGGAAAGCGTTTCTCCTCCATGTTTTACTGTACATTTGGCATAACGAGGATTAAGACGTTAACACGCACAGAAAAAACATGTTTGGACATGGTTGCCGCATCCATTTAATGCTTATTTAGAGTATTTAATTGTCGCGAAAACCATGTATTTTGTCTTTGTAAAAATAATTTTCGAGTGGAGAAAAATATATGTTGGCAATAAGCATTTAAATGGTTCTCAAATGCCGCAAACATGTTCTATTATTTAAATGATAGAATTTGAGACCATTATATGGTCAGGAAAATCATGTACCTGACCATTCAATTTTTTTTACTTTTTTGCAAAGAAAAAAGTATTTTTATAGTTTACGTATAGATATGTCTACAAGCATTACATGGCCATAAAGATCATGTACATTGTTTTCGTGACCATTTAATTTTTTAATTTTTTTGCAGCGACAAGAATTTTATAAAAACATTGAGCAGGTACACACGATTTTCATTTTGCGCGTCAGTCGTGTGTTGATTGTTTCTTGGAATGGACGGAGAATACGGAATTATTGTGTTTTGTGTTAATTTATTTATTCAGAAATGGCACGTGGTTTTATGTGAATACAAAAAAGGAAAGTGTAATTGAAACAAATGTACCTGGTTTTTGTTCTGCATTTTGACATATGGTATAATTTATTTTTATTTGCAGTTATATGATGTCTGTGTTTGTACATTTGATGGGCACGAAGTAAATATGGAATGATTTCTTATTGTTGAAATTGAACCAAACTAGAGTGTGTAAAAATATGTGAAGTTTGCTTGCACAACATTATAAATACAAATAAACAATGAATTAGTTTATAAATAAATAAAAACAAATAAATAAAGTTGATTTTGTGTTTTCTTTTCTCAAGTGGCGTCCTTTTTTCGACGACGAAAAAAGTTTTTTCATAAAAATCAAAACATTTTAGGTTGTGACCATGTTCTTTTAACTAGAAGAAAAACATTTTTGACGAATAACATAACATTTTAGATCGTGACCATTGTCTTTTAATGGAAACAAAATTCTTTTTATCAATATAATAACATTTTAGATGAGGACAATTGTATTTTTCTTAGAACCATGTTCACTGAGCCAACATGGTTGCAGGTTAAAATGTTACATGGTCGCCGCAAAAATAGCTGCTATCATATTATTTTGCTCTTCGAATATGATTGTGGCAATCATGTTTCTTCTCTGCGTGAACATCAGGTCTGCGTACAAGACTGAATCCATCCGAAATTTTCAAATTGAATTTCGATTCATCAGAGAAGGGTTGTTCCAGTTAAAATGCTCTTTTGCAGCCGATCCCGGTTTGTCTATTTGTAGTAGAAATAAAAGGTTTTGGTTTACACTCTTCTTTGAAATGATTAAATAAAAAAGCATCGTTTTATGTCATTCAAAAAGGTCTATAAAACCCCAACTACAGTTCGGTCTTTCTACAAGATAATTTCAAAGAATACTTCTTATTTAGGATTTATAAAATTTATAGTACTTTCCAGAAAAATAACATAGTTGCAACAAACATCTTATATATTCTCCGTGAAAAAGTAACAGCTTACAATTGAAAAATGTTTGTGATGATTATATTGCTTCTCTGTGTATACTCTTGCATCAGGCAGTAGGACAAATAACTTATTCGATATCCACATTTAATAGTTGTTACCTATTTAAAATTACTATAATTTTGCATGCAGAGAAGAAACATGATTGTCACAATCATATTTGAAGAGCAAAATAATATGATAGGAGCTATTTTTGCGGCGGCCATGTAACATTTTCACCTACAACCATGTTGCCTCAGTGAACATGGTTCTAAGAAAAATATAACTGTCCTCATCTAAAATGTTATTATATTGATAAAAAGAATTTTGTTTGAATGAAAAGACAATGGTCACGATTTAAAATGTTTGGTATTCATTCAAAATGTTTTTCTTCTAGTTAAAAGAACATGGTCACAACCTAAAATGCTTTGATCTTTATGAAAAAACTTTTTTCATCGTCGAAAAAGGGCGCCACTTGAGAAAAGAAAACAAAACAAGTATATACGGCCGTAAGTTCGGCCAGGCCGAAGCTTATGTACCCTCCACCATGGATTGCGTAGAAACTTCTTCTAAACACTGCCATCCACAATCGAATTACTTAAGTTGCGGTAACGCTTGCCGATGGCAAGGTATCTTAAAACCTCCTAACACCGCCTTCTTAATTGTATGTAAGTCCATACATGGTATATATTAAATCAAAAAAGATCGATTAAATACGTATATAATTCAGTTTGAAAAAATTTCTATAGAAATACAATTTTGACAAAATTTTCTATAGAAATAAAATTTTGACAAAATTTTCTATAGAAATAAAGTTTTGACAAAATTTTTTATAGAAATTAAATTTTAACAAAATTTTCTATAGAAATAAACTTTTAATAAAAATTTTCTATAGAAATAAAATTTTGACACAATTTTCTATTGAAATGAAATTTTGAGAAAATTTTCTATAGAAATAAAATTTTGACAAAATTTTCAATAAAAATAAAATTTTGACACAATTTTCTATAGGAATAAAATTTTGACAAAATTTTCTATAGAAATAAAATTTTGACAAAATTTTCTATAGAAATAAAATTTTGGTAGATTATTTTTGCTCGAGTGGCAACCATGATTTTGAAACGATATGGACCAATTTTTGTATGATTGGAGATCGGCTATATATAACTATAGACCGATATGGACCAATTTTGGTATTGTTGTTAGTGGCCACGTTTAACTTTATTTATTTGTTTTTATTTATTTATAAACTAATTCATTGTTTATTCGTATTTATAATGCCGTTCAAGCAAACATCATATATTTTTACACGCTCTATTTTATTTCAATTTCAACAATAAGTCATTATTCCATATTTACATCGTGCCCATCAAATGTACAAACGCTGACATCAGGTAACTGCAAATAAAAATAAATGATCCATATAGCAAAATGCAGAACAAAAACAGGTACATTTTTTCAATTACACTTTTCTTTTTTGTGTTCACATAAAACCACGTGCCACTTCTGAATAAATAAATTAACACAAAACACAGTAAATCCCTATTCTCCGTCCATTCCAAGATACAATCAACACACGACTGACGCACAAAATGAAAATCGTGTATACCTGCTCAATGTTTTTATTAAATTCTTTTCGCTGCAAAAAAGTTAAAAAATTAAATGGTCACGAAAAAAATGTAAATGGTCTTTATGGCCATGTAATGGTTCTAGACATCTCTATACTTAACCTATAAAAATACTTTTTTCCCTGTAAAAAAGTAAAAAAATTGAATGGTCAGGTACATGATTTTCCCGACCATTTAATGGTCTCAAATTCTATCATTCAAATGATAGAACATGTTTGCGGTATTTGAGAACCATTCAAATGCTTATTGCCACCATACATTTTTCTCCGCTCGAAAACTATATTAACAAAGACAAAATACATGGTTTTCGTGGCAATTACATGCTCTAGATAAGCATTAAATTGACGCGGCAAACATGGTTTTTCTGTGCGTGTGTAGGATGTACTAAAATTACGTGTTCTATTAAATCCATATTCTAAATTAGCTAATTTTTATTTTTTCAAATATCTATTGGTTAAATAACATGACTGACAAACTTTCTATAAAAATAATTACTGCACTGAAAAAACGTGAACCCACCAGGAAGAAAAATTTCGGTTAATTTTAGAAAATTTTGAATATTTAGGGAAAATTTTAACTAAACAGTATAACAAACGCTGGCATCACGCCGATGTCATAAAAATAAGTAAATATTTTTCGAAAAATTCAAGAAAATTTATTAGACATAATTAGGTTTTTTCACTTGTTATAGAAAATTTTGTAGTTTGCAGGAAAAAATTGGAGTTCAAAATTGCAAGAATGTCTTTAGTGACATAGGAAGTTCATGATGAACGCATTTGTAGTAAAATGTACAAATTTAAAGAAATATTGAACCATTTTGTGGAAGACACGAATTTAGTTAATCTTTATCCGTCATTTGTGTACATTTTTTTCCTCGGTTTTAGTTAATTTAACTAACGTACACAAAAAATTATTAGAGTAGAGGAAACTTTCTTCAAACATAATAATTCTATGAACTAAAATAAAGTTAAATTGGCTTTAGTGAAATAGAGAGTTCACTTTTTGTTGAGTGTGTTTTAGACTAACATTAAATGAAATAATTTGTATATAAATTCCTGGGAAAGAATTGCCATGGTTATTAATTGCATGCATGTGTGCCTAAGGTACATTGTTCAACCGGTACCGGCATTTATTGTCATATCTATGCAACATTAGTTGATTATAAACAACTGTTTGGAGAGCAACAGGCAGACATGTCTGTAATTAGGAGAGACTTTATAGACTCATTGATAGTATGTAGAATGTATAGAGATAAGTTTCTCTCTCTCTCTCGTTATCTCTCTCTTTCTTGGGTACCCACCGTTATATGTTCAGATAGTAGAGTGAGTTGTTGATTATGGTATGTATTTAAAGGGGAAACATCTAATAGCTTTGTTGGAGGGCTATAATTGGAGCTGCACTGAACACTAACACAACAATATATATGATACACCCATGCATCTCATTCATTTGGGGTCATTGATTTAATTTAATAATTTATGTTTTTTTCGGCTGGATGTACTTAGGTACTTATGTACTCGTTTACACATTCTAAGTAGGTTACTTACATGTATAATAGTAAATGTGATTATTGTTTGAGAAGATTTAAATTTAGTTAGTATGTTGCTATGAGAACTAACTGGAACATTTCTAAGAGTGTCTCATATATTTCATAATTGGTGAGGGAGGAATTGTTCGCAACAAGTAAATGAAACAAAGCCAATGCACAATGGGCTAAATCGTGATTTTAGCGGCAAAAATACTTTCCACAAAGTTCGCTTCAAAATATTTGGTAAGTAGATTTGTAGTTATATGTTAAACAAGTAAGGAAAGTCTAAAGTCGGGCGGGGCCTGCACCACTTTGTAGATCTAAATTTTCGATACCATATCACATGTGTTGGGGGCTATATATAAAGGTTTGTCCCAAATACATACATTTAAATATCACTCGATCTGGACAGAATTTGATAGACTTCTACAAAATCTATAGACTCAAAATTTAAGTCGGCTAATGCACTAGGGTGGAACACAATGTTAGTAAAAAATGTGGGAAACATTTAAATCTGAAGAAATTTTAAGGAAACTTCGCAAATGTTTATTTATGATTTATCGCTCGATATATATGTATTAGAAGTTTAGGAAAATTAGAGTCATTTTTACAACTTTTCGACTAATCAGTGGCGATTTTACAAGGAAAATGTTGGTATTTTGACCAATTTTGTCGAAATCAAAAAAACATATATATGGGAGCTATATCTAAATCTGAACCGATTTTAACCAAATTTGGGACGCATAGCAGCAATGCTAATTCTACTCCCTGTGCAAAATTTCAACTAAATCGGAATTAAAAATTGGCCTCTGTGGTCATATGAATGTAAATCGGGTGAAAGCTATATATGGGAGCTATATCTAAATCTGAACCGATTTCAACCAAATTTGGCACGCAAAACTACAATGCTAATTCTACTCCCTGTGCAAAATTTCAATTAAATAGGAGTAAAAGGTAGGCCACTGTGGTCATATGAGTGTAAATTGACTACACTACTAATTGTACTCCTAGTGCAAAATTTTAACCAAATTGGTGTAAAACTCTGGCTTCTAGGACCGCATTAGTCCATATCGGGCGAAAGATATATATGGGAGCTATATCTAAATCTGAATCGATTTCAATAAAATTTGGCACACTTGATTATAGTACTAATTGTTCTTCTTGTGCAAAATTTTAAGCAAATTGGAGTAAAACTCTGGCTTTTGGGGCCATATAAGTCCATATCGGGCGAAATAGATATATGGGAGCTATATCTAAATCTGAACCGATTTCTTCCAAAATCAATAGGGTTCTATTCTGAGCCAAAACACATAATTCTGCCAAATTTGGAGTCGATAGGACTAAAACTGCGACTTAGACTTTGATTGCAAAAATGTGTTGACAGACAGACGGACATGGCTATATCGACTCAGGAGCCCACCCTGAGCATTTTTGCCACAGACACCATATGTCTATCTCGTCGTCTCGTATATGCACTAACTTAAAGTACCCTGTTCCACAGTTTGGCGCAGGGTATAATGATGTAATTTCGTTAAGTGCAGTTAAAAAGTACAGCAGGGCAATACATTTTCCTGGTTTTAACAACGCTTTGTGGAAATCTCCAAATTTGTAGTACAATTTAGTTCATTTTTCGTACGAGTTAGTTCATTCTTCCTATGAAAAAGATTACTTCTTTTTTTGTGTACTTAGATACATTTTCAATAGAAAATGTTTGCAGGGTTCAAACTAATATTCTTATATTGATGAAAATCCCTGCAATGGTGGTGGCTATCAAAATATATGAGGCCTTGAACTTAAGAAACAATTTATAAGATTTCAAATCGCTACACAAAATTATTATTTTTCATATCGCTAGGCAAAAATATATGCCAACGAATTTGATTTGTGGTTCATTGCTGAATGATTTGGGGGATTGAATCAAAGAACTTCTCTTCACAAGCTTAATTGCAAATTAAAAAAAAAAAAAAAACACACACACACACTCAAAAAAATAATAATAAACCTCTTCTAAGACAATGAATCAATAGAGACAGCGACTTGCTCTTTCCGATTCTTCAGCTACATATATGATTCCCACTTTTTATAGCCTGCGTCACACTGTGGAACAGGGTATTATAAGTTAATGCATACACGCACAGAAAAAACATGTTTGGACATGGTTGCCGCATCCATTTAATGCTTATTTAGAGTATTTAATTGTCGCGAAAACCATGTATTTTGTCTTTGTAAAAATAATTTTCGAGTGGAGAAAAATATATGTTGGCAATAAGCATTTAAATGGTTCTCAAATGCCGCAAACATGTTCTATTATTTAAATGATAGAATTTGAGACCATTATATGGTCAGGAAAATCATGTACCTGACCATTCAATTTTTTTTTACTTTTTTGCAAAGAAAAAAGTATTTTTATAGTTTACGTATAGATATGTCTACAAGCATTACATGGCCATAAAGATCATGTACATTGTTTTCGTGACCATTTAATTTTTTAATTTTTTTGCAGCGACAAGAATTTTATAAAAACATTGAGCAGGTACACACGATTTTCATTTTGCGCGTCAGTCGTGTGTTGATTGTTTCTTGGAATGGACGGAGAATACGGAATTATTGTGTTTTGTGTTAATTTATTTATTCAGAAATGGCACGTGGTTTTATGTGAATACAAAAAAGGAAAGTGTAATTGAAACAAATGTACCTGGTTTTTGTTCTGCATTTTGACATATGGTATAATTTATTTTTATTTGCAGTTATATGATGTCTGTGTTTGTACATTTGATGGGCACGAAGTAAATATGGAATGATTTCTTATTGTTGAAATTGAACCAAACTAGAGTGTGTAAAAATATGTGAAGTTTGCTTGCACAACATTATAAATACAAATAAACAATGAATTAGTTTATAAATAAATAAAAACAAATAAATAAAGTTGATTTTGTGTTTTCTTTTCTCAAGTGGCGTCCTTTTTTCGACGACGAAAAAAGTTTTTTCATAAAAATCAAAACATTTTAGGTTGTGACCATGTTCTTTTAACTAGAAGAAAAACATTTTTGACGAATAACATAACATTTTAGATCGTGACCATTGTCTTTTAATGGAAACAAAATTCTTTTTATCAATATAATAACATTTTAGATGAGGACAATTGTATTTTTCTTAGAACCATGTTCACTGAGCCAACATGGTTGCAGGTTAAAATGTTACATGGTCGCCGCAAAAATAGCTGCTATCATATTATTTTGCTCTTCGAATATGATTGTGGCAATCATGTTTCTTCTCTGCGTGTATGTTTGCAAAACCCAGAAGGAAAAGAAGTAAACATATGGTGTTTTTGGCAATAATGCTCAAGGTCTGCCCCCGAGCCGATCTAGACATGTCCGCCTGTCTGTCCGTCCGCCCGTCTGTCTGCGAACAAATTTTTGTGATCTTAGCCTAGGTCGCAATTTTAGTCCAATCGACTTCAAATTTGGCATGGATATGTGTTTTGGGTCAGAATGGAACCCTATTGATTTCTGGAAGAAATCGGTTCAGATACACGCAAAGAAAAAAAACGTTTGGAAAACGTGTACCGAAAACGTTTTGCGTTTGTTAGAGTTGTTTGAATTGCTTCGAAAAGTTTAAACTTTTATCACCAAAAAAATTCGTTTGTTACAAAATTTTTATTTTTTCAATAAAAAAAGTTATTTTTGAAACAACAACACAGTCCATTTCGTTTATATCAAACACTGTCCTTTTCTGTCTTTAGGTCTTTAATAAGACACATTTTACAGTTCAAAATTTAATATAGTACAATGTAATGTTGAACATTTTTTCGGAATCTTCCGAACATATCTGAAATATATGTAAAACTAAAAAAAAAAACAAAAAAAAACTTTGGTCGAAGCAGGGATCGAACCCACGACCCTTGGCATGTAAGTCGGACGTAGCAACCACTGCTTCACGGTGCCAAACTAAATGTTTGTTTCTGTTAAATAAACTTTGTTTATTCGGTTCGTGGGCGCCGCAAGCTATGCTATATAAATATAACTTATATGGATAATTATCTATTGATGACCATAACAGCTACATAGCTCAGTGGTTAGTGTGTTGGCTTACAAAGTGCATGGTCCGCGGTAAAAATTTATAAATTCGTATAATTTCTTCTACATTGTTGGTATTACAGGAAAAGGTGTTAAGAACTAAAAAACCTCGTGGATGTGAGAAAGATGTGGGGGAAAATGCAATTAGCAAGAAAACAATGTTTTTTTTTTGAGTTAGTCTTTATGAAATTGTTTTTACATCCTGGGAAAGAATAAACGTTTATCACAAAAAGTATATACTTTTCTTCCAAATACACTTCCTTACAGCGAAAAGCAAATGAGAAACGAACTTTGTTTGTCTAAAATTTCGTTTGGGAGGAAAGAATTATTTTTTTGCGTGTATGCACTTATATGGCCCCAGAATACATAGTTTTACCCTAGTTTACTTCAAATATTGCACAATTGGTACAATTGATAATGTAGTAAAGTGTGCCAAATTTGGTTGAAATCGATTCAGATTGAGATATAGCTCCCATATATAACTTTCGCCCGATTTACATCCATATGACCACAGAGGCAGCAGTTTCACTTCGATTTACGTAACATTTTGCACACACTGAAAAAAATATTTACTTGATATTAAAGATTACGCAACCTATATTTAAGGATGCGAATTTTACAAAATATTAAGGACAATTATCGTTAAAATAATTAAATTTTAATTTAAATAAAGTTTATAATCTTTACTTCAAAAAATTTTTTCATTAAATTTAGGACACAAATTTTGTAAATATGCATCCCTCCATTAAAGTCGTATGTCTTTGAACTAAGGCAAATTTTCCTTAAAGTAAAGAAACACATTTTTGGTTTAAAGAAATCGTCCTAAAACTGAAATATTGAATCTTTAGATTTAAGATAAAAATGCTTCAAATATAGGCTAAAACTTATTTTGAGGATTTAGAGTCTTTGGTTTAAAGTTATTATTGGAATTAAGAAAACAGTTTTTACTTTGACATATCCGTTATTATTTGGATATTTTAATTGGCACTTGTTTGTACGTGAATAGCTTTATTAATATATCGCAAAAAGAGAATGGCAATTCTATAAATGAGATTTGTATCCTAATTTTAATTTTATTGATCCTAGATTTAAAGCCAGATAGGTCTCTAAAAAATGTCTTTATTTTAAAGAAGCCGCATCTTTGGTTCGGAAGCAATACCAAAATCCTTAAAAGAGGGTGAACTTTTTTTTGAGTGCAAGGAGTAGATTAATAATCTTACTATGCATGCCAAATTTTGAATTGAAATCGGTTAAAATTTAGATATACCTCCCACATATATCGTGCACCTCATTTAGACTCGTATGAGCTCCGGAAGCCATAATTTTACTCCGATTAACTAGAATTTTTTTCACAGAGAGTACAGGACCCATTTAGTCAAATTCGGCTCAAGTTTAAGAAAAATGCCCATATATATGTTCCTCCAATTTGAGCAACTACCCAGCAAAAAAAAATGGAAGTTGTTCCAAAGGCACAACTTAAAAGCACTTCCACAAATGTCCTCGCAAAGATGTTCTTTATTTGAACTACATAGGAAGTTCATTGTATTCAATTGTTCATCCAAAACACTGAATTCGAATCACACCTTAAGAAGTGAATCAAATTCAGTGCAACGGCTGTTGAAATTGTGGACATCCGTCCTATGACAAGCCTATGTTAAATTCATCACTTCTGCGCCAATTTTGCATTACTTTCGGATCCAACAAGAACATTTTCACTACTTTTATGGCGACGCTTTTTTTTGGCTGTGGCTTAATAGCCACATTTTCCTTATAATATCGCCATTGCAAAAAACAAAAGCTTGTAAAAATGAATAAAACTTTCTTATACCTTTACTATCTATGCACCGATAAATCTTGAAGATGCTTTTGCGAAATTGAATAAGAATTGCTTTAAATTTGAATATTTGTTTACTAACATTCTGCTCCGCCCCAGGGCATTAGCCGATTTAAATTTGAAGTTAGAGATTTTTTAAGAAGCCTAAAAATCGTTTCAGATTTAAATAAAATATGGACACAAAAACTGTTATATAACTCCCCTACGAGAAATGGATCAACCACAGAACCGGTACAGGACTAGGTTAGGTTAGCTTAGGTTATGTGGCAGCCCGATGTATCAGGCTCACTTAGACTATTCAGTCCATTGTGATACCACAGTGGTGAACTTCTCTCTTATCACTGAGTTAGGGATGCCAGATTTTGAAGAGGCAAAAAGAGTACATCCAGCTTATAAAAAGAGCACATACGAAAAAAATAGAGCACACTTTTTCAAATAAAAGAAAAACTTTTAATTCCATTTAGTAGTCCATTGTAATTTACATAAATTGGCCGCTATGTGGCTTCAAATTACATAATGAAAATAAATAAAAAAAAAAAAAATATAATTCATTTAAACATAACAAAAAGGTTCATACCATAAACATAAAATTCAACTCAAGCTAATTTTCTTGCAAACTTTGTAAGTAATTTTTTGGTGTTTTTGTGAAAAACGTTATTGAAGAAGATTGTTTACATTTAGAAGAGAACACAAAGTGACGAAGCAACATCGGGGTGCTCTTCTACGACTCTGATATATAAAGTAAAACACTATTTAATTAGAAAATAACGGCTAGGAAAATCTCTTTGTGCGACATTTACGTATTTTCAGTTTAGTTTTACCATTTATTGAATCGCGTTGGATTAATAATTGCTGTGATGCATAAAAAGCGCACTTTTACGTGCTCTTTTGGCCTGTCTTGTTTTAAGAGCACATTTTGTAAAAAAGAGCACATGTGTTCTTTAAAAGAGCACGTCTGGCATCCCTACACTGAGTGCTGCCCGATTCCATATTAAGCTCAATGACAAGGGACCTCCTTTTTATAGCCGAGTCCGAACGGCGTTCCACATTCCACTGAAACCATTTAGAGAAGCTTTGCAACCCTCAGAAATGTCACCAGCATTACTGAGGTGGGATAATCCACCGCTGAAAGACTTTTTGTGTTCGGTCGTAGCAGGAATCGAACCCACGACCTTGTGTATGCAAGGCGGGCATGCTAACCGGTCACTTTAACAATAAATTTACACTTTAGGACACGTCATGGACTCGTTGCTAAGGAAACGTCCTGGAACATTAGTAGTAACACCCATAGACAGGTCCTCATGAACCCGTCTCGGACAAACTCTTAGTAATCTGTTTAAGTTTGGTTATCCGAATCGCACCAGAAATGAAAAACTTTTGAAATATGTTCATCAATAGGTTATTCTGGTAATTCTACTTCAATAAATGTGTAGATCCAATAAGATTTTTATATCAAGCGAGTATGGAAATCATTAAATTATGACTATTTAAAAACTGCGACAAAGTGGATCACCGGTACCAGTCCTGTGATAGGTCCGTCAGTGGCAATTTGCACCAGTTTCCCGTAGGGTCCCAAACAAATTTGAAGAATTTGAGATGGTATCGAAAATGTAGATCTACAATGTGGTGCAGGGTATTACATATTCAGCCCAGCCCGACTTTAGACTTTCCTTATTTGTTTTATATTAAAAAAATGTCAATTTAATGTTTTAACCAATTTTTTGCTTCACTGAAAACACTCACGTTTTGCACCAATTGTATTAACGCTTTAATGGCTATGTTTTTAATATACATTCGGATATTTAATGGAGCACTTAAAGTATGTTATTATTTTTAATAGGCGTACGTGTTGAAATCTGAGTCAATTGGACCATTAATCATATTCATCACAAATAAAATATTTAATATGCGGCGTCTTTCCTCAAGGATCGTCAAATTTATCAGTTTTAATCTAGCACGTCAGGTTTACATTACTCCATCCTAATTCTCGTAAAGGGAATAACAGAAAATTCTTTGGTACTAAATCGATCTTTTCAATATGGCAACATTGTAAAAAGAAGGTGACAACACAAGGAAACCGTACTCATTAATGGGACGGACAAGAGATCTATGCAAACCCCAGTAAAAAATTTGGAAGTTGTTCTAAAGGCCCAGCTTCAAAAGCTCCTCCAAACATGTCCTCCCGAAGATTTTCTTTAGTTTAACTACACGGGGAGTTCTTTTGATTATATTTTTTATAACTCGCTGTTTTCATATTTTTAACGGGTAATTTGAACTTATTTTTTTCAAATGGGTTAAAAAAAGAATAAAAACAAGTATATAGAGCTGTAAGTTCGGCCAGGCCGAATTTTATGTACCCTCCACCATGGATTGCGTATAAACTTCTACTAAAGACTGTCATTCACAATCGAATTACTTGGGTTACGGTAACACTTGCCAATGGCAAGGTATCTTACAATTTCTTAACACCGTCTTCTAAATTGTAACTTAGTCCATACGGGGTATATATTAAACAAAAAAAGGTCGACGTATATAATTCAGTTTGACAAAATTTTCTATAAAAAATAAAATTTTTACAAAATTTTCTATTGAAATAAAATTTTGACAAAATTTTCTATAGATATAAAATTTTGACAAAATTTTCTATAGAAATAAAATTTTGACAAAATTTTCTATAGAAATAAAATTTTGACAAAACTTTCTATAGAAATAAAATTTTGGTAGATTATTTTGGGCAATATGTACCAATTTTTGTGTGATTGGCGATTGGATATATATAACTATAGACAGACATGGACCAATTTTTGCATGCTTGTTAGAGCCATGTACTAACACCACGTACCAAATTTCAACCGGATCGGATGAATTTTGCTCCTCCAAGAGGCTCCGGAGGTCAAATCTGAGGATCGGTTTATATGGGGGCTATATAAAATTATGGACCGATATGAACCAATTTTTGCATGGTTGTTAAAGACCGTATTCTAACACCACGTACCAAAGTTCAACCGGATCGGATGAATTTTGCTCTTCCAAGAGGCTCCGGAGGTTCAATCTGAGGATCGGTTTATATGGGGGCTATATATAATTATAGACCGATATGGACCAATTTATGCATAGTTGTTAGAGACCATATACTAACACCACGTACCAAATTTCAACCGGATCGCATGAATTTTGCTCCTCAAGAGGCTCCGAAAGCCAAATCTTGGGGTCGGTTTATATGGGGGTTATACGTAAAAGTGGTCCGATATGGCCCATTTGCAATACCATTCGACCTACATCAATAACACCTACTTATGCCAAGTTTCGTTCGGAAGTTAGCGTGATTTCAACAGACGGACGGACGGACATGCTTAGATGGTGGAGGGTATAGTAAATAAAATGGTACAAATTATGCATGCAATTTGGTCCACATCGGTCCATAATTATATATAGCCCTCATATAAAACGTTCTCCAGATTTGAAAATTTTTGTTAAAATTTTATTTCTATAGAAAATTTTGTCAAAATTTTATTTCTATAGAAAATTTTGTTAAAATTTTATTTCTATAGAAAAGTTTGTTAAAATTTTATTTCTTTAGAAACTTTTGTCAAAATTTTCTTTCTATAGAAAATTTTGTGAAATTTTTATTTCTATAGAAAATTTTGTTAAAATTTTATTTCTATAGAAAATTTTGTCAAAATTTTATGTCTATAGAAAATTTTGTCAAACTGAATTATATACGTATTTGATCGATCTTTTTTGATTAAATATAACCACGTATGGACTTACATACGGTTTAGAAGGCGGTGTTAGGGGGTTTAAGATATCTTGCCATCGGCAAGCGTTACCGCAACTTAAGTAATTCGATTGTGGATGGCAGTGTTTAGAAGAAGTTTCTACGCAATCCATGGTGGCCGAACTTACGGCCGTACATACTTGTTTTTGCTGGGAAGTTTACTTAAATAAAGGTGAGTACTATGTTCGCTTTTTTCTTCCGGATCCAAAAAGAACATTTTCACTGCTTTTTTGTTGACGTTTTTTTTTGCTGGGACGTTTACTTAAATAAAGGTGATTACTATGTTCGCTTTTTTTACCAAAACACTAAATTAGAAATGCAAATATAGATACGAAGATGATTAAATTGTTATCGAATCTTCTTAAATTATGGATGGTGATATCCGGCTCGAAAACCGAACATAGTACCCATCTTAAGGGTCATCCAATTATTTCGGACATCGTTTTATAAAACTCAACCCAAAAATCGATATGGTAATTAAAATTCTATTTCGTGTCTAACCATACCCCCAAATCTTTAATAAAACTCTTCTAAGGCATATCACGAAACCAAAGAACCTATAGAGAATAATGTATAATAAACACTTAGTACTTACTCTTTCCGATTCTTCAGCTACATATATGGTCCCCACTTGTTGTATATTAAAAAATGTCAATTTTTTTATCACTTAAACAATTTTTTGCTTGAGTGCAAGCACTCACGTTTATCACCAATTGGTTCAACGATTCGATGGTGTTTTTGTTCTACCTTTTTATTTGATATACATTCGGATATTTAATGGAGCACTCGGTTATTTGTTTACATTTAAAGTCTGTTATTATTTTTAATAGGCTTTCGTGTTGTGCCAAAGGGCCATTCAAAACAATACGAAAAAGAAATAAAAGTGCAACTCTTTGTTATGGACTATGGCGGTAATCAACGATTGCACGCACCAGTGTGAATGGGGAAGTGTGAGGAAAACCTGTATCCAATAATTTCTTCTTTAGCCTTGTGCACTCAAGTTCAATGGCCTGCTTATGCTTTGCTTGTGAAGAAACTTTGATGATGGTGACCTTATATTCATTGAACATAAACACTTGTTTTCCCCATTTTCTTTTATATGTTTCCACTATTTTTAGTTTTCTTTTTTATATCGATGTGCTTTTCTTTAAGAAAGATAATTTCTTTTTACTAAATATTTTCTTTAGGGGGAAATTTTGTATTTTCTTTTCTTTTCACCACACAAACAAACATGAACAGCTTTTCACTTCGAGATAACAAGCATGCCGCAGTTTAGCCGTTTTGTTTTTTTTATTTTTTTAATCCAATGCCAATAAACAACGCCGCGTTATTCCCATCTGCAACTTGTTGCAACGCCACTCGAAATCTAACTGACTGTTATGAAAACATTGTTCCTCTCACGGACTCTGTTGTTGTGAGGAAATGTATGATAATGAGAGGCAACATTGCCGTAAAGTATAAGAAAGCAAGCCCCATGCACACATGCTCATCAGGCACACTCACTCACTTACCCATTCACATGCGGTCATACAGACCCCAACAATAATAACAAATACGCCATAAGTATAACGATGATTGTACTGAATACTGTCGTTTAGTGTTGCGCATTAAACGCCACACAATGGGTTGTGATTTCCTTTGGAAAGATTGTGAATTGCTTAAGGGTTCAATTTATTGTTATACAGTGGCGAGCAGTGATGCCAATTTAGCTATTTTATATCTAGATTTAGCTATTATTATGTTGAGTTGCTAAAAAAACGTGTATAATTGCTATTAGCTAGAAATTTTGCAATTTTTAATTTAAATTTTACTCAATTTTGCTATTTTTAAAATTGACAATAATATTGAGTTTCCCTTACCCAAAAATAACATTTTGCTCTTAAAACATGGTTGAGGTGATCAAGGAATATGATCTGGGTGTGCAATATTTTTTATACCCTGCGCCACACTGTGGAACAGGGTATTATAAGTTAGTGCATATGTATGTAACACCCAAAAGGAGACGAGATAGACACATGGTGTCTTTGGCAATAATGCTCAGGGTGGGTCCCTGAGTCGATATAACCATGTCCGTCTGTCCGTCCGTCTGTCTGTGAACACATTTTTGTGATCAAAGCCTAGGTCACAATTTAAGTCCAATCGCCTTCAAATTTGGCACATGTTCCTAATTTGGGTCAGGATAGAACCCTATTGATTTTGGAAGAAATCGGTTCATATTTAGATATAGCTCCCATATATATCTTTCGCCCGATATGCACTAATATGGACCCAGCAGCCAGAGTTTTATAGCGATTTGCTTGAAATTTTGTACAAACATAGCACTTAGTCGTATAGTCAAATGTGCAAAATTTGATTGAAATCGGTTCAGATTTAGATATAGCTCCCATATATATCTTTCGATATGGACTTATATGGCCCCAGAAGCCAGATTTTTAGCCGAATTTGGTTGAAATTTTGCAATAGGAGTACAATTAGTAGTATAGTCAAGTGTGCAAAATTTGATTGAAATCGATTCAGATTTAGATATAGTTCCCATATACATCTTTCGCCCGATATGGGCTAATATGGTTCTAAAAGCCAGAGTTTTGGCCTAATTTGGTTGAAATTTTGCACAGGGAGTAGATTTAGCTTTGTAGCTATGCGTGCCAAATTTGGTTGAAATCGATTCAGATTTAGATATAGCTCCCATATATATCTTTCGCCCGATATGGACTTATATGGACCCAGAAGCCAGAGTTTTATCCCGATTAGCTTGAAATTTTGCACAAGGAGTACAATTGGTAGTATAGTCATGTGTGCCAAATTTGATTGAAATCGGTTCAGATTTAGATATAGCTTCCATATATATCTTTCGCCCGATATGCACTAATATGGACCCAGCAGCCAGAGTTTTATAGCGATTTGCTTGAAATTTTGTACAAACATAACACTTAGTCGTAAAGTCAAATGTGCAAAATTTGATTGAAATCGGTTCAGATTTAGATATAGCTCCAATATATATCTTTCGCCTGATATGGACTTATATGGCCCCAGAAGCAAGAGTTTTATCCCCATTAGCTTGAAATTTTGCACAAGGAGTACAATTGGTAGTATAGTCATGTGTGCCAAATTTGATTGAAATCGGTTCAGATTTAGATATAGCTTCCATATATATCTTTCGCCCGATATGCACTAATATGGACCCAGCAGCCAGAGTTTTATAGCGATTTGCTTGAAATTTTGTACAAACATAACAATTAGTCGTATAGTCAAATGTGCAAAATTTGATTGAAATCGGTTCAGATTTAGATATAGCTCCAATATATATCTTTCGCCTGATATGGACTTATATGGCCCCAGAAGCAAGAGTTTTGGCCCAATTTGGTTGTACAATAAGTAATATAGTCATGTGTGCCAAATTTGATTGAAATCGGTTCAGATTTAGATATAGCACCCATATATATGTTTTTCTGATTTCGACAAAAAAGGTCAAAATACTAACATTTTCCTTGTTAAATCGCCACTGCTTAGTCGAAAATTTATAGAAATGACTCTAATTTTCCTAAACTTCTAATACATATATATCGAGCGATAAATCATAAATAAACTTTTGCGAAGTTTCTTCAAAATTGCTTTAGATTTAAATGTTTCCCATATTTTTATACCCTTCACCACTACTGTGGTACAGGGTATAATATGTTTGTGCATTTGTATGTAACGCCAAGAAGGAGTAATCATAGACCAACCTTTTAGTATATGGATCGGCTTAGAATTAAATTCTGAGTCGATTTAGCGATGTCCGTCTGTCTGTCTGTCTGTCTGTCTGTTGATGTATTTTTGTGTGCAAAGTACAGCTCGCAGTTTTAGTCCGATTGTCCTAAAATTTGGTATAGGGTCCTGTTTCGGCTCAAAGACGATCCCTATTGATTTTGGAAAAAATCGGTTCAGATTTAGATATAGCTGCCATATATATTTTTCACCGATCTGGTCATAATTGGCGTGTATATCAACCGATCTTCCTCAAATTCCGTACATCCGAATATTTTATGAGTCTCGAAAAACTTGCAAAATATCAGCAAAATCGGTTCGGATTTAGATATAGCTCCCATATATAGCTTTCGCCCGATTTACACTCATTTGCCCACAGAGGCCAATTTTTTGCTCCGATTTAGTTGAAATTTTGCATAGGGAGTAGAATTAGCGTTGTAACTATGCGTGCCAAATTTGCTTGAAATCGGTTCAGATTTGGATATATCTCCCATATAAAGCTTTCGCCCGATTTACACTCATATGACCACAGAGGCCAATTTTTAACTCCGATTTAGTTGAAATTTTGCACAGGGAGTAGAATTAGCATTGTAGCTATGCGTGCCAAATTTGGTTGAAATCGGTTCAGATTTAGATATAGCTCCCATATATATGTTTTTTTACTAACATTGTGTTCCACCCTAGTGCATTAGCCGACTTAAATTTTGAGTCTATAGATTTTGTAGAAGTCTATCAAATTCATCCAGATCGAGTGATATTTAAATTTATGTATTTGGGACAAACCTTTATATATAGCCCCCAACACATTTGACGGATGTGATATGGTATCGAAAATTTAGATCTACAAAGTGGTGCAGGGTATAATATAGTCGGCCCCGCCCGACTTTAGACTTTCCTTACTGGTTTTTTACTAAAATTGTGTTCCACCCTAGTGCATTAGCCAACTTAAATTTTGAGTCTATAGATTTTGTAAAAGTCTATCAAATTCAGTCCAAATTGGGTGATATTTAAACCCAACACATTTAACGGATGTGATATGGTATCGAAAATTTAGATCTACAAAGTGGTGCAGGGTATAATATAGTCGGCCCCGACCGACTTTAGACTTTCCTTACTTGTTTTTTTTATATAAATAGAGAAATTTCATTTAGCTATTTATACCCTGCGCCACACTGTGGAACAGGGTATACATTTTTATTGATCTATAATTATTTACTATAATGTTTTTGATCTAGCTATTTTTGTCTTAACATACTGAAAGTCATGGATAAGTTTTTGTACTTAGAAAATGAGTCCAACTAAAGCCACAGAAGTTTCAAAAAGTGCACACCCAGAAAAAAGGGCCAACTGAACTTTATTTTAGTTCATGAAGATTAGTTGATTTTAGTTAAATTTTGCACAATATGAGTAAATGTTCCTTGTTTGAATAATTTTTTGCTACCTTTAATGACGTGAACAAAAATAAGAAAAAAGTTGTATACAAATATAGTGCACAATTTTACTAAAAAATAAAATAATGGCTAAAATGGCAGAAGTTTGCTTAAATTGAGTTCATAAGTCTCTCAAATGAGTAAACTTTACTAAAATTGTACCTGTCTCGAACTTCGTACAGCGCTAAAGATATTTTTAGAATTTTTAAATCCAATTTTTTCTTCCAACATATGAAATTTTCTTAAACAACAGAAAAAAATAATTATTTTTAAAAAAATTTCTTCAATTTGACAAAAAGTATTAACTTATTTGTAACATGTTGCAATTAGAAAACTATTTTAGTTAAAATTTTCTAAAATAATTAATTATTTTTAAAAAAATGTCTTCAATTTGACAAAAAGTATTAACTTATTTGTAACATGTTGCAATTAGAAAACTATTTTAGTTAAAATTTTCCACGATGGGTTCACTTTTTTTGGTGCAAAAGCTCACCGATGCACAACAAAAGTTAGACTGGAAATTGCTTCGCTTGCACAAAAATGACCAGATACCGAATCTGTGGGAAGCCCTTCAAAATTGAGACAAACAAAATGATCGAGTTCACTTGCCAAAGAGATCAGCTGAAAATGTACACCTTCGATTGGTCACCAGAACTCAAGCTCCGTCGATGGTATTGGTGTGGACAGCCGTAACGGCCGATGGTCGCTCTCCGCTCGTATTAATCGACCGTGGGGTAAAAATAAATGCCGAATATTATCTTGAATATGTCCTATAGCCAGTTCTGAAGCCCTGGACAGACAAATTTTTCGGCAGCAGGCCATGGTCATTAAAACAGAACTCAGCACCATCACACTCAGTAACAAATAAGACTCCTTTGGAGAAAGTGTCGGTCATCTCAAGACGGCGTTTCGCTGGAAATTGGCCAAAATATCGCAAAGCCAATTTCGTTTAGCTTGTGATGGCTTTGTCGGTCATAATTCGTGTCATTGCTAGCAAATCTAAACTGATTTTTAAATTTGATGCTATTTCCGATATTTTTGCCTTTTAAACAATAAAATTAAAAAGGAAAATATATAATGCCTTACATTATAGCATTACACATCAGCCACACTGTAAGGTAGCCACCGTGGTGGCATGGTTAGCATGCCCAATTTTCACTTCCACTTTTTCAACGGTGAATTATGCCCTCTCAGTACTGCTGGCGACATTTCTAAGGGTGCGGCCACACTAGGCAAACATTTGACCAAGAAGAATGTTGTCAAACATTTTTGCAGGACCATTTTCGAAATATCGGGGTATCGTTTTTGAAAATATTCTTATCGTGGTATTATATATCCAATATGTTTTAAAAATGGTTGCAGCTTGAATGGGACAAGGAATTCTTTTTTGATTTTGTTAAATATTTGACCAGTGTGACCGTGCCGTAACCTTCTTTAATATGAATATGAACCGCCGTACGAACACGGCTATAAAAAACGTGGAATCGAGCAGCACTCAGTGCCCACTGTGGTATCACAATCATGGATGACGACATTAGGTTAGGTGGCCGCCCGATTTGATTCAGGCTCACTTAGACTAATCAGTCCATTGTGACGACTAAATTTAAAAAAAAAAAAATACTTTGTGGTTTCAAAATGTATCAAATTTCAAAAATAATGGAATACCCAAAAAAATAAAAATAATCATTAATCTTCTTATAAAGTAGCGAAGGTGACTTTTATTTTATGGTATGCTCATTTTTAACTTCAACATCAGAGTACCTCGTACTGGGTGTCGCCTCGCATGTACTTTGCTATACTATATGGGCTTGATAAGAGGGAACATACCCTTGTACCTGGTGGAAAATGCAATTTGAAATTGAGTCAAAACAATTCCTTGACTTGGAGGGGTAGTTAGGTTAGGTTAGGTGGCAGCCCGTTGTAAAGGGTGATTCTTTTGAGGTTAGGATTTTCATGCATTAGTATTTGACAGATCACGTGGGATTTCAGACATGGTGTCAAAGAGAAAGATGCTCAGTATGCTTTGACATTTCATCATGAATAGACTTACTAACGAGCAACGCTTGCAAATCATTGAATTTTATTACCAAAATCAGTGGCAGAAAATCCGCTTTTTTATCGACAAATTTTGTTCAGCGATGAGGCTCATTTCTGGTTGAATGGCTACGTAAATAAGCAAAATTGCCGCATTTGGAGTGAAGAGCAACCAGAAGCCGTTCAAGAACTGCCCATGCATCCCGAAAAATGCACTGTTTGGTGTGGTTTGTACGCTGGTGGAATCATTGGACCGTATTTTTTCAAAGATGCTGTTGGACGCAACGTTACGGTGAATGGCGATCGCTATCGTTCGATGCTAACAAACTTTTTGTTGCCAAAAATGGAAGAACTGAACTTGGTTGACATGTGGTTTCAACAAGATGGCGCTACATGCCACACAGCTCGCGATTCTATGGCCATTTTGAGGGAAAACTTCGGAGAACAATTCATCTCAAGAAATGGACCGGTAAGTTGGCCACCAAGATCATGCGATTTGACGCCTTTAGACTATTTTTTGTGGGGCTACGTCAAGTCTAAAGTCTACAGAAATAAGCCAGCAACTATTCCAGCTTTGGAAGACAACATTTCCGAAGAAATTCGGGCTATTCCGGCCGAAATGCTCGAAAAAGTTGCCCAAAATTGGACTTTCCGAATGGACCACCTAAGACGCAGCCGCGGTCAACATTTAAATGAAATTATCTTCAAAAAGTAAATGTCATGGACCAATCTAACGTTTCAAATAAAGAACCGATGAGATTTTGCAAATTTTATGCGTTTTTTTTTTTTTTTAAAGTTATCAAGCTCTTAACAAATCACCCTTTATTAGGCTCACTTAGACTATTCAGTCCATTGTGATACCACATTGGTGAACTTTTCTCTTATCACTGAGTGTTGCCCGATTCCATGTTAAGCTCAATGACAAGGGACCTCCTTTTTATAGCCGAGCCCGAACGGCGTTCCACATTGCAGTGAAACCACTTAGAGAAGCTTTGAAACCCTCAGAAATGTCACTAGCATTACTGAGGTGGGATAATCCACGATATAGAAAAATTGTCTATGAGGAGAGTCCAAATTTTATGTATTGAATATTTTGAAATTCTACTTTTTATTATAAGATGGCCGATATCAAAGAATTTTTGTCGATGCGTGTCGTACACACCGAACTCCAGATTTTTTGAAGTCAAACTGAACATTTCAAATTGTACCAAATATAGCATTTAAGTACAAATGTACTTTTGACAAGTGGAATGTTCCAAATTTAGTACAATTGTACCAACTTTTACAACCTTAATGACAATGGACTATATCTATATCTACACCGAAAAAAAGTAAACTGTTTTATAGGAAGGGTGAACTACCTCGTGTGAACAATGAATTAAATTGTACTCCACATTTTGAGATTTCCGCAAAACGTTGTTACAACCAGGGCTGTGGAGTCGAGCCAATTTTGCTCGACTCCGACTCCGACTCCGACTCCAGCATTTTTCATCAGCTCGACTCCGACTCCGACTCCGGAGTCGACTCCGGGTAATATAACTAAATCTCATTTTAGTACCACTAATTTGTAGTTCTATTGAGGGGATATATATGGGGTATATATATGGATCGATATAAAGTATCGTATTTATTTATGTGTGCACGAAAGGTCTTAATTTCGCATTTATACCAATTAAACTCTTTATTTCAAATTTAGGGCAATGTTTAATAAATAAAATAATGATATAAATACCCATCATAATATGAGAAGATACCGACAGTATATGTATTTGTGGACGAAAATTATTATAAAGGGTTATATTCCCATATGCATGAATTTGAATCTGAATCGATTTAGACAAAATTGTATATACTTCTAGAAAATCTCTGTACCTAAAATTTAAATCTAACGTTATGGGACGTAACACAATTATAGCAAAAAATAAAAATGCAAAGAAAGTCTAAAGTCGGGCGGGCCGATTGTAACATACTCTGCACAACTTTGTATTTAGATCAACATTTTGATAAAATCTGAAATTAGACTTCTACAAAATCTCGTGCAATATTTGGGAAACATTCATAATTTTTTATATAGCAAAATTTGAGTCACTTTTACCAGTTTTCGACTTAGCAGTGAGTATCAGTAAGAAACAAATTTGAGAAAATTTGCTACATAAATAAAATTTTGACAAATTGTTTTATAGAAATAAAATTTTGAAAAAAGATATAAATAGAAATTTTGGAAAAATTTTGTAGTAAATAAAAGTTTGCAAAATTTTCTATAGAAACAAAATTTGAACTAAATTCTCTATATAAATAAATGTTTGAGAAAATTTTCTATATAAATAAATTTTTACCAAATTTTCTATAAAAAGACTATAGTAAACAAATTTTGACAAAATTTTCTATAGAAATAAAATTTTGAAAAAAATATCAATAGAAATTTTTGGAAATTTTTTTGTGTAGTAAATAAAATTTTGCAAAATTTTCTAAAGAAATAAAATGCTGCAAAATTTTCTATAGAAAGAAAATTTAGACTACATTTTCTATAAAAATAAAATGTTGACTAAATTTTCTATCGACATAAAATGTTGTATAAATTTTGTATAAAAAAATCTATAGTAACAAAATTTTGGCACAATTTTCTATGGAAAAAAATTTGAAAAAATTATTAATAGAAATTTTGGAAAATTTTTTGTGTAAATAAAATTTTGCACAATTTTCTATAGAAGCAAAATTTTGGCTAAATTTTCTATAGAAATAAATTTTTGACAAAATTTTCTACATAAAAATATTTTTATACCCACCACCATAGAATGGTGACAGGGGTATAATAAGTTTGTCATGTCGAAGATGAGCTAGATCGGTCCAGGTTTTGATATAGCTCCCATATCAACCGATCGCCCGATTTGGGGTCTTGGGCTTATAAAAACCGTAGTTTTTATCCAATTTGCCAGAAATTGGAAACCTAGAGGTATTCTAGGGCTATAAGGAGGAGTGCTGAAAATGGTGATTATCGGACCATGTTTTAATATAGCTCCCATATAGACAGAACTCCCGAATTTATTTCTTGAGCTTCTAGAATCCGTAGTTTTTATCCAATTTGACTGAAGTTGGAAATCTAGAGGTATTATAGGACCATTACAAGGCGTGCCGAAGATGGTCACTATCGGACTTATCGGAAGTTTTGATATAGCCCCCTTTTAGACCGATGTTACGAGTTTACTTCTTGGACTTCTACAATCCGTAGTTTTTATCCAATTTGCCTGAAATTTGAAATCTGGAGGTATTCTAGGACCATTAAGAGGTGTGCCGAATATATTGTGTATCGGTCCAGTTTTTTATATAGTCCCCTTATAAACCGGCCCTCCGTTTTGGGGTCTATATTCTAGAACTACAATAGATGTGCTGAATACTGTACGTATCCTTCCATGTTTTTGGCGTAGCCCCATTAGTCCGATTGACCAAAATAGACCCAAAAAATTATTGAAGTTGGTCCGATGGTCAGACCAAATGGAATTTTTCTGCAGAAATAACATTTGGACAAAAATTTCTATAGAAATAAAATTTTAACAAAATTTTCATAGAAATAAAAGTTTAACAAATTTTTCATAGAAATAAAATTTTAACAAAATTTTGTATAGAAATAAGCTTCTTAAAAAATTTTGGGATACAATATTATGCAAAAATTTTGTACAAATTTCTGCTAAACATGTAATAGAAATAAAATTTTTGCTAAATTTTTTACAGAAATTAAATTTTGGCTAAATTTTCAATAGAATTAAACTTTGGCTACATTTTCTATAGAAATTAAATTTTGGCTAAAATGAAATCTATTGAAATAAAATTTGGACCAAATTTTCTATAGAAATAAAACATGGACAAAATTTTCGATAGAAATAGAATGAGGTCAACATTTTATATAGAAATAAAATTTTGAAAAAATTTTCTTTCGAAGAAAAATTTTAGAAAAATTGTAACTTTTAAATTATTTTAATTTAAATTAGAAAACTGGTCCCCTGGTACGAATTTTGGAAAAATTTGGTCCAAAATAAAAATTCGTTGTTGCAACGCTGGTAAGGCCTCCATATAGACCGATTTCAGATATTGAGGGTACAGAAGGTGCATTTACCATAAATGTAAATTTGCCAGATATTACTTCTCGTAATCATAAAACAGTTGGTGTACTATAGATTTTAGATTTCAAATCAAGGTATTTTTTCTTAATTTTCTTGCACAATTACAGGATATGTTTATGATTCCTTTAAAACTCAAACAAAAATAGTTCTTATAAATCCGGAATCTGATAGGTAAAATCTTTGCATTTATGTTCGGGATGCGAACTGGTTAAACTGATCTGTCATCAAACCCCCATGAAATTTTCTAAGGAAATTAGTATATTTGATTCATGGTGGTGGGTATTTATGATTTGGCCCGGACGAACATACTGCTGTATATACTTGTTTTATTTTTTATTTTCTATAGAAATAAATGTTGACTTAATTTTCTATAGGAAAAAAATTTTCTATAGTAATAATATTTCGAATAATATTTTTATAGAAATTAAATTTTGACAAAACATTCCATATAAATACAATAGTGACAAAATTTTCTATAAAAAACAGATTTGACAATTTTTTCTGTCATATGTGTGTAGTTATATAGCCTTAAAATAAAATTAAAAACAATAAATTCGAATTATTGTTCGAATTATTTCAAATAAATTGATATGGGGATTAAAATGGATCGATCCAGCCCATTTGCTAGTCTAACATTCTAGGAAACATAAAATGATAGCCGTAATTGGAAGTTGATTTTTATTTCCAATCGTGGTGTACATTGATCGAATGCATAACGCATTGGAAACTAATTTGCGTAAAAACTTTTTTAGTTACAAAAATGTGAAGTGTTTTAAAAAATTTGGTTTAGCCGGAGTCGGAGTCGAGCAAAATTTTTACGACTCCGACTCCGACTCCGACTCCAGCCAAATCTTCAGACTCCGACTCCAAGACTCCGACTCCGACTCCGACTCCACAGCCCTGGTTACAACCAAGAAAATTTAATACCCTTTTTATACCCTGGGGGTATATTGACTTTGTCATTCCGTTTGTAACACATCGAAATATTGCTCTAAGACCCAATAAAGTATATATATTCTGGGTCGTGGTGAAATTCTGAATCGATCTGAGCATGTCCGCCCGTCTTTTGAAATCACGCTAACTTCCGAACGAAACAAGCCATCGACTTGAAACTTGGCACAAGTAGTTGTTATTGATATAGGTCAGATGATATTGAAAATGGGCCATATCGGTCCACTTTTACGTATAGCCCCCATATAAAGGGACCCTCAGATTTGGCTTGTGGAGCCTCTAACAGAAGCATATTTCATCCGATCCGGCTGAAATTTGGTACATGGGGTTGGTATATGGTCTCTAACAACCATGCAAAAATTGGTCCGCATCGGTCAATAATTATATATAGCCCTCATATAAACCGATCCCCCGATTTGGCTTGGAGAGCCTCTAAGAGAAGCAAATTTCATCCGATCCGGCTGAAATTCGGTACATGGTGTTGGTATATGGTCTCTAATGACCATGCGAAAATTGGTCCACATCGGTGCATAATTATATATAGCTCCCATATAAACCGATTACCAGATTTGACCTCCGGAGCCTCTTGGAAGACCAAAATTCATCTGATTCAGTTGATATTTGGTACGTGGTGTTAATATATGGCCTCAAACACCCATGCCAAAATTGGTCGAAATCGGTCCATAATTATATATAGCTCCCATATAAACCGATCCCCAGATTTGACCTCCGGAGCCCCTTGGAAGAGCAAAATTTATCCGATTCGGTTGAAATTTGGTACGTGATATAAATATATAGTATCCAACAACCATGCAGGAATTGGTTCATATCAGTCCATAATCATATATAGCTCCCATATAAACCGATCCCCAGATTTGACCTCCGGTGCCTTTTGGAGAAGAAAATTTCATCCGATCTGGTTGAAATTTGGTACGTGGTGGTAGTATATGATATTTATCAACCATGCCGAAAGTGGTCCATATCAGTCCATAATCATATAGAGCCCCCATATAAACCGATCCCGAGATTTGGTTTTGGAGCCTCTTGGAGGAGCAAGTTTCATCCGAGTCAGTTTGAAATTTGGTACATTGTGCTAGTATATGGCCGTTATCAACCATGTCTAAATAGGTCCATATCGGTCTATAGTTATATATAGCCCTCACATAAATCGATCCCCAATCACACAAAAATTGGTCCATATCAAGTTCATAATTGTATATAACCCCCATATAAGCGACCCCCATATTTCAATTCTGGCTCTCTACGTACCGTGCAAAATTATTTGTAGACTTACCTACACATACCTTTTCTGCCTAATATATACCACGTATGGACTAACTCACAATTTAGAAAACGATTTAAGATACCACAACCCAAGTAATTCGATTGTGGATGACAGTCTTTCGTAGAAATTTCTACGCTATTCATGGTGGAGGGTACATAAGATTCGGCCTGGCCGAACTTACGGCCATATATACTTGTTTGTAACTGCTGTTTACGAAATTACATCCTGTCCTAGAAGAAAAAAATTAACTAAAAGTAAAGAAAAAAATCTTTGGCGCCAAATCTTGACAATTTTAATTATACAGTAGTGCATTCTTATTACTTTTGGGAATCGTTCGAGAATTTTCATTTGCTTTAGTTCATATTGAACTTATGTGTACGGTCATTGAACTTTATAACCACGTTTAGTTCATAAAATGTTTGAGACTTACTTAAAAAAAAAACGAAAATTTCATTGACCTGTGGAAAATTTCGCAAAAAATACTAAAATTTAACTACAAACAAATAATTTTTTTCTAATAAAAATAAGTTAAATTCAGCGTTAGTTTAACTACGGATTTTTTTTCTGTTTAATGTTCAAAAATGTTTTTTTATGTGTATACGGCAATCAGCACTGACCTGCTGATTTTAATAAACCACATGTGATAGCTTCTTCATGGTATGACTATTTATGTATTTAAGTAAGAGTGGAAAGTTCATCCCATAGTGCACAGAGGGCTCTGAATGGATCATAATTAAGATTTTTTTCTATAACGTTTCATTCCACACTATACGTGTGAATGTGTGTAGTGAGGAAAGAGAGAAACATTTTGAACTTTAGGTAGGGGTATGTGTGTATGTGTATCCGTACAATGATGCGTATATGTTCTTGATATGAATTCCAACTTGTTCTCGCCCCATATATATGGCATGAGTATAAAAGATACAAAGATAAAAATCGTACTTAGGGTTATATTTTGTTCTAGCCTTTGTCTATCCTTTCTTTTTTTTTTCATTCCATTGCACATATCTGTGATTTCCTTTTTGTATAAAGTTTCCAATTGTATCAAGCCCTCGGTCTTTGTGGTTGCAATCTTTCTTATTTTGGTCATGTAGAGCAAAGTTTAAAGAATAAACAATACATCCACTTTATAGAAATACTAAAATTGAACTGATAATGCACAGTGGTTAACATAGGAGTGAGTAATAAATTTAATATCCTAATATTTAATAATCGCAATAAGAATAATACCAATGTCCCAGCAAACTCTGGGTAAACACCGCATTCCAAGAGCTTTTGTCTCATACCCGTATGCTTGAGAATAACGAACAAATAGATGCTATACAAGATGATTGTTGTCCGAATCATCTTCAGAATATATATTTTGAATTAATTCTAATTCTTAAAATTTCACCATATATGGTACAATTTTCGTAACTGCAATTTGCTGTTAAAAATTTGTCTTAAAAAAATTATTTTTAAAACTGAGAAAGTCTCAGAGTTAATTGACAAACTGACAAAATCTGTTAATGCAATATTCACAATATTCACAATTTTAACAACATATGTAAATATATATAAGCAATTTTACTTTCTACACATTTTATTATTTGAATGAATACGTGCTGTATACAATCTTTTAGAACGTGACTTTTCATTCGCTATTTGGGACACTTAAAAGAATAAAGCGTTCGAGTATTTGTAGCAAATTTTAAATCGCTAAAGAATATGAATTTTAACCTAATTTTTATCGTAAGAAATATTTTTTGGTGTGCAATATTGCTTAAATTGGATTGTAGAGGATGACAATAATTCTTGCAGCGACTACTTGAATCGGTTCATTTTGATTCTTCGAGGCCATTTTCTCAACCTATTCTTCCTTAGATGATCTCCATTAAAGTCGCTCAACAACTTTCATTTGTCCGTCTTTCATTAAAGTTGCTTAAAACACCCAGAGGCCCTTCCTTAAAGAGGTCCTGATGAAGACGAGCTGTACTACCGCATATTGGATGAGAGCCTGAATGAAAAAGGAGCCCAGTATCTTGTATCTTCTTAAGGATAATGCAGGTCACTGGCACAGAAACTGTTACAAGTCTTCCGTAACTTTTGGGTCCATCTTTAAGGCCTATTCTTACATCCAGTAAAGCAATACGGTCACCTCCTAGGGTAAAATGTTATTCAGCAAGAAAATGTTATTCATAGAAAAAGATTTTGCCAAAATATTTCCAATTAAAAAGTTCATTGAAGCTGGAAACTTCTTCAATTAAAAATTCATTGATACAATTAACTTTTTAATCCAACTAGAAGCATTAATTTAGTGATTGAACATTTTCAATTAAAGACTAACTCAGTTAACAAAACTGAATAATGGAAGTTTTTCATTTTTAATTAAAAATTTATTTGAAACAAAATTTTTTTAATCAAAATAATACCACTAAGTCAGTTACAATTAACTTTTTAATCGGAAGACTAACTCAGTTAACAAAAATGAATGATGGAATTTTTTCATTTTTAATTAAAAATTTATTTGAAACAAAAATTTTTTATCAAAATAATACGACTAACCCCCATTTTCATGAAGCTCAGTTAGTGCTCCCTTAGCTAACGAAATTTTAAACCATACTATGAACATATCTGCCATCTTGCCTATATATTCCACATGCCATTTGGAAATTTAACTGCTGATAATTTTTCAGTTAAAGTTAACCGGAGAGAAGAAATTTGCAATTTACTTTCTGTTAACTGGCAGTTAAAGTCTAACGGAGCTTCATGAAAATGGCCATAAGTCAGTTAAAAAAGTGATTGGAAATAGTTACGTTTTTAATTAATTAATTGAGCAATCATCTAATTGAGTCAATATGGTCCAATTTTTGTGTGATTAGTACAAATTATAAATTATATCCCGAAAGAAGTAAAATCTGGGGGATATATATAATTATGGACCGATATGGACCAATTTTGGCATCGGATGAAATTTGCTCCTCCAAGAAATTTGCTATTCCAATAGGCTCCGGAGGTTACATTTAAGAATCGGTTTATATGGGGGCTATATAATTATGGACCGTTATGGACGAATTTTTGCATGTTTGTTAATGGCCATATTCAAACACAACATAGAAAATTTCAACCGAATCGGATGAAATTTGCTCTTTCAAGAGGCTCCGGAAGCCAAATCTGGGGATCGGTTTATATGAGGGCTATATATAATTTGGACCGATATGAACCAATTTTTGCATGGTTTTTATACCCTCCATCATAGGATGGGGGTATATTAACTTTGTCATTCCGTTTGTAACACATCGAAATATTGCTCTAAGACCCCATAAAGTATATATATTCTGGGTCGTGGTGAAATTCTGAGTCGATCTAAGCATGTCCGTCCGTCCGTCCGTCCGTCCGTCCGTCCGTCTGTTGAAATCACGCTAACTTCCGAACGAAACAAGCTATCGACTTGAAACTTGGCACAAGTAGTTGTTATCGATGTAGGTCGGACGGTATTGAAAATGGGCCATATCGGTCCACTTTTACGTATAGCCCCCATATAAAGGGACCCTCAGATTTGGCTTGTGGAGCCTCTAACAGAAGCATATTTCATCCGATCCGGCTGAAATTTGGTATATGGTGTTGGTATATGGTCTCTAACAACCATGCAAAAATTGGTCCACATCGGTTCATAATTATATATAGCCCCCATATAAACCGATCCCCAGATTTGGCATGTGGAGCCTAAAAGAGAAGCAAATTTCATCCGATCCGGCTGAAATTTGGTACATGGTGTTGGTAGATGGTCTCTAACAATCATGAAAAAAATTGGTCCACATCGGTCCATAATTATATATAGCCCCCATATAAACCGATCCCCAGATTTGGCTTGTGGAGCCTCTAAGAGAAGCATATTTCATCCGATCCGCCTGAAATTTGGTACATGGTGTTGGTAGATGGTCTCTAACAATCATGCAAAAATTGGTCCACATCGGTCCATAATTATATATAGCCCCCATATAAACCGATCCCCAGATTTGGCTTGTGGAGCCTCTAAGAGAAGCATATTTCATCCGATCCGGCTGAAATTTGGTACATGGTGTTGGTAGATGGTCTCTAACAATCACGCAAAAATTGGTCCACATCGGTCCATAATTATATATAGCCCCCATATAAACCGATCCCCAGATTTGGGTTGCGGAGCCTCAAAGAGAAGCAAATTTCATCCGATCCGCCTGAAATTAGGTACATGATATTGTTATATGGTCTCTAATAACCATGCAAAAATTGGTCCACATCGGTTCATAATTATATATAGCCCCCATATAAGCCGATCCCCAGATTTGGCTTGCGAAGTCTCCAAGAGAAGCAAATTTCATCCAATCCGGTTGTAATTTTGAACATGGTGTTAGTATATGATCTTTAACAATCGTGCCAGAATTGGTCCATATCGGTCCATAATTATATATAGCCCCCATATAAAACGTTCTCCCGATTTGACCTCCGGAGCCTCTTGGAGGAGCAAAATTCATCCGATCCGGTTCAAATTAGGAACGTGGTGTTAGTATATGATCGCTAACAACCATACAACAATTCGTCCAATCACACAAACATTGGTCCATATCGGTTCATAATCATGGTTGCCACTAGAGCCAAAAATAATCTACCAAAATTTTATTTATATAGAAAATTTTTTCAAAATTTTATTTCTAGAGAAAATTTTGTTAAAATTTTATGCGGTTCATAATAAAATTTTCATCATTGTCAAAATTTTATTTCTATAGAAAATTTTGTTCAAATTTTATTCGGTTCATAATCATGGTTGCCACTCGAGCCAAAAATAATCTACCAAGATTTTATTTCTATAGAATATTTTGTCAAAAGTCTATTTCTATAGAAAATTTTGTTAAAATTTTATTTCTGTAGAAATTTTTGTCAAAATTTTCTTTCTATAGAAAATTTTGTCAAAATTTTTATTTCTATAGAAAATTTTATTTCTATAGAAAATTTTGTTAAAATTTTATTTCTGTAGAAAATTTTGTCAAAATTTTATGTCTACTTTGTCAAACTGAATTAGATACGTATTGTATTGATCTTTTTTGATTTAATATAAACCACGTATGGACTTACATACAATGTAGAAGATGGTGTTAGGAGGTTTTAAGATACCTTGCCAGTGTTGCAGTGTTTAGAAGAAGTTTCTACGCAATCCATGATGGAGGGTACATAAGCTTCGGCCTGGCCGAACTTACGGCCGTATATACTTGTTAGTAGTCATATAGTTACACCACATGCCAAATTTAAACCGGATCGGATGAAGTTTGCTCATCCAAGAAGCTTCGGAGGTCAAATCTGCGGAATGGGTCTATATGGAGGCTATATAACAGGTTGGCTGATAACTCCCCGGTCTGACACATAGATGGCGTCGCTAGTATTAAATGCATATTATTTTTATATAGTACCAACCTTCAAATGATTCGTGTCAAAATTTGACGTCTGTAAGTCAATTAGTTTGTGAGATAGAGCGTCTTTTGTGAAGCAACTTTTGTTAATGTGAAAAAAATGAAAAAAAAAAGAAATTTCGTGTTTTGAAAAAATACTGTTTTCTGAAGGGAAAAAATACGGTGGAAGCAAAAACTTGGCTTGATGATGAGTTTCCGGACTCTGCTCCAGGGAAATCAACAATAATTGTTTGGAACGCAGTGGACGCTCGAAAAAGGTGGTTACCGACGAAAACATCAAAAAAATCCACAAAATGATTTTGAATGACCGTAAAATGAAGTTGTTCGAGATATCAGAGGCCTTAAAGATATCAAAGGAACGTATTGGTCATATCATTCATGAATATTTGGATATGCGGAAGCTCTGTGCAAAATGGGTGCCGCGCGAGCTCATATTTGACCAAAAACAACAACGTGTTGATGATTCTGAGCGGTGTTTGCAGCTGTTAACTCGTAATACACCGAGTTCTTCCGTCGATAAGTGACAATGGATGAAAAATGGCTCCATCACTACACTCCTGAGTCCAATCGACAGTCGGCTGAGTGGGCAACGACCGGTGAACCGTCTCCGATGCGTGTAAAGACTCAAAAGTCCTCTGACAAAGTAATGGCCTCTGTTTTTTGGGATACGCATGGAATAATTTTTATCGATTATCTTGAGAAGGGAAAAACCATCAACAGTGACTATTATATGGTGTTATTGGAGCGTTTGAAGGTCGAAATCGCGGCAAAACTGCCCCATATGAAGAAGAAAAAATTGTTATTCCACCAAGACAACGCACCGTGCCACAAGTCATTGAGAACGATGGCAAAAATTCATGAATTGGGCTTCGAATTGCTTCCTCACCCACCGTATTCTCCAGATCTGGCCCCCAGCGACTTTTTCTTGTTCTCAGACCTCAAAAGGATGCTCGCAGGGGAAAAATTTGGCTGCAATGAAGAGGTGATCGCCGAAACTGAGGCCTATTTTGAGGCAAAACCGAATGAGTACTACCAAAATGGTATCAAAAAATTGGAAGGTCGTTATAATCGTCGTATCGCTCTTGAAGGGAACTAGGTTGAATAATAAAAACGAATTTTGTTAGACCGGGGACTTATCAGCCAACCTGTTATGCCTGCGCCAAATAGGTAACAACTTCTTCGTACATATATCAGCAGTAATACTTTTACATGGGCGTCATGCCCAATGGAGGAAAGGACTTCGGTGCAAGCATACCAGCAGTCGAAAAATAAGTACTTCGTCGCAAACATACCACCTCTCTAAAAATAATAGGTTTACCAAACATAGAATCAAAAAGAGCGAGTAAGTTACTGCTCTCATATCTATTTATAGATTTTATTCTCTCTTATAAATTAGTTTCGTATTCTCGGTATTTTACTACCCCTTTCTCTCCCTCTGTTTATATTTATGGTACAATTTGTACTTTGAAAATCTCTATGGTGCCAGGAGGAATCGAACTCACACCTGTTGTTTTGTAATCCAACACACTATACCCTACTACACGGCATGGATTTATTTAATGACTTAAGAAAACAAGGGTATATTTTATTAGCATTATAAATTAATATGTTGCAATTTTTTCTGAAATGTAATGTTCGCTACTATTTACGATGCCCACAATCGCTAAAGAGGTTATTCCATTTAAAAATGTCAAGAAAAAGCAAATTTTCAACAAAAATTTAATTAATTAATATTTAATACGAATAAAAAAATAGAGTTTCAGGATTCGAAACCGGACCTCAAGATATGATTTTAATTACTGGTATTAATAAAAGGAATCACTTTAGGTATACACAGATAAGTTATTATTTTTAAATCACAGGTAATACTACAAGTAGTAAGTTTTTGATTACCGGTATTACTGGAAGAATCACTAGTGCTTACCGAGTTTTTGATGTGACAAGTTTCAGGTTGATAGCTTATTTCGTTCGGAAGTTAAGGTGATTTCAACAGACGAACGGACGGACGTGACTAGATCAGCGATCATTTCCTATCGAGGAAATTGTGTCGGAATCTAGAATAAAATGGGCTTTAAATAGCTTTGGACCATTCAAATCCCCCGGACCTGATGGAATTACTCCGGCGGAGTTACAGACAGTGGCTGAAAGAATTATCCCCTGGTGATATATAAACAAAGTGTAAACTTAGCATATATTCCAGAAAAGTGGAGGGAAACAAATGTCGTCTTCATACCTAAAGCAGGAAAAGCCTCTCACTCGAGTGCGAAGGATTTCCGACCAATCAGCTTATCCTCATTCCTACTTAAGACCCTGGAGAGGATGATAGACATGTATCTTAGAACTAGCGTGGATTCAGGTTTGCTCTCGAAACGACAGCATGCATACTCGAAGGGCAGGTCTACCGAGACCGCATTGCATGAACTGGTGAGCTTTATTGAAAGCTCACTATCTGTCAAAGAATACACAATCGTGGCGTTTCTAGACATCGAAGGGGCGTTCAATAATGTCCATCCGAGCTCGATATTAAATGGACTGACAACTCTGAATGTTGATCCAGGTATACTTAGGCTGTTAGACGAACTTCTAATGAAGAGACGTATTTCAGCCACACTAGGGCAAGCAAACATACAAAGGTATGTGAACAGAGGCACTCCCCAAGGAGGAGTTCTATCACCTCTTCTTTGGAATGTTGCTACACCCTCACAAAAAATCGCTTCTGTAACATATACTCCCAAACATATTTTGCTTCAAGCATATAAATTTTTGGGTATTGCCCAAACATTTATATATTTGATCTCTACCAATATATAATATGTTTGAAAGCATATTGGTCTAAACAATATATGTTTGGGTAGTCTAAGTTCCAAACATTTTGTATTTTTGCATCCAAATTCAATAATGTTGTCTTCCAAAAAACAATATGTTATTATGTGACCATATAATATGTTTGGAAACATTTTGCACCCAAAAATATTATGTGCTTAAAAAAAATTCTCCCAAAAAATATTGTGCTCAAAATTTTATTTATTTATTTATATATTTAAAATCATAATGAATTATGAAAATAAACAGGTAATATAGGTGCTAACAACATAGGTTTTCGACCTGAATGCTCAAAATTTTGTTTCTGCCTAATTGTATATTCCCCCACATCTTTCTCACTTCCACGAGATTTTTTAGTTCTTAGCACCTTTTTCTGTAATACAAACATTGTAGAAGAAATTATTCAATTTTATGATTTTTTTATTTTAAATTTACCTTTTGCCGGACGGGGATTCGAACAGCGGACCACACAGTTTGTAAGGATCAAAGAAGTAGCTGATCAATTGCCCAAGGAAAAATAAAATGTTAATTTTGTAATAACAAGCAACAACCAACAACTTAGTTCAATAACGCTCCCTGTTAAATAGCGCTCCAAGCTACTAAACACATATATGTTTATAGGCTATTTCTAAATTAATATATGTTTGCATCCAAGCATATTATATTTACAAACATTTTATGTCCCAAACATAATATGCTCTAACATATTAACATATATGTCCCAAACATGTTATGCTAGTTTATGAACATTATATGCTTGCACTCAAAAATATTGTGTTTAAAAATTTGTGTTCCAAACATATAATGTTTATAGCCAAACATATGAAAAACAGTCTTTTTCAACCGTGTATAAACAACCTTCTGGTTTCTCTAGAAAAAGAAAGGATAAAAGTGGTGGCATACGCAGATGATGTGGCGCTAGCAGTCAGGGGAAAATTCCCATCCACAATCAGAGATATTATACAGAGAGCTCTCTGGATGACTGAGAAATGGGCGAAAGATAATGGTCTTGGTGTAAATCCAGCAAAGACAGAAATAGTCATGTACTGCAAATATCGCAAAACTCCCAAGGTTAGGCCCATTTCCTTAGGGGGTACTGAAATTCCTTTTGGTGAGTGTGCAATATACCTTGGCGTTATTTTGGACAGGAAGCTGAATTTTAGGCTTAATATTGAAGAGAGGGCGAGAAAAGCCACGGTAGCTTTGTACTCGTGCAAAAAGGCAATAGGGAAAAAGTGGGGACTAAGACCAAAAATTGTGCATTGGCTATACACGGCAGTGGTTAGACCTATAATGCTATATGGTGTTGTAGTCTGGTGGCCGGCACTTCAGAAACCGACTTGTTTAGATAAAGTTCAGCGTATGGCGAGCTTATGTATCTCAGGCGCATTTAGTAAGACAGGAACAGACTCCCTTAATGTCATGCTACATCTATTGCCTTTAGACATTTTGGCCAAACAGTCAGCTGCAACAACGGCTGTGCGGTTGCGCGAGCTATCGCTGTGGTCGGAAAAAATGTACGGTCATAGTTCGGTCCTCAAAGTAATGCCAGATGTGCCTAACGTAGTGGATTACACCCTGGCAAAACCACTTTTCGACAAAGAGTTTGAAACTCTAATTCCCAACAGTGAGGCGTGGTGTACACAGACCCCGGGGAATAAAAGATATATAGATTTCTATACTGATGGCTCCAAATTGAATGGACAAGTGGGGTTCGGAGTATATTCTAAAGATCTGGAAATTCGAATAGCGAAAAGATTACCTAATCACTGTAGTGTTTTTCAGGCTGAAATATTGGCAATAAGAGAGGTGGTGAATTGGCTGAGAAGAAGCCAACAAATATTGGCATTAATATATACTCAGACAGTCAACCTGCAATAAAATCCTTGGACTCTGTGTTCCTTAACTCAAAAACGGCCATAGACTGCCGCAAATCTCTCAACGAGATGGCTGAGCAGTACAATATTCACCTAATATGGGTGCCTGGTCATAGGAACATACCGGGGAACTGTGAAGCAGATGTGTTAGCAAGGCTAGGAACTACCTTACATATTCCAGAGGAACTAGAATCTGTTGGTATGCCTCTGGCCACCTGCAAGCTCTTACTGCGTGAGAAGGCTGTTATGATGGCCAATATTCGATGGGAAAATTGCAAGGGTTGTAACGACACCAAGCAAATATGGCCCCATTTAAACTTAAACCGCACACTAGATATGCTAGTGTTCTCAAGGCGTCAGATAGCACTCCTAATATCTGCTACAACGGGTCGCTGCCTGATAGGCGAATTTGCAAAAACTATAGGTGCGAATTATAATGACTATTGTATAAGCTGTCATGACGTGGAGGAAAAGGAATCAATTAAACACCTCTTGTGTGAGTGTCCTGCTTTTTATGTAAGGCGTAAGCGAATTTTAGGAGCATATAGCTTTAGATTACTGGCTGACCTGGAAAACGTTAACTTAAGCAGTTTGTTAATGTTTTTGGAGCAATCTGGTTGGTTCCACAAAAGTAAATAATAGAGAAGGTTCAGTGGTTAAGACTAGAAGTGCCCATATGTAATAAGTACTTTTAGTTAAATGTGGTATCACATTGGACTGAATAGTCTAAGTGAGCCTGAAATTTAATCGGGCTGCCACTTTAACCTAACCTTAACCTAACCTAGATCGACTTAGAATTTCACCACGAACCAGAATATATATATTTTATGGGGTCTTAGAGCAATATTTCGATGTGTTACAAATTGAAAGGCAATAAAAAATATGTTAAATTAAGGGTTAGTTTAACTACGGCATTTTTTTCTGTGCATCCAAAACACACTGAATTTTGGTCACACCTTAAGTAGCGATGCTAATTCAGTGCAACGGCTGTTGAAATGGTGGACATCCGTCCTGTGGACATTCGCCCATATTAAATTCATCGCTTCTGCACCAATTTTACCCCACCGGATCCAAAAAGGACATTTTAACTACAGTTTTGGCGACGCCATTTTTGCAGGGTTATTGCAGATAACAAGCTGTTATGAAAATGAATTTGAAACTTAGTTCTTCATATTTATTTTATTTTTGTTTCATAAAAAAATCGACAAAAATATATTGGAGATTTTTGTGAGGAATTTTAATTAAAATTGGGAGTTTTTGGGGACGAAAGCGCTCTAATTTGGGAACAAGATCCAAAATAATACTGGCAACACTGATCGCTTGTCATAAATGCGGCTTTTTTATTTATTTAGGAAGGGGAATTTTGTTTATCTAAAATTTCATTCTAGAGGAAAACATGTTTTCTTTGTGTGTATGCATGAGTATGTATTCCATTCACCTACCTATCAAATATCGAGTGTAAAGAATGAGTTTATATATCATTCCAAAAGTAGTCATTTACGTTTTAGAACTGTTTTAATTTTGCCTTTTTGTTATAATTGCAAATTAACTACATGTTGCCCCATTTTATATTAAATTAAATTAAAAAACCATACAAAAGAAAGGAAACTTTAAAGAATTTTTGCAATGATATCATGCTTGTTTATATGCATGTGATTATTTTTGTAATTAACTAAATCGAAAGTTCATTGCAAACAAAGCACAGTGGAGGACATAGGAGAAAAATACTTTGAAGTTTAGCCTCATTAACTTTAGTTCTTTCTTCCTCTGATATCCCTAATTAGTATTGGATTTGTGAAATGTATTGCATTTGTGAAATGGAATTTATTTAAATTCACCCATTTCCTTACAAAGAAATTGCATATCCGATTTTTTTTTTCACTGGTCAACGTCTACATATAAGGCAGCATTTGTAACTAATCTGTGAGGTTGAACTTGTTTGCCTTAAGTCTTTCCTATAAAAAAAAAAAAAACAAAATCTCTAAAACTTGTTGCTGCTTGGTTTTCCTTAGAAAAGAAAAAAAAAAAAAACAAAGTTGACCATATAAGCAGGAAAGAAAAATCAAGTGCTCATGAACAACTACTCCTGCAAATGCTGTTTACGAATGTGTCCATAAATCCAACAGAAATTAGGTTGGTGGGAAAAATTAATGATCATTGTAACATAGCAACACAGTTCTCTTACAAATGGGTACAAAATTTTATTTTGCATTAAATTACAAGAAATTATGGTATATTATATGAAATGAAATATAAAACCTAAAATATAATAAATTGTAAATCTTCTTAATATTTAAGAGTAATCTAATCTTCCTAACACTAAATAAAAATATTGAAGTGAGGGCAAAGATGTCATGTCCTTCAAATACGGTTGCGAATTTAGCTTAGCACAGAAGATGCATTTCTCTGATATTAAGTTTTCAATAAAGTCTCTTTGTTCTTCTAATTAAGTGATTAAACTGTAAAATGGGTATCTTTACATGAAAGAAAATTTTGTGGAACTAATGTCAACTTGGCTTTAATATATCAGGAAATTCTTCAAAATTAATGAAATCGTCTTAAAACTATACTTACTCCAAATCTCCGTTTCTTTGACTCGGAATTCTTGATGTTTTGGTAAATTTTGCAGAATATTTTTCTTCAACTAAGAGGTACTTCACAATTTTTTTATAAAAATAAAAATTTTACAACAATATTTGGAAAAATAAAATGTTGACAAATTTTTCTATAAAATTATATTATGTGTATTTTATTCGTTTTAAGGATTACAATTTTAATTTTTTATTCCGAAGCCTTTGGTTAGGATTTATTATTACTTTGTAATACACCATGTGCGTCAATACTGCTGAAAAAAACAATGTTTGACAACATTTTCTATAGAAATAAATTATTGGCACAATTTTCTATAGAAATAAAATTTTTACTAAATTTTCCATAGAAATAAAATTTTGACAAAATTTTCTATAGAAATAAAATTATGACAAAATTTTCAGTAGAAAAAAAAATATTTCAAATTTTTCTATAGAAATACAATTTTGACGAAATTTTCTATAGAAATAAAACTCTGATAAAATTTTCTAAAGAAATAAAATTTTGATAAAATGTGCTATAGAAATTAAATTGTGACAAAATTTTCTATAGAAGTAAAAATTTGACAGCACAATTTTGACGAAATTTTCTATAGAATTGAAATGTTCACAAAATTTTCTATGGAAATAAAATTTTGACAAAATTTCTATAGAAATAAAATTTTGACAAAATTTTCTATAGAAATAAAATTTTGACAAAATTTCCCATAGAAATAAAATGCTGAATAAAAAATTTCTATAGAAACAAAATTTTCTATAGAAATACAATTTTGACAAAATTTCCTATAGAAACAATATTTTCTATAGAAATAATATTTTGACAAAATTTTCTATAGAAATAAAATTTTGACAAAATTTTCTATAGAAATAAAATTTTGACAAAATTGTCTTTAGAAATAAAATTTCGACAAAATAGTCTATAGAAATAAAATTTCGACAAAATTTTCTATAACAAAAAAAACAAAATTTTTACAAAATTTTGTATAGAAAAGAAAATTTTGACAAAATTTTGTATAGAAAACAACATTTTGACAAAATTATGTATAAAAAACAAAATTTTGACAAAATATTGCACAGAAAACAAAATTTTGATAAAATTTTGATATAATTTTCTTTAGAAATAAAATTTCGACAAAATTTTCTATAACAAAAAAACAAAAGTTTTACAAGATTTTGTATAGAAAAGGAAATTTTGTATAGAAAACAACATTTTGACAAAATTATATATAAAAAACAACATTTTGACAAAATCTTTCATAGAAAACAAAATTTTGACAAATAATAATAATAATAATAAAATAAACTTTTGGCAAAATTTTTCTATAAATATAAAATTTGACAAATTTTTCTATAAAAATAAAATTTTGACAAAATTTTCTATAAAAATAAAATTTTGACAAAATTTTCTATAGATAAAAAAATGTTGACAAAATTTTCTATAGATAAAAAAACGTTGACAAAATTTTCTATAGATAAAAAATTTTGAAAAAATAAAAAGAAATAAAATTTTGACAAAATTTTCTATAGAAATAAAATAAGGCCAAAATATTCTGTAAAAAAAATATTAAAAAATTTTCTATAGAAATACAATTTTGACGAAATTTCTACAGAATTAAAATTTTGACAAAATTTTCTATAGAAATAAAATTTTGACAAAATTTCTATAGAAATAAAATTTTGACAAAATTTCCCATAGAAATAAAATTTTGACAAAATTTTCTAGAAAAATAAAATGTTGCAAAATTTTCTAGAGAAATAAAATTTTGACAAAATTTTCTAGAGAAATAAAATTTTGACAAAATTTTCTATTGAAGTTAAATTTTGACAAAATTTTCTATAGAAGTAAAATTTTCATAACATTTTCTATAGAACTTTCTATAGAAATAAAATTTTGACAAAATTTTCTATAGAAATACAATTGTGACAAAAATTTCTATAGAAATAAAAGTATGAAAAAAATTTTTATAGAAATAACATTTTGATAATATTTTGTATAGAAATAAAATTTTGATAATATTCTCTATAGAAATAAAATTTTAACAAAAATGTTGAGAGAAGTAAAATTTTAACAAACATTTCTATAGAAATTAAATTTTGACAAAATTTTCTATAGCAATAAAATTATGACAAATGTTTCCGTAAAAAAAAGAATTATTACAAAATTTTCTATAGGATTCTATTCCTTTGACGAAATTTTCTATAAAAATAGAACTTTGATAATATTTTCTAAAAAATAAAATTTTGATAAAATTTGCTATCGAAATAAAATTGTGACAAAATTTTCTATAGAAGTAAAAATTTGACAATACAATTTTGACGAAATTTTCTATAGAATTGAAATTTTCACAAAATTTTCTATGGAATTGAAATTTTGACAAAATTTTCTATCGAAATAAAATTGTGACAAAATTTTCTATAGAAGTAAAAATTTGACAATACAATTTTGACGAAATTTTCTATAGAATTAAAATTTTGACAAAATTTTTTATAGAAATAAAATTATGACAAAATGTTCTATAGAAATAAAATATTGACAAAATTTCCTATAGAAATAAAATTTTCTCAAAATTTTCTATAGAAATAAAATGTTGACAAAATTTTCTATAGGAATAAAATTTTGATAAACTTTTCTATAGAAATAAAATTATGACAAAATTTGCTATAGAAATAGAATTTTGATAAAATTTTCTATAGAAATAAAATTTTGGTAAAATTTTCTATAGAAATAAAATTTTCTATAAAAATAAAATTTTGATAAAATTTTCTATAGAAATAAAATTTTGATAAAATTTTCTATAGAATTGAAATTTTGACAAAATTTTCTATAGAAATAAAATGTTGACAAAATTTTTGATAGAAATACAATTTTGACAAAATTTTTTATAGAAATAAAATTTTGTTGTTTTTTTGATTTCAGCTTAAAGCCATGCATTGACTAAACTTGAAGTGTAGCTTAACCAACAGAGGAAAAGAATGTTTGTCAAATTTATTTGGGCAAAGTCCTATAGAATGCAAGATGGTTGGATGGACGCACGTTTCGGAATTACCACATTCCTCATCAGCATCCTCTACTTGCAGCAAAACTATCAACCAATTATCAGAATAAATTCAGGCAGTTCACTATTTTCGGAAGGTTCAAGTGTGGTTTACTTTTGGGTTTAGTGAACTGCCTGAATTTATTCTGATAATTGGTTGATAGTTTTGCTGCAAGTAGAGGATGCTGATGAGGAATGCGGTAATTACGAAACGTGCGTCTATCCAACCATCTTGCATTCTATAGGACTTTGCCCAAATAAATTTGACAAACATTCTTTTCCTCTGTTGGTTAAGGTACTCTTGTAGTTTAGTCAACACAATGGTTTTAAAGCTGACATCAAAACAACAAATATGAAATAAAATTTTGACAACATTTTCCAGTGAAATAAAATTTTGACAAAGTTTTCTATTGAAATAAAATTTTGACAAAATTTTCTACACAAATAAAATTTTGACAAAGTTTTCTATAGAAATACTTTTTTGACAAAATTTTCTATAGAAATAAAGTAAGGCCAAAATATTCTGTTGAAAAAAGTTATTACAAAATTTTCTATAGAAATACAATTTTGATGAATTTTCTATAGAAATACAATTTTGATGAAATTTCAATAGAATTAAAATTTTGACAAAATTTTCTATAGATATAAAATTTTGATAGAATTTTCTATAGAAATTAGATTATAACGAAATTTTCTATAGAAATAAAATTTTGATAAAATGTGCTATCGAAATAAAATTGTGACAAAATTTTCTATAGAAGTAAACATTTGACAATACAATTTTGAGGAAATTTTCTATAGAATTAAAATTTTGACAAAATTTTTTATAGATATAAAATTGTGACAAAATTTTCTATAGATATAAAATGTTGACAAAATTTCCTATAGAATTAAAATTTTGACAAAATTTTTTATAGAAAGAAAAATTTTGACAAAATTTTCTATTGAAATATAATTTTGACAAAATTTTGTAAAGAAATACAATTTTGACAAAATTTTCTAAAGAAATAAAATTTTGACAAAATTTTCTGTAGAAGTTAAATTTTGACAACATTTTCTATAGAAATAAAATTTTGTCAAAATTTTCTATAGAAATAAAATGTTGACAAAATTTTCTATAGGAATAAAATGTTGACAAAATTTTCTATAGGAATAAAATTTTCATAAAATTTTCTAAAGAAATAAAATTATGACAAAATTTGCTATAGAAATAGAATTTTGATCAAATTTTCTATAGAAATAAAATTTTGGTAAAATGTTCTATAGAAATAAAATGTTGACAAAATTTTCTATAAAAATTTTTTTTTTGAGAAAAATTTCTATAGAAATAAAATTATGACAAAAATTTCTTTTTTAATAAAATTGGATGAAATTTTCTATAGATATAAAATTTTGATCAAATTTTCTATAGAAATAAAATTTTGATAAAATCTTCTATAGAAATAAAATTTTGACAAAATTTTCTATAGAAATAAAATTTTGTTTGGTAGTTTTTGGTTTTTCTCCAAATTGTGGTAGATTATTTATATGGTAAAATTAGGTTTAAAATCTACTTTAAATTTTTTTGTATAAAGTCTTCGGAATCCAGTTAAAAGTAACTCATTACTTTTAATGTCCATCCAAAAATGCTCTTCTAGAGATAGATTTAATTTTCACTTAAACAAAAGAAGTCTTAATGGAAATCTTTTAAACTTTTCTGCCTTTTTTCAAAGTTCAAATAAAAATCTTCTAACATGATGTGGAAGCACTTCCAGTCCCGACATACATCTACTTATCTCATCAAATATGAAAACTTTTTAAGTCGTTTACAATTTTCTATGTCGTCGTAAGATTTTCCTTTAATCTAAATCCATTGCCCTTTCCGATTTCTTTTGCTCCGCGATATCCATAGCTGTCATCAAGCCATTAGTAGTTCTTTAGCCGCTATGAGTGGCATGATAAAGTCAAATGTCTGGATGCAATTATAAACTGCCGTTCATCATCATGAGTTATCAGCATTTTAGGTTTTTCAAAAAACTCGTTTATGGTTTTCTAAGACATACACTTATGCTGAAAAAATAATAATAATTGCAACAAAAAAAAAAAAAAAAACACAACAAAAATCATAAAATAAGATTTTTCTTCAAGCGATTTCTTTATGGTCCATTTTGGTTGAGAGGTTTTCTTGGGCAATAATTCTTTTCGTAGGTTTTTGGGAGTAACCTTCAATATACGAGGGATCATTCTAAAATTGAACTAAACAATTTTTTTCTTATTTATATTGAATTGAATTGTAGTTTTGAAAAGAAATATTTGAAATGTTTAAATGTCGAAATCGGGCGATACATATATATGGGAGCTGTATATAAATTTGAATCGATTTCTTTGAAATTCAGTAACGTTCGTCGTTGTATCAAAAAACTCACCGTGTACCAAATTCATCAAAATCGGTTAATAAATGCAACCGGAATCCTGTGAACACCAAATACATGGACGGACACCAAGGGCTAGAGGCACATTTTTGGAAGATCAAAGTTATTATACCCTGACCACTATGTGGTTTAGGGTATAAAATACGCTACAGTGACTCGAACCTGGAGTTTCTCTGCTCCATACGCGTTAACAGTCACCTCAGCACATTGCCCCATCGACGAAGTTGTCATAAGAACATCTTACGAACGTTCATGAAATCGTGAACGCCCGTGAACGAAACCATGAACATTCCATTTCTTTTTTACCGTTTGTTCACGATTTTGGATGCATTTCAAGGTGCATGGTTAGGTTGGGTTAGGTATAGGGAAGTCCTTTATTTTAGGCTCTAAGTTACTATATACAATGAACCATTGTGATACCACGAATTTGTCTCATATCAATGAGTGCCGACCGATTCTAGGTTTAGCTCAAAGACTATAACTCTCAATTCTGGTTTTTTTACACGAATTGCTTCAACGAAACGATGCATAATGCTAAAATAATATTTGGCCAGTTGGAAGAAATTGATTGTAAACAACACCGTGAGAAGTTTACCTCTCTTGTATGGGTCGACAATAGTACAATCTTAACATTTTTCTTGTCTGGCGTTTTCATTTATTCACAATGTTTTTTAATTCGATTTGCACATGGCAAAACCTTAAAGCTACATTAATGTAATGGTTATATATCAATTGTTAAATTTAGACAATACCAAAGGGGTTATTGTCCATATATATGTGAGATTTTTTTTCATTTATTAACATTTCAAATTATTTCAAAATTAACTCATGACAGTGAATAATGCAATAACGATGCAAATAATTGAGCAACAGCCCACTGACTCATATGATTAACAAAACTGATTTAATGGCAATTCTTATCTTTAGAATGCAGTTTTAATTATTTTCTAATAACTATGGAAGGAGCAAAATATGAGGGCCATAAAAAGCTGTTAATACACAGATAAAAAATGTTTGTCATAAAATTGATGCTAAAACTAATATATGACTATTTTCTTAGAAACATTATCCAGCCTGTTGAAATTTTCTTTTCGAAGTTCTTTAGTTTATGGGCTAAACATGGATATTCATTGACTTTTTTTCTATACAAAATTGGGTAAAAATTTAATTTTTGTAGAAATCTTTGTCAAAATTTTATTTCAAAGGAACATTTTGTCAAAATTTTATTTCTATAGAAAATTTTGTCAAAATTTTATTTCGATAGAAAAATTTTTCAACATTTTATTTATACAGAAAATTTTGTCCAAGTTCTATTTCTATAGAAAACTTTGTCAAAATTTTATTTCTATAGAAAATTTTGTCAAAATTTTATTTCTATAGAAAATTTTGCAAAATTTTATTTCTATAGAAAATTTTGTCAAAATTTTATTTCGATAGAAAATTTTGACAAAACTTTATTTCGATAGAAAATTTTGTCAAAATTTATTTATACAGAAAATTTTGTCCAAGTTCTATTTCTATAGAAAATTTTGTAAATTTTTTTCTATTGAACATTTTGTGAAAATTTCGTTTCTTTAGAAAAATTTTCAAAATTTTTATTCCATAGAATATTTTGTCAAAATTTTATTTCCATAGAAAATTTTGGCAAAATTTTATTTCTATGCAAAATTTTGCCAATATTTTATTTCCAAAAAAATTTTGTCAAACTTTTATTTCCATATAAAAATTTTTGTCAAAATTTTATTTCTATAGGAAATTTTGTCCAAGTTATATTTCTATAGAAATTTTTGCAAAATTTTATTTATATAGAACATTAAAACCATACATTGACTAAACTACAAGTGTAGCTTAACCAACAGAGGAAAAGAATGTTTGTCAAATTTATTTGGGCAAAGCCCTATAGACTGCACGTTTCGGAATTACCACATTCCTGCAATTTTAAGCTGCAATAAAAACAACAACAATGCTTAAAGAACAAAACCAACAATAACAAAACAAAAAGAATGGGAAATTTTATTTCTATAGAAAATTTTGTAAAAATATTTCCTATAGTAAATATTTTTACAATTTTTTTTTTTTTATAGAAAATTTTGTAAAAACTTTTTTCTATAGAATATTTTGTCAAAATGTTATTTCCATAGAAAGTTTTTCCATATAAAAAGTTATGTCAAAATTTTATTAAAATTATATTTGTATAGAAAATTTAGTCAAAATTTTATTTCAATAGAAAATTTAGTCAAAATTTTATTTCTTCTCAAAATTTTATTCCTATAGAAAATTTTGTCAAGATTTTATTTCTATAGAAAATTTCGTCAAGATTTTATTTTCATAGAATATTTTGTCAAACTTTTATTTCTTTATAAAATTTTGTCCAAATTTTATTGCTATAGAAAATTTTGTCAAAAATTTATTTCTATAGAAAATTATGTCAACATTTTATTTCAATCGAAAATTTTGTCAAAATTTCAGTTCAATAGATTTTTTTTCTGTAGATTTTTTTGTCAAAATTTTATTTCTATCTCGTCTTTAATCGTATTATTAAATTAAGTGCTTTCAGGAATCCATATATCCGCCTGAAAGTATGCTAATTTTCAATTGGAATTTTTGAAAGGAGATAAGAAGTAATTTCCTCGGGAATTATCACATATTAGGATATGTTGAGATCCAATTACATCGTTTGTAAAAAACAAATATTTGTGCACTTATATATTTACAAGTTCCACTTGTCTCACTTGCTGCTGATCTAATTTATATGAGGCAATGCGAATAGCTAAAAGTGCATCAGTTTATAATTAAGAGCATGTTTAATGATTCTTTATGACTCAGTTATTTTAATTTTACTCGTTTTGATATTTCAACTGACACCTGTCGCTATCTGTATCATTATTGCTTCTCAACAATACTAGCGTAATATTTGCTTGCTTCATTGTACAACAAGCTTTTTGTGTTATTAACGATAATTATTTAATTAAAATAATTTATATACTATTATTGTAAAGTTCTAACCTTTCAAGATGTTTTCTTTTTCTGTAAGACATTTCCGTAAATTTATTGTATTCATTTTAAATTGCAACACCTTAAATCTTTGAAGCTGTGGGATTAATAATTAAGTTAACTCTCCGATGAATTGGAAATATATGTAAATATGAACAGTAAATATGCATTTCTAAAGTTGTTTTTTCATATGGATTAGGAAACAATCATATGGATAACGAGCAAATCATTTGCTCGTTATATAAAAGAAAATTAATAATAAATTAATAATGCAATTTTATTTAATATGAATTCTATTACCGTAGACTATTAACATATTGTGAAATCGTTTTCTTCTTGGAACTTGTTAAATATTTATGGATTTGAAATTCAATGAGTAATTGTCATATACATACAGTACTTGATGGATAAACTTCATAATGACTATGTGATTATAAGAGAAAGCCTAAAAGTATGCTTCTTAATTTTGTATTTGTTGACTAGCTATTAAAGAAAACAACTGTATCTAGTACTGTATAAACTAAAACATGGAAAAAGTACCGTATACAACAAAATTTGGAGCATCAACAGCAAAAACCAAACCTTAAATTCGTCCAGAGAAAAAGAAAAATACTAAAATAAGATGTTAGGTTAGGTGGCAGCCTGATGTATCAGGCTCACTTAGACTATTCAGTCCATTGTGATACCACATTGTGATACCACATTGGTGAACTTCTCTCTTATCACTGAGTGCTGCCCGATTCCATGTTAAGCTCAATGACAAGGGACCTACTTTTTATAGCCGACTTCGAACGGCGTTCCATATTGCAGTGAAACCACTTAGAGAAGCTTTGAAACCCTCAGAAATGTCACCAGCATTACTGAGGTGGGATAATCCACCGCTGAAAAACTTTTAGGTGTTCGGTCGAAGCAGGAATCGAACCCACGACCTTGTGTAGTCAAGGCGGGTATGCTAACCATTGCACCACGGTGGCTCCCAAAATAAGATGTTGATCGCACCATTTGAAAGTAAGGGATGGTGCATGTAGGTGAAACTATCGCGGATAAAATTTGGAAAGTGGGGAATTTAAAATAAAACAAGTAAGTAAAGTAGAAAGTCGGGTGGGGCCGACTATATCATACCCTAAACCACCATTACAGAATTAGTAATCATAAGCATTTGTGGGGTAAAATATAGGTCTGGGAGATAAACCGTAGTTGCATATTTAAGAAAATTAAGGGGTACATGTCTATGGGTGCTTTGTGTCAATCTGACTATAGCTCATAATCAATGTTGCCAGGGAAAATGTTCGGTTTACCCTACAAGGACAAAAAAAGTTCCCTACTTTCCCATTCATTCCCAAACAATTTTCCCTACTATATTTTTCGTTAAATTTAAAAAATTTTACAAAACAAAAATGGTTCTAACTACTTTATTATCTTAAAACATGAATATGCAACGTATATAACTTAGAATATAAATTTGTATTACCACCACGGTTGCCACAGTTGGTAGAATTCTACCCAAATTAGTAATCTTTTTTGTTAAATCTCTATAAAAATAAAATTTTGAAAAAAATTTCTATAAACAAATTTTTGTGAGAAATTTTTCTATAGAAATAAAATTTTGACAAATTCTATAGATATAAAATTTTGAGAAAAAATTCCACAGAAATAAAATTTTGAGAAAATTTTTTATAGAAATAGAATTTTGAAAAAAATTTCTATAGAAATACAATTTTGACAAAATGTTCTATAGAAATAAAATGTTGACAAAATTTTCTACAGGAATAAAGTTTACCACATATTGTTAAAGATCAAGCCTTGCCGGCTTCTAATTTCCTCCTCTAGAGCCACCAAAATAAATAAAGTAAAAATTATTACAAATTGTCTTCCTACGTCTACATTGTGGCCCTACGTCCCTACAAGACGCTAAATATTAGAAAAAAATAGGGAATTTCCCCTACTTCTAGCAATTGATATTGCGCCTACGGAGTTAGTATGCCACTAATATTGAGCCCATTATTAAAAAAGAGAAAATCGTTAAATTAGTGTGGGTAATAAATACAAATTTGTAAAAATCGAGCAATATTCTTATGTAAGAGCTACAAGTATGTATAAGCACGATCGGCTAGTACATCAAAATTTGAAATTTGAGTAACATTGGTTAATAAATAAGAGTAATATGGCCAAATTTGGGAAAATCGAGCGATGCATATATGGAAGCTATATCTAAATCTGAACCGATTTGGATGAAATTTTGCAGACTTGAAAGGCGATGGAAAAGATTACCTTTTGTCAAAGTTGGTGACGATCTGCTTGAAAAAACGCGCAACGTGACCCTATTTGTCGAAATCGGGCGATACATATATATGGGAGCTATATCTAAATTTGATCCGATTTCTTCCAAATTCAATAACGTTCGGTTAATAATTGCGACCGGAATCCTGTGAACAACAAATACATGGACAGACGGACGGACGGACGGACACCAAGCGCTAGATCGACTCAGGAGGTGATTCTGAGTCGATCGGTATATATTTTATGGGGTCTAAAATCAATATTTCTGGTAGGCACATTTTTTGGCCGATCAAACTTATTATACCCTGACCACTAAGTCGTTTAGGGTATAAAAATCGGTAAACTCGTTGGTGTGATTGAAATCGTGAGCGTGATTAATCTCGCGAGTGTGAGTGATATCAAATTTCTATCGAAGATTAGATAATGGCATAATCTTACAAACAGGGGGGTTACTCTGTATTGCGATACGAAAGCAAATGCGATGCGATAGCTAAATGCGTTAAGAGTACAATTCGGTACTCTGTATCACTTGCGCAAACGCTTTCGCAAAGTAAACTGAAAATATGGTAACGCTTTAGCAAAATAAAGCGAAAATATGACAACGCTGGCTGCACAATGTAAACAATAACGAAAATGATAAAAAGAAATGTCAAAAAATTGTAAATAAAAACATTTTAAACAATCTTCCGTTCGGTGTGTGTGTTTTTAAAACTTGCTAATCGTTTATAACAAAAACTAATAATTATGGATTCGATAGCGTTATGGTTTGAAGAAAATGAACATGAACGAATTACAAGAAGAATTTTGCGAGATCGGTCAAATATACTCTCCCTAAGTGACCACGGGTAAGAAAATGGAAACTCAAATTATGTGGCAAACGTTTTCGAATATTTCATTTTTATAGATTTATACAAAATTTTCGTCTTAATAAAGATGCGTTTATGTATGTATTAAACGCTATTAAAGACGACCTCGTCGTTCCAAATAAATCCACAGCCATTCCAACTCCAATAAAAGTGGCCGCTGCTTTGAAATTGCTTGGACAAGGTGGTTATCTACACCAAATCGGCCAAGACCATCTTTTAGGACTATCAGAGCAATCTATGTCGCGCTGCTTAAAAGAAGTTTGCGAGGTGATTGAACGAATACTTTGTCCCAAGCACATACAATTTGAGGTAACTGCGGAAGAGACCATAAAGTCTACCAAAGTTTGGAACGGACGTTGCTGTGTCTGTAACTTTTTTGGTTTTTCCCTAAAACAATAAACAATTTAGATACAAATATAAAAATTTAATTGTGCTTACTTACATATTTGTTACTTTGCGATTGCTATTTTGTTTGCGCACGATTTTTGCGATCAACGAACGAGTTTGACATACGCTTTCGCATTATAGAGTGCGGTGATGCCAGATTTGCGAAAACTAGATGCGCAAGGTAGATACGAAAACGAATTACTGAGTACCAATTACTCGATTCGCGACAATTTTTCTTACGCATCGCAATACAGAGTAACCCCCCAGATTCGAAATAGAAATGCGATAAATTTTTCACAACAAGTCAACATCGTGAGTGTGAGAAAAAACGATGGGCGCGAGCGTTTGTCACCAAAAAATCTCGTCGTGAGTAATCCTTTTAGAAAACCACCCCTCACGAAATTATTCACGATTACGAGGAATAAGTGTTAACTAATGACGCCTATATGGGACTGCTCTTGGGACCAGGTACAACAGATAAAGGTATGGGGAGTGTTAGACCTACATACTGAGATCCTATTCCTACGTCCTGTCAAGAGTACAATCATGTAAGCGAATGTGCCTACACATAATAATAAAAATTGCTTTGGATTTAAATTTCGTATGTAAGTATATGCGGACATAAACCTTTACATATCGTACCCAACAAATCAGCGATGGTATCGAAAATATAGACCTATAAAGTGGTGCAGGATACAATACGAGTATAGTCGGCCTCGTCCGACTTTAGACTTTCCTTACGTGTTTATACCCTGCGCCACACTGTGGAACAGGGTATTATACGTTAGTGCATATGTTTGCAACACCCAGAAGGAGACGAGTTAGACACATGGTGTCTTTGGCAAAAATGCTCAGGGTGGGCTCCTGAGTCGATATAGCCATGTCCGTCTCTCCGGCTGCCCGTGAACACATTTTTGTAATCAAAGTCTAGGTCGCAGTTTTAGTCCAATCGACTTCAAATTTGGTACAAGTATGTGTTTTGGCTCAGAATAGAACCCTATTGATTTTGGAAGAAATCGGTTCAGATTTAGATAAAGCTCCAATATATCTAATTTGCCTAATTAGATATATTATCTAATTTGCTTAAAATTTTGCACAAGAAGAATAATTAGTACTGTAGTTAAGTGTGCCAAATTTTATTGAAATCGGTTCAGATTTAGATATAGCTCCCATATATATCTTTCGCCCGATATGGACTAATACGGTCCCAGAAGCCAGATTTTTACCGCAAGTTGGTTGAAATTTTGCACTAGGAGTACAATTAGTAGTGTAGTCAAGTGTGCCAAATTTTATTGAAATCGGTTCAGATTTAGATATAGCTCCCATATATATCGTTCGCCCGATTTACACTCATATGACCACAGTGGCCAAACATTTACTCCGATTTAATTGAAATATTGCGCAGGGAGTAGAATTAGCATTGTAGCTATGCGTGCCAAATTTGAGTGAAATCGGTTCAGATTTAGATATAGCTCCCATATATAGCTTTCGCCCGATTTACACTCATGTGACCACAGAGGCCAATTTTTTGCTCCGATTTAGTTGAAATTTTGTACAGGGAGTAGAATTAGCATTGTAGCTATGCGTGCCAAATTTGGTTGAAATCGGTGTAGATTTAGATATAGCTCCCATATATATATATGTGTTTCTGATTTCGACAAAAATGGTCAAAATACCAACATTTTCCTTGTAAAATCGCCACTGCTTAGTCGAAAAGTTGTAAAAAGGACTCTAATTTTCTTAAACTTCTAATACATATATATCGAGCGATAAATCATAAATAAACTTTTGCGAAGTTTCCTTAAAATGGTTTCAGATTTAAATGTTTCCCATATTTTTGTTTTACTAACATTGTATTCCACCCTAAATAGTGCATTAGCCGACTTAAATTTTGAGTCTATAGATTTTGAAGAAGTCTATCAAATTCTGTCTAGATCGAGTGATATTTAAATGTATGTATTTAGGACACACCTTTATGACGGATGTGATATGGTATCGAAAATTTAGATGTACAAAGTGGTGCAGGGTATAATATAGTCGGCCCCGCCCGACTTTAGACTTTCCTTACTTGTTTTACTTCTAAATTAATTTCCCTAAAGGCGAGCATCGCAGATATCTCGAAATATTGGATATTAAATAAAAATTACAACTCACAAAAAGAAACTTTTTATTCCCATGCCTCAAATATAATTAAATTTTATTTCTATAGAAAATTTTGCAAAATTTTATTTCTATAGAAAATGTTGCAAAGTTTTATTTCTATGGAACATTTTTCAAAATTCTAGTTCTATAGAAAATGTTGCAAAATTTTATTTCTATAGAAAAATTTTTTTATTACTATAGAAATTTTTGTCATAATTGTATATCTATGTCAACATTTGGTTTCTATAGACAATTTGTGAATTAAAATCTACCAATAATTCTACCAACTGTGGCAACCGTGTATCTGCAATGTTAAAAAATCAATCACAATAACAAATTAGTTTTCTCCACAAAAAATATAAATTTTATTTAAAAATATTTTTATATATTCACATTTTACAATACTACAAATTTACAATAAATGTTACAAATGATTGGGGGAAAGGATTGGTCGTTGTTTTGGTATACAAAAAAAGAGGTTACATTATTAGGTACAGACCTATACTGGTAACATTTTATGAAGAATTATGTGAATGTGCAAAAACACGCTTAAATTTGACTTGATTATAGAGAATAGATATAGATCGCATATAAAAAATTGTAAATACACACTTTCCCTTAGACTTTATGATAAATATAATTAAATATATAGATTTACTAAAAAACGATTCTTTTTACCGAAAATTAAAAAAAAAAAAACACAGATACTAAATGATGACTTCGTATAACCTAAAAAAGTAATAATTTAGAATTGAATATTTTAGTATTTTTATCTAAATTTATTTATTTTTGTTTTTACAAAATTAATCGTTGTTTTGATTGACAAAATGACATAAAATAATCATCGATAGTAGAGGCAAGAAAGAATCCAATAAATCCACTCGAATGAAGCATTTATTATGATGTGAGGAGAGCACGAGAAGTTTTTGGGACTGTTTTCTCCCATTATATGTTGGAATGGAAATGAAGATGCAATTTGGTTTGAACTCAATTTCAAAATGCTTTTATTATTTTATTTTGGAGCATTTATTTGTCCAAAATGTAAAAAAAATCCGATTTGTTATAAATAAAAACATATTGTGATTGAAGGAATTTAAATACACCCATATTGTGATTGACTAAAATTAATACACATTGTGTTTGTATTTATAAATATATTTTTTATTATAAATAATTACATCTTGTGATTGGATCAAAATTAAATTCTATTGTGATTGAATGAAGTTCAATACACAATAGAAATTTAAAGGCCTATTGTGATTGACTTCAAATATCTATTGTGATTGAATAGTGTGTCTTCTCTAAGGCGTATCCTCCACATGGTTATGGTTTGCATATGATTGTGATAATGACAAAATGTTGGACGATTAATTTGTTCATCGTTGGCCCTAATGCTTCACACATGGAGTGGCTTAAAGCAATTCCCCTTGATCTACTTAAGGCATAATTTGGCATATTTTTGGTAATTCTGAATACAGAAATGTTCATATATAAAATTTTTGTTTCATATTTTATTTTTGTTTTCCATTAAAATCACGTTTCGCTTTCTGTTTTTTTCGCAACGAAAAAAATTCTTAAAATCTATAACAAAAAATCGAAAAAGAGAATTTTTGTTTCCAAAAATCCTTAATTTTGGTCTCATTCGCACAAAAAAAAACTTTAAATTAAAAACTTATAAATTCTTCTAAACCTCTAAAAAGAATAAAACCTTATAGACCCACTATTAGCCAAACACGCTTAGCGTGCTGTCTTCAATTTCCATTTCAAGAAGAGATAGGCCGACAATCTTAAAACTACAAAGATCACCACCAGGGCAACCACATCCAAAGTATAGCTGGCATTGACCATATCCAATTCCTCCAAGGTAGTCATGGGCGATTTAAAATGACAATAGGTTTGATAGCACTTCAATTTCTCACGACCAAAGCCATAGGTAGCCAAGGCAGTACCTTCGAACCCATAACGGATGTATGACAAATAGGTGATCCAGCGAAGATATACGGGAATTGCATCGAACGATACAAAGAAGCCCGAGAACAAGAGGAATGGTACAGACATCACAGGGGCCAAGAAGACACCGTTTTGGACATTCATGGCGGCACCCACTACCAAACCCACCGATTGGGCCACAAACGAGATCAGTAAACAGGCACCCAAGAACATGGAGAACCGCATTATTTCCCATGGTTGCGAGGTGAAATAGTAGACAATCGATACATAGATGGTACAGAATATAGCCTGGAAAGAATCAAACATAAAAACCGATTTATTTTGTTCATTGGTCTTTGCCAGAGGTTATAGCTTACTTGGAATGGTATATCCGCAACAGATATGGCCAGATAGTAGGATTTCAATGAATACCATCGATTAAAGTTTTCCTTTAGTAGCACCGGCATTTCGAGAGGGACTGAAAAAGAGAAAATTATTTGATAATCAATGAAAATGGTCACGGGAGTCATGAATTCCAAGTATTATGGGCCCACATTTTGATGATAATTTGTCAATTTGTTATTGATGACTGTTCAATGCATTTCTAGTAAAATTTGTTCGTCTAGCCTGTTCGACGCAGGTTACACATTGATAGGCAGCGAGAGCCACTCATTGGTCGGAATTCTAGAAGAAAGAATGGAAGTGACTTGCAAAGGAGAAATATGCCCCGCGTCCGAAACCACGCTCTGAGAATCGCAACAAAGAAACCTGAATATCACATACATCACGAGTTTAAAATGCTGAAACATGTGGACAAATTGCCCCTTCCCGACTGTCCAGAACCTTATTAAGTGTGGAAGAGTAGAACACCATCATCATGTCACAATTAGGACGAATCCTTCCGAACGGGTCACTCCTAAAAGAGAGACTATTCCATACGGATGCGATTTAAATGAAAATTCGGATCCTGATTAGATGTCTCTCTTGAATTCAAAATGGTCTGCTTTCAAACTTTGTTGAACCTTTGTCCACTTTCTATTGATACCTATTCACTGCCACATCTTCAAGAAAAGAAACTCCGCCCGTAATCACGGATCTAAATCTGGGTAATGCCAGCCGTACAGAGTCATTGCTCTTTTGAAAGACTTCAACGCCATTGGAATGTGGCACATGCCCTTCTTGCCTCCCCAGCACCTTAAAAAGTGAGGAAGAATAGAACACCATCATCGTGCCGCAATTAGGACGGATCCTTCGAAAGGGGCCACACCCAAAAGAGTGGCGGCATAAAGGAGGTACTGGTTCACACGGATGCGATTTAAGAGACAATACTGATCCTTATTGGATGTCTGTCTTGAATTCAGTGTTCTGGGTCCAAATTTTGTTGAACCTTTGTCTGCTTTCTATAGATACCTACTCACTGCCACACCTTGAAGAAAAGAACCTACGCCCGCAATCATGGGCATAATTCCAGGGCAGTTCTGCAGATTCATCTTAAGATCCTGAGGTGACATTTGATTGCCATTTCCATTTTAGCAAGCCAAGAACGTTGGGTGCAAAACCCATGGTATCAGTGATAACCGCAAAGACAATTGAAGTCTGGTCAATGACCTGGGAGAGACACAGCAGTTCAGTGTTCTGGGTCCAAATTTTGTTGAACCTTTGTCTGCTTTCTATAGATACCTACTCACTGCCACACCTTGAAAAAAGAACCTACGGCCGTAGTCATGGACATAACTCCAGGTAATGCCAGGGCAGTTCTGCAGATTCATCCTAAGATCCTGAGGTGACATTTGATTGTCATTTCCATTTTAGCAAGCCAAGAACGTTGAGTGCAAAACCCATGGTATCAGTGATAACCGCAAAGACAATTGAAGTCTGGTCAACGACCTGGGAGAGACACAGCAGTTCAGTGTTCTGGGTCCAAATTTTGTTGAACCTTTGTCTGCTTTCTATAGATACCTACTCACTGCCACACATTGAAAAAAGAACCTACGCCCGTAGTCATGGGCATAACTCCAGGTAATGCCAGGGCAGTTTTGCAGATTCATCCTATGATCCTGAGGTGACATTCGATTGCCATTTCCATTTTAGCAAGCCAAGAACGTTGAGTACAAAACCCATGGTATCAGTGATAACCGCAAAGATAATTGAAGACTGGTCAACGACCTGGGAGTGACACAATATTCCAACTCTGTCCCAGTACAGCAAACCTCCATTTGGAGTATGTTTATTTCCGGAAAAGAATCGATAATAAAAATGTACTCGATAGGACTACAAAAACCGCCGCAATGACAGAGGCATGGTCCTGGACCTACAAGTTAATAGGACGTTGTCATTCCAAGAAACCTGTGGAGTATATCCATGTCGAGTTCAAAATACTATCATTGAGGACACAATGCACCAGTCTGATTCGCCATCGCCTTTGGAAGGATACTTCTGAACGATCCAAACTTAAAGAGAGGCGGTAAAAAGGCGACACTGAGACTGGTTCCCTCTAAAACTGTTTAGGAAGAAATTCTAATCCTGAAGTCGCTGGTTGGTAGCGCGTGGTGCAAAGATCGACACATGTTCAAGATGCTGTGATTCAGGGTATGGAAGTATAGAACACCCTAACCATGGTTAATTGGTCATCGGTTGGTGGCAACGGGGATAGCGGACACAGGGGCCAACCAGACAGGTTCACACGCAAGAAGTTAACTGCTACACCTCGCTCCGGAGCCCAGTAATTCAGAAAGAATGTTCGAAATATGCTCACTCGTCTTGTATCCCAAAGTATCTCTGGCACACCATACCAATCCAATTGCCGATGGACACAACCAGTCCAGGTAGCGTGTTGCAGAATGAGTTCAATATGCTGCCATTGAGGACATAATACATCATACTGGCCCGCCAGCACTCTGGGGCGAATCCATCCGAACGAACTCCGGCCATCGGTACCCCGCAATCGAGAAATCTATAGAAACATCTTCCAGCACATGTCCGATATGCTATCAGTGAACGTATAGTACATCCCTAACATGGTTAATTGGTCATCTGATCGGTGGCAACAGCGATAATGGATACAGGAGGCACCGAGAATAGTTCACACGCAAGTCATTCTATAGGGACCTTAACAGCTATACCTCGCTCTGGGACCCACAACATGCCAATCAATCTCCTTATGGATATAACCAGTCCAGGCAGTGTGACGCGTGTTTTAAAAGTCTACACTGGCGCAGAATAGTAAACCTCTGACCTGTCAATTGCCTTATAAGTTTCTTCGTATGCACCCCAAGAGATGCGGGAAATGACTTACGGACCTTGTTTCTACCTTGTGGGATAATAGGAAATGAGGAAGCTGATGTTCTGGTTAAGGAGGGCGCTCGTGGAACGAATAATGTACTAGCGGACTTTTTTCCTCCACCAAGAAGGTGGTGGAGGTTGTAGGTGAAATATGATGAACTTTGGCGAAGACGCTGGCTCTCTCCGGATGGTTGCGAGCAAACCAAGTTGATATGGGATGAAAATAACCATAGGAACTGCGAAATTTTAATGCCGATGAACAAAGAGGAATTGCGGTCATTGATTGGCATCATAACAGGACATAACACATTTAGGAACACATGGTAAGAATAGGCCTTAAAGATGATGATATCTTTAGATGGTGCCTGGACCCGGAAGTTACAGAGGACACGTACCACTTCCTGTACCAGTGTCCATTATTATCCTTTAGAAGAAACAAGATACTGGGCTCCTTTTCCTTTCAGGCTCAAACAGATCTGCGGGAGTGCAGCTTAAGGAACATACTTACATTCATCAGGACCTCTGGTTGGTTGTTCTAAGATCTATTTTAAAGAAACCGAGCAGGTGGAAGTTTTGGGACTATTCCAAAGGGGACCGCATCGGAAGGAAGAAGATGAAGAGATAACATCGAGGAATCACAATGGACCTATATTGGTCTAAGTGGACATCAATTCAACACAAAATTGATGTCATCATCTACAACCTAACCTTACCTCGAAACTAGTCACACATAGCAGTGGTGGAAGTAATCTTGGGGTAATATACAAATGCTTGGGTACTGATTCTGTCCATATAATGATAGTGCGAATCATCCTCTAGCAGTGAAATAACTCGTTTCGGTAACGGGATCACTCTACTCACATTCCAGGCGTCAGAATGGTCTTACGTGGGAAATTGGTCCGATACTTAACTTCCTGTATGCAGACAAGCTTCAGCATGAGCATTGAATTTCCTTTGGGGCCCTACACCATGAAGGGTTTGTCGCTTTTTATGACGACGGTAATCAATTTCGAGATACTCTAAGATCTGCCGATTAAAAAATCTTAAGTATTGCTTGGGTTCCGTCAAAGGGAATTGCTTAATCTTACTGATATCCATTTTCAGGATTCCAGCATCAACAGGGTTAGCACGACAAATTGGTAGCAGCATAGCTGACGATGTCCCATATTCAACCAAGAGATACGTAACTACTTTTGAACCTACTTGGCTCATCACTAGATTACTCTGGAGTTCCGCAGCTTCAGATGGGAAATTAAGACGTTCATTATGCACTAGAACATGAAAAAGAGAGAGAGCGGTGGTCCACCCTATCGAAGCCCGGCGCCGTGGAGGCCTTCGCGCTGTTTTTTACGTCGGTACCATCGGCTGAGGAAACTCGTGGCGGTTCGCAGACTACACCGAATGCCTCTCCTTATCGCTCTATAACTCGAGATGCTCTAAGAGATCGCTTGCTTATTTCTTCGGTTCCATCCGCATCAAGTTATTTTGCTTAATGTTATAAATCTCTAGATCCAGTTCCCAGTTAATTTCGAGATGCAGTTCCCAAGGTCGAATTGATAGCAGAGTAGCTGACGACGACTAAGGGCTATATGAGTACCTATTAAATATACCCTACTCATTAAAGATCGCTCCGGACACAATGCTTGACCGTGGGTCCCATTTCTTCGGCTGGGAAGTTAGGACGTACCTGGCCTAGGATTACGAAGAGGGGGCGTGCAGCATTGATTACATCCCTAAATATCCTCACGACGACATTAACCTGAGAGATTGCGGTGGTGGCTCATTATATTGCCGATCGGTGTAATCTCTTAATACGTCCCAATTAGGGTGCCTTGGATTGATAAACGTCCGGTGTTCAGAGATTATGAAATGGGAAGGTCAGTCAATAAAAATAAGGTCAGTAATCAGAGAAAATACGGGTAAGCAGGTTATTTCATTTATCGGAATAGGAAATATAAAATTATATGTATGCAGTTATCCATAATCGCGCGGTGAACATTGATGGAGAATATTAGGCTGTCATAGCAAATTGGGTCCAGCGGGCATAGAGACCCTGCTAAGTTGCCTTTTTGAGATGGGAAAAATGCCTCAGAGTTCCATTATGAAATTAGAACATCAGATACATAGTTTTGGTCCTAGAGAAATTCTTCGTCCAAAAATGTAAATAGATCAATTTCTCAGTAATTGAAACAGTCCGTTGTCCTTCTATTATCCATCCCTTTAAAATATTCAATATCTATACTTACATGATAGAATTGTAATTGTCATGGAAGTGTACATCAAGAACAACATGTTGAAGAAGAGGAAACCCAAATTACTCAAGACCTTGGCACCATCATTACCAATATCATAATACAATGCACCAATAAGGAAGCCAACCAGTAAATGGGCAAACAAACGCAAGTACATAAGAGTCTAGAAAAGTAAAATGGAATCATATTCAAAGTGACTCTCAAATTTCAATCCTCCATTCATCACTTACCCAATCGCGGAAACTGAATAGAAGAGTACGTTTCAATACAATCCAAAATTGATGGAACTGTGAAGTGGGATAACGTTCCGGTGAGGTTATCTCCGGTGACAACAAAGCCGTTGTACAATTATCGGCCTTTTCCAATTCAATCATTGCATCGCCTTTCTCATTTGTGCTCACCACTGGTTCCATGGAATCTTTGGCTATGTCATTCACTAAATTCGATTTCAATATGCCATTGTTCAGCTTAAGATTATCCTCAAATTTTCCACCCGTTGAATTGGAGGCATCATTTTTATCCAAAATGGCTTTTAAATTTTGTACCTTCACCAAATCGTTGCGAGCCTTTAGACCAGCATAGTCAGCAGCTGAACGTATATCCTTACTACCATTATCGATGGCATCGACCAAACGTCTGGTATGATCACCATGTTCACCGCAAGCAACTTCAATGATATAACTGGCTGGATTGTGATAACTGGGACATTCCAAGTTCAATGTCGATAGGAACGGAACCAGCTGTTTCGTACTGCCCTGATATACACATTGGCCATCGGCCAAAGTATACAATTGATCGAACATTTCAAAGAGACGAGCCGATGGCTGATGAATGGTACAAATGATGGTACGACCACCCTCAGCCAACATTTTCAGCAAATTGATACACTGGAAACATGTGGAACTGTCCAAACCCGAAGTGGGTTCATCGAAGAACATAATTGGGGGATTATTAACCAATTCCAGGGCAATGGATAAACGTTTCTTTTGACCTCCGGAGAGATTGCGTGTCAATGTATTGCGATGCTCGCTTAAACTAAGAGTCAAAAGGATGTCGTCAATCTGAAATGAAGAGAGAGAGGGAGATATTAATCTCAATAGAGTAGTCATTTAAAGCGTCATCAACAAAAGAACTTAACATACATATGTAGGAAAATGAAACTTTGACAGCCTTATGCATGATACAAACTTGGTCATCGACATGGGATCCTTATCATTGAGACAAAAATAGAATCACGTTACACTCATTGATTTGACAGAAGATCTCGAATGGATCTTAGATCCTACTTTTGATCAACAGTTTCCCGAAATATCCCTATTGTATAGATCCTTACTATGGCTCTACAGCGAGCCATCCGATAGTAGGTTAATATTGAACTATCCAGCTACATTATTGAAAGATTTGCGGTTGTTTTTGAGTTGAGGCATACATACATTCAAGGAGTTGATTGCAACATAACTCTCAGAGTATATATTGAAGCTTAGACTATCTCATTGAGAGATTTACGATAGTCTATTCTAGTTTTAGAGTTGAGGTTTACATAGTTCAAGGATTTAATTGCAGCTTAACTCTCTGAGTCTCTATTGAAGTTTAGGTCATGTCGTTGAGAGATTTGCGACAGTCTATTATTCTTTTCGATCAGAGATACTTAGAGTCCAATGATTTTATCCCTACTATCTGGGTCTAAGTTTAAGCACTGATTGCAGCCCTCCCATCTGGCTCTACGTGTAAGTTTTGACACTTAATTGGAAGTGTCCCATTGAGGACTGAAAATGCTTTTTTCAGCTCATGTCGAAGCGTAAGTACTGTGTGATTGACATGGATTACAACCAACTTCAGGTTGCTATTATTTCTAAACCGCTCGTCTGGCAGCTGAGATATTTATTCTAGTGACAGTTTATTTGATTGTTTACAAGCTGACAGAAGCATTTTGATCTATTGCATTCAGAAATAAAGCTATTCGCGATGAAAATCAAACGTGATAGTGTGCTTGCGTTAGCATTATGTTAGAGTCCTCCAGAAATTAGATTGCTCGGTACCGTCATGCAGGCAGTTGCATCGGGTCCAAAAATGGTCTTAAAAATATATCAACAACACCAGAAATGATCCAAAGGCCAGATTTGACCGAAATCCAGGCCGCGGTAGTAGAAAACTTGCTCATGACCTGAACATATCCTGGGAGCGGATGCACTACATATTAAAAAAAACTAAAGCCATTGAAGATCTAAAAATTGCCAGAGCTCACCTAGGTACAACAAAAAGTTAGCCTGGCAAGAGCGAAGGAGTTGCTTCACTTGCACGAAAGTGACCAACTACGGTGTGTTTTTTACGGATCGTAAGGCATTCCGAGTCGAGTAGTTTGTGAACAAACAAAGACCTTGCCAAAGAGGTCAGCTGAAATCTGCGATTGGCCACCAGAACTCAAGCACATCCGATGGTAAAAATGTGATCCGCCGTAACGGTTGACGGAGACACCGTGGCCCAAGGGTCATTGATTCAACTATATACCAAAAGGTTTTTCAGCGGTGGATTATTTCCTATCAGTAATGCTGGTTACATTTCTGAGTGTTTCAAAGCTTCTCTAAGTTCTACGAAACGCCGTTCGGACTAAGAATAGGGCAGCACTCAGTGTTAAGAGAGACGTTGATCACTATGATTTCAAAATGGACTGAATAGTCGAAGATACGCTGAAATAACGGGCTGCCACTATACCCCACCTAACCTAACGACTGGTGGTCTCTCCCATTGACTGTGGGGTCAAAATAAATTCCGAATATTAGAGGAAAATATCCTAACCCCGGTATTGAAGTTCTGGGCAGACGGTCGTAGACCATATCTATGGTCTACGACCATGACTCGACTTGAAAATGAGGTTTACGCTATTCGCATCATTTTTACCACATAATGGCCACCAAAATCATTGGGCTTTTGTATCTTTTGGAGAGTAATTTTGGAGAGTAAGTTTGCCACTAACATTGAGATGACCGACACATCTCAAGACGGCTTCAGTAATGGGCCAAAATACCGCATTTCCCTTTCGTGCAGGCTTTGTCGGCTCCATTGACAATTCGTGCCAAAGTTAGCCAATTCAAACAATTCAAATATGATTCTAAAGCTTGATGTTATTTCCTACATTTTTTGCTTTTTAACCATAAAATTAAAAACAAGTATATACGGACGCAATTTCGGCCAAGCCGAATCTTGACCTCCACCATGGATTACGTAGAACATACATAATCGAATTACGTGGGATGGGGTAACACTTGCCGATGACAAGGTATCTTAAACTGTCTAAATATTGTCTTCTAAATTGAAAGTTAGTCCATATACAGAACGGAAGGACACACATTACTAAATCGACTCAGAATTTCACCACGACCCAGAATATATATACTCAGGAAAAAATTGGAAGTTATTCCAAAAACATTTCTTTTAAAGCGCATCTCGGATTCACCCATCGATTTTTTCCACTTCCGATGCAGTCCTTTTGGATCAGAAAGTATGCAATTAGACTATTTTATGTGAAAATTTAAGTTTTGGACAATTAAAATTCACAAAAAATAGGAATAGGCCGTAAGTTCGGCCAGGCCGAATCTTATGTACCCTCCACCATGGATTGCGTAGAAACTTCTACTAAAGACTGTCATCCACAATCGAATTGCTTGGGTTGCGGTAACACTTGCCGATGGCAAGGTATCTTAAAAAATCCTTAACACCGTCTTCTAAATTGTAAGTTAGTCCATACAGGGGATATATTACACAAAAAAAAATCCGATTAAATACTATATAATTCAGTTCGACAAAATTTTCAATAGAAATAAAATTTTGACAAAATTTTCTATAGAAATAAAATTTTGACAAAATTATCTATAGACATAAAATTTTGATAAAATTTTCTATAGAAATAAAATTTTGACAACATTTTCTATAGAAATAAAATTTTCACAAAATTTTCTACAGAAATAAAATTTCCTACGGAAATAAAATGTTGACAAAACTTTCTATAGTAATAAAATGTTGGCAAAATTTTCTATAGAAATAAAATTTTGGTAGATTAGTTTTGGCGATATGGACCAATTTTTGTGTGATTGGCCATTGGCTATATATAACTATAGACCGATATGGACCAATTTTTGCATGGCTGTTAGCGGCCATATACTAGCGTAATGTACCAAATTTCAACCGAATCGGATGAATTTTGCTCCTTCAAGAGGTTCCGGAGGTCAAATCTGGGGATCGATTTATACGGGGGCTCTATATAATTATCGACCGATATGGACCAATTTTTGCTTAGTTGTTAGAGACCATATACTGACACTACATACCAAATTTCAACTGGATCGGATGAATTTTGCTCCTCCAAGAGGCTCTGCAAGCCAAATCTGGGGGTCGGTTTATATGGGGGCTATACGTAAAAGTGGTCCGATATGGCCCATTTGCAATACCATCGGACCTACATCAATAACAACTACTTATGCCAAGTTTCATGTCGATAGCTTGTTTCGTTCGGAAGTTAGCGTGATTTCAACAGACGGACGGACGGACGGACATGCTCAAATCGACTCAGAATTTCACCACGACCTAGAATATATATACTTTATGGGGTCTTAGACATTAGCGTAGCTAGACAATTTTTCTAGGGGGGGCTATAGCCCCCTAGCTAAAAATTTATAGACTGAACTTATAGGTTCAATTATTGTTTTATTTCATAAAAAAGAATACAAAAATAGACATCAAAATAATATATAATAAAGCAACTAAAAGTAGTTCCACACTTTTCCCAGCAAAAAAAAATGGGATTTGTTTTAAAGGCACAACTTTAAAAGCACTTCCAAAAATGTCCTCACAAAGAAGTTAATTATATTAACTACACAGGAAGTTTTTTACTTCAGTTTTTTCATATTTTAATGCGTAATTTTTGTTTTCTTTTTTCAAATAGTTTAAAAAAAGAGTAAGAATAAATAGAATGGTAAAAATTATTCAAATTTTGCCACAAAAATGCTTAATCCATTATAGAAAAATCGATAATTTTTGAAAATATTCAAACAAGCGTTAGAATGCATTAAAAATCATAAAAAATATAAAAATTATTATAAATTAATGTTTCTTGAAGCTCGAGGTCTTTATAAATATTTATATAATTCTAACAAAAGGTCGACCAAAAATCAAATAAAAACGAATAAATAAAAATTATTTATTTGGGAAAATATCACACAACGATATGGATCACACCGTAAGAAGTGATGCAAATTTATTTCAACGGCTGTTGAAACGGTGAACATTCGTTCTATGACGAGTTCCTATTACATTCATCGCTTCTCCGCCAATTTTGCACCACTTCCGGACCCAAAAAGAACATTTTCACTTCTTTTTTGGTGACGCTTTTTTGCAGCATTATTAAGATATTAATTTACGAAAGAATAGTTTTAATACCAATTACTATTTTTTAATTAAGATGACTAAACCAGACTAAACAATATAATAAAGGAGCTTTACAGCCTGTTGATGTATGAATTTATAACCAAAAAACAGCTGTTTCTATGCATTTCAGTCCATCGATTGAACTCGCTCGACATACAGAAACAGGCTGTTAGTTATTCAACTAAACTATAAGTTCAATCACAGCTCTATTTCATAAATATCAGACTTCAAACATTGCCATCGGCAACTGCTACCACAACCCAAGTAATTCGATTGTGCATGAACGTCTTTAGCGGAACTTTGTGCGGTTGTATATACGTGTTTAATTTTTATAAAAATGTAAAATCGTAAATAGGTTTTCAAATTCTGGGGGGGGCTAAATTTTTTCTGGGGGGTCTAAGCCCCCTCCCCAGAGGCCTTCCTACGCTTATGGTCTTAGAGCAATATTTCGATGTGTTACAAACGGAATGACAAAGTTAATATACCCCCCATCATATGGTGGAGGGTATAAAAATAAATTTCATCCCCGCTGGGCGCTGTCACCGTCCCTATCCTATGGTGGAGGGCATGAAAAATTAAAAGAGGATATAAAAAAGCCACTCTGTATACATAAGCGAAACTAGTCCCATCCAGAAATTTTATTTTTTAGTTCTAATCTCGGGGTAAGTGGGATAATCAGGACTTTTCTATCAGAGAATTACAGAATATTGAATATCAGAACAGCGCTGCCGTTGACAATTTCTAAAAATTGGCGTAAAAAGTATCGCTAGACAAAAAAAAGTGAAGGAACATTTTGGTTACCCAACAAAAAAATTTGGAAGTTCTTCCAAAGGCTACCGTGGCGCAATGGTTAGCATGTCCGCCGTGCATACACAAGGTCGTGGGTTCGATTCCTGAAAGAGTGTTTGAATAAACGTCTGCTGCCTTTCCTGAAGAAACGCGGTAGTTCCGTACTGTTTTGGCCGGATTTGGCATCTTGCCATTACGGTAAAAAGGCCATGGAGTGGTACGCCGCCAATAACGTGCAGGTGGTTCCCAATGACAAGAACCCTCCCAACACGCCAGAGCTCCGCCCAATTAAGAAATACTGGGCTATTGTCAAGCGGAACCTAAAGAAGACCGAAAAAACTGCTAAGGACGAGCAGCAGTTCAAGGCAAACTGGCTTTCTGCGGCGAAGAAGGTGGACAAGGTGGCTGTACAAAATCTGACGGCAGGTGTCAAGCGTGAGGCCCGGCAATTCGGGCAAAGCCAAAAGCGAAAGCCTAACTGAATATTTTTCCTGAATTTTATACTAATTGAACTTGAAAAAGAAATTTAATTTGATTTTGTAAATAAACGATTTCACCGATTTATTTTCACCGTTTCCCTTGACCAAATTTTGACCGTATCACCCTTTAATTAGAGGGAATATTCCAATGCTTAAAAACTTTTTTGTTGTTTGCTCCAAGATGGGATTGAACCCATGACCCCTTGTATGCAAGGAAGGCATGCTTACCATTGCACCACGGTGGCGGATACGGGTACGGATATGATGGGTACGTCAACGAAAATTGGCTAGTGCGTCCAGTAAAATTATTTTGAGCAATTTTTCCATAGTGTTATCGAGCGAACATTTGTGACGCCTTAAAATATGCAATGAATAATGTTTGTAGTTGTTTTGACCCGGTTTGCCCATGAAGTGTAATTTCAAGAATTGAAATTAGCGATGAAATGGAGATAAAATGATTGTTAGGTTTTTAGATTTTATTAAAAAAATCATAATTTCATAGAAAACTTGTAAAATACATTTAATTTATATTTTACTTTACGTTTACGTTTTTCCCTAAATTTGAAAGCAATTACGTATATAATCTCTCTGTTGTCACTCAAAATAAAATAACCTTAGTGTTTTACTATGTAAAAAAACTAAATTTGCATTTCTTTTTATTTAAAATTACAAATTACTACAATTAAACAGACATTTTCTAGAAAAAGACACACATTCATAAATCTCAAAGTGAAACCGCAAAAGAAACAAAACAAAAAAAAACAAAAAACGTGAGCTGAAATGCTGAGATAGCCAAAGACATGAATATTTAATGGCATGACAACTAAATTGAGACACATCAGTGCTCAAGAAAGCCGAGTATAAACAAAATAAAATAAATAAATATCCAACTAAAATTTGGTTTGCCGACATATATTTCCGTTCATCTGTAAAATAATATCTGCTTTGCGGAAATATATTTTTTTGAAAATAGTTTGATGCTTATAAGCGTGTCTTGTTTTCTTTTTAGCGGCGGAGAATAGGAGACTAAGACATCCCCATAGCACTTCACCCTCTACATATTGAAGAGTTAAAGATAGACGATGTAGCCAAAACAAAAGATAAGAAGACAGCATGAGAATGGCAATTAAAAGTGTACGCATGCGCTTAGGGTATAATTTATAAAGCTTAATTTATAATTTTTTCGTTTTTTTTTTGTTTTTGTTTTTTTTTTTTTTAATTTGAAGATTATTAGCATAATTTCTTATTATACCCTACCATAGAAGATTATGGTAGATTTATTCAATTTGTTATGATTTACAAACCCAGCAAAAAACACAGAAATTTCTTTTTAAGAGCATCAAGGCATCCTCCATCATTTTTTTTTCAACAAAATAATGAAAATAAAATTACACCTGTCACCCCTGCGGGGATTTTAACCTGTGTTTGTTAACTTTTTCACTTCCATGGAGGTTCTTTTGAGAAGGTTTTGCAATTTACGAGAACTATCATTTTTTTAATAGAAAAATAAAAATAACAAGTAAGGAAAGTCTAAAGTCGGGCGGGGCCGACTATATTATACCCTGCACCACTTTGTAGATCTAAATTTTCGATACCTATATATAAAGGTTTGTCCCAAATACATTTATTTAAATATCACTCGATCTGGACTGAATTTGATAGACTTCGACAATATCTATAGACTCAAAATTGAAGACGGCTAATGCACTAGGGTGGAACACAATGTTAGTAAAAAAATATGTGAAACATCTGAAGCAATTTTAAGGAAACTTCGCAAAAGCAATTTTAAGGAAACTTCGCAAAAGTTTATTTATGATTTATCGCTCGATATATATGTATTAGAAGTTTAGGGAAATTAGAGTCATTTTTACACCTTTTCGACTAAGCAGTGGGGATTTAGCAAGGAAAATTTTGGTATTTTGACCATTTGTGTCGAAATCAGAAAAACATATATATATGGGAGCTATATCTAAATCTGAACCGATTTCAACCAAATTTGGCAGGCATAGTTACAATGCTAATTCTACTCCCTATGCAAAATTTCAACTAAATCGGAGCAAAAAATTGGCCTCTGTGGGCAAATGAGTGGAAATCGGGCGAAAGCTATATATGGGAGCTATATCTAAATCTGAACCGATTTGGCTGATATTTTGCAAGTTTTTCGAGACTCATAAAGTATTCGGATGTACGGAATTTGAGGAAGATCGGTTGATATACACGCCAATTATGACCAGATCGATGAAAAATATATATGGCAGCTATATCTAAATCTGAACCGATTTTTTCCAAAATCAATAGGGATCGTCTTTGAGCCGAAACAGGACACTATACCAAATTTTAGGACAATCGGATTAAAACTGCGAGCTGTACTTTGCACACAAAAATACACCAACAGACAGATAGACAGACGGACAGACAGACAGACGGACATCGCTAAATCGACTCAGAATTTAATTCTAAGCCGATCCGTATACTAAAAGGTTGGTCCTTCTTGCCGTTACATACAAATGCACAAACTTATTATACCCTGTACCACAGTAGTGGTGAAGGATATAAAAATATGGGAAACATTTAAATCTGAAGCAATTTAAGGAAACTTCGCAAAAGTTTATTTATGATTTATCGCTCGATATATATGTATTAGAAGTTTAGGAAAATTAGAGTCATTTTTACAACTTTTCGACTAAGCAGTGCCGATTTTGCAAGGAAAATGTTGGTATTTTGACCATTTTTGTCGAAGTCAGAAAAACATATATATGGGAGCTGGCACGCATAGCTACAATGCTAAATCTACTTCCTGTGCAAAATTTCAACCAAATTGGGCCAAAACTCTGGCTATTAGAACCATATTAGTCCATATCGGGCGAAAGATATATATGGGAGCTATATCTAAATCTGAACCGATTTCAATCAAATTTTGCACACTTAACGGCACTACTAATTGTACTCCTAGTGCAAAATTTCAAACAAATTGGGCCAAAACTCTGGCTTCTAGGACCATATTAGTTAATATCGGGCGAAAGATATATATGGGAGCGATTTCAACCAAATTTGGCACGCATAGCTACAATGCCAAATCTACTCCCTGTGCAAAATTTCAACAAAAGTGGGCCAAAACTCTAGCTTTTAGGACCATATTAGTCCATATCGGGCGAAAGATATATATGGGCGCTATATCTAAATCTGAACCGATTTCAATCAAATTTTGCACACTTGACTATACTACCAATTGTACTCGTAGTGCAAAATTTCAACCAGATTCCGCCAAAAATCTGGCTTCTGGGGCCATATAAGTCCATATCGGGCGAAAGATTTATATGGGAGCTATATCTAAGTCTGAACCGATTTCAATCAAATTTTGCACACTTGACTATACGACTAAGTGTTATGTTTGTACAAAATTTCAAGCAAATCGGTATAAAACTCTGGCTGCTGGGTCCATATTAGTGCATATCGGGCGAAAGATATATACGGGAGCTATATCTAAATCTGAACCGATTTCTTCCAAAATCAATAGGGTTCTATTCTGACCCAAATTAGGAACATGTGCCAAATTTGAAAGCGATTGGACATAAATTGCGACCTAGACTTTGATCACAAAAATGTGTTCACAGAAAGACGGACGGACGGACAGACGGAAAAAATTGGTGAGATTCTTCTTTTCTCTTTATTTTTTTATGAATATTAGGCATTGGTATCATTTAATGATCTCCTCACAATCAGCAAAAAAGCGTCGCCAACAAAGTAGTGAAAATGTTCTTTTTGGTTGATTTAAAGAAATCGTCCTTAAATTAACTGAAATACTGAATCTTTACATTTAAGATAAAAATGCTTCAAATATAGGCTAAAACTTATTTTGAGGATTTAGCATCTGTGGTTTAAAGTTTTTTTTTTTTTTTGGAATTAAGAAAATATTTGTTACTTCGAAGTATCCAGCATAATTTGGATTTTTAAACTGGAATTTGTTTGTACGTGAATAGGTTTATTTATATACCGGAAAAATAGAAAGAAAATTCGATAAATGAGTTCTGTATCCCAATTTTAATTTTATAGATCCTAGATTTAAAGCCAGATAGGTCGCAAAACAATTTCCTTATTTTAAAGAATCCGCATCTTTGGCTCGGAATCAATACTAAAATCCTTAAATGAAGGTCAAAATCTTTGTAACTTTTTTTGAGTGTGGGCTTGTCATAATACGGATGTCCATTATTTCAATAGCCATTGCACTGAATCTACATTACTTTTTAAGGTGTGATCCGAATTCAGTGTTTTCGATGTGAATTAGAAAATTTTTTAATATTTTGCCAAATAAACAAATTTTATAAGTTTTTATGAACTAGACAAGCGTTTTGATCTCATATATTTAAAAAAAAATCTAGAATGGATTTAGCATTTTTTCGACAACATTTAAACAATTTGTACCCTATTATTAATTCTCATTCTGCTTTTAAACTATTTGAAACAAAAAGAGTTAAAATTACCCATTAAATATGAAAACATCGATTTATAAAAAATAAAGAGCATCATTGGGAGGACATTTTTGGTAGTGCTTTTAAAGTTGTGTCTTTAGAACAACTTCTAATTTGTTTTTGCTGGGGTTTACAGTGACGTTTGTGGCCGAGTGTGCTACTTCACAAATTTTGTAGAGAAATAAACTTCTGGCATAATTTTCTATAGAAATGCAATTTTGACAAATTTTTCTATAGAAAAAATTTTGACAAAATTTTCTGAAGAAAAAAAAATTTAAAACAATTTTCAATAGATACATTTTGACAAAATTTTCTATAGAAATAAAATTTTGACAAAATTTTCTGTAGAAAAAAAAAATTGACAAAATTTTCTGAAGTAATAAAATTTTGACTAAATTTCCTATAGAAATGAAATTTTGACAAAATTTTCTGTAGAAAAAAAAATCTATACATATAACATTTTACAAAATGTTGTGAAAATAGTTTACAAAATTTTGAGAAAAAAAAATAAAATTTTGACAAAATTATTCTATAGAAATAAAATTTGAACAAAAATTTCTATAGAAATAAAATTTTGACAAAATTTTCTATAATAGAAATAAAATTTTGATAAAATTTTCTATAGAAATAAAATATTGACAAAATTTTCTATAGAAATAAAATTTTGACAAAATTTTCTATAGAAATAAAATTTTGACAAAATTTTCTTAGAAATAAAATTTTGACAAAATTTTCTATAGATATAAAATTTTGACAAACTATTATATAGAATAAAATTATTTTATAGAAATATTTTAACAAAAATTTTTTTTCTATACAAATAAAATTTTGACAAAATTTTGTATAGATATAAAATTTTGACAAATTATTATATAGAAATAAAATTTTGTTGTTGTTTTATGATTTCAGCTTAAAATAAAATTAAAATTTTGACAAAATTTTTTACAGAAATACAATTTTGACAAAATTTTGTATAGATATAAAATTTTGACAAAATTATTCTATAAAAATAAAATTTTGACAAAATTACTCTATAGAAATAAAATTTGAATAAAAATTTCTATAGAAATAAAATTTTGACAAAATTTTCTATAGAAATAAAATTTTGACAAATTATTATATAGAAAAAAATTATTTTATAAAAATATTTTGACATTTTTTTTTTTCTATACAAATAAAATTTTGACAAAATTTTGTATAGATATACACTTTTGACAAAATTTTCTATAGAAATGAAATTTTGACAAAATTTTCTATAGAAATAAAATTTTGACCAAATCTTCTATAGAAATAAAATTTTGACAAAATTTTCTGTAGAAGTAAAATTGTGACAAAATTTTCTATAGATATCAAAATTTTACCAAAATTTTCTATAGAAATATAATTTATAAAAACTTTTCTATAGAAATGAAATTTTGACAAAATTTTCTATAGAAATAAAATTTTGACAACATTTTCTATAGAAATAAAATTGTGACAAAATTTTCTATAGAAACAAAATTGTGACAAAATTTTCTATAGAAATAAATTTTTGACAAAATTATTCTATAGAAATAAAATTTTGACAAAATTATTCTATAGAAATAAAATTTTGACAAAGTTTTCTATAGAAATAAAATTTTGACAAAATTCTCTATAGAAATAAAATTTTGACAAAATTTTCTATACAAATAAAATTTTGAGAAAATTTTCTATACAAATAAAATTTTGACAAAATTATTCTATAGAAATAAAATTGTGACAAAACTTTCTATAGAAATACAATTTATACAAAATTTTCTACAGAAGTAAAATTGTGACAAAATTTTCTATAGAAATCAAAACTTTACCAAAATTTTCTATAGAAATAACATTTTTACAAAATTTTCTGCAGAAATGAAATTTTTTTAAAATTTTTCTATAGAAATAAAATTTTGACAAAATTTTCTATAGAAATAAAATTTTGACAAAATTTTCTATAGAAATAAAATTTTGACAAAATTTTCTGTAGAAGTAAAATTGTGACAAAATTTTCTATAGATATCAAAATTTTACCAAAATTTTTTATAGAAATACAATTTATAAAAACTTTTCTATAGAAATGAAATTTTGACAAAATTTTCTATAGAAATGAAATTTTGACAAAATTTTCTATAAAAATAAAATTGTGACAAAATTTTCTATAGAAATAAAATTGTGACAAAATTTTCTATAGACATACAATTTATACAAAACTTTCTAAAAAAAAATTTTGACAAAATTTTTTAATAGAAATAAAATTTTGAGAAAATTTCATATAGAAATAAAATATTTAGAAAATTTTCTATAGAAATAAAATTTTGACAAAATTTCCTATAGATATAAAATTTTTACAAAATTATTCTATAGAAATAAAATTTTGACAAAATTTTCTGTAGAAATAAAATGTTGACAAAATTTTCTATAGAAATAAAATTTCGACAAAATTTTCTATAGAAATAAAATTTTGACAAATTTTTCTATAGACGTACAATTTATACAAAACTTTCTATAGAAAAAAAAATTGAAAAAAATTTTTAATAGAAATAAAATTTTGAGAAAATTTCATATAGAAATAAAATATTGAGAAAATTTTCTTTTGAAAAATTATTTTTTACAAATGTTTCTATAGAAATAAAATTTTGACAAAATTTTCTATAGGTATAAAATTTTGACAAAATTATTCTATAGAAATAAAATTTTGACAAAATTATTCTATAGAAATAAAATTTTGACAAAATTATTCTATAGAAATAAAATTTCGACAAAATTTTCTATAGAAATATAATTTTGACAAATTTTTCTATAGACGTACAATTTATACAAAACTTTCTATAGAAAAAAAAAAATTGAAAAAAATTTTTAATAGAAATAAAATTTTGAGAAAATTTCATATAGAAATAAAATATTGAGAAAATTTTCTTTTGAAAAATTATTTTTTACAAATTTTTCTATAGAAATAAAATTTTGACAAAATTATTCTATAGAAATAAAATTTTAACAAGATATTCTGTAGAAGTAAAATTGTGACAAAATTTTCTATAGATATCAAAATTTTCTATAGAAATACAATTTATAACAAATTTTCTATAGAAATGAAATGTTGACAAAATTTTCTATAAAAATTAAATGTTGACAAAATTTTCTATAGAAATAAAAGTTTGCAAAATAAGTTTTTTGTTAGGTAGTTTGTTTTGGTAAAATTTTACCAAAATTTGTTATAATAATTTTGGCTCTAGTGGCAACCGTTTTTTAACCTTTTTGAAACCAAAACAGGTTAAAAACCCATTGCAAGTAAGAAAAAAGCGAGTTAAAAAAAATTGATTTAAAAGAACTGCGTACACAGAAAATGATGATGATTATGATTCAATCACGAAATTAATTGATCAAACTAATTTTTTAATTGAATGTATTAAATCACGAAAATGATAATTTTTTAATTGATTCAAGTTTAATTGATTGGAAAACTCAATTAATTTTTTGAATTAAAGACGTAACTATTTTCAATTACTTTCTTATCTGATTTGGTGTTTGTAGTTTGATTAAAAAATTAATTGTTTAAAATCAATTTTTATTTAAAAATTTTCATCACTTCTTTTTAACTGATTAAGTCTTCGGAGTGTGATTAAAAAATTAATTTATCAATTAATTTTTTAATTACAAATTTAAAAATGTTCAATCATTGACTTAATCAATTTAATGTTTCTAACTTGTTTAAAAAGTTAATTGTATCAATTAATTTAATAATTGAAACAAATTTAAATTTCAGCAAACTTGTTAGTTGAAAATATTTTGGTGATATTTTTCTGTATACACAGAAAAAAAATTCACGAAAATTTTGTTAATTAAAATCTTAGTTGAACTTTGAAAAATAATCACTTAAAAATTTATTTGATGCAAAAAAATTTTTAAACAAAAGTTAATCACAAAAATTAATAGTATCAATTAATTGTTTAATTGGATAAATTAATTTTTTAGTTGACTTTATATTAATTTTTTTAATTGTTATTATCATGTGCTATCCAGACAAGCGTTATAATGCATTAAAAATCATAAAAATTTTTAAAAATTATTTATATGTCAAAATATTACAAAATTTCTTAATTCACATCAAAAACACTGAATTCGCATCACACCTTAAGAAGTGATGCGAATTTAGTGCACCAGCTGTTGATATGGTGGGCATCCGTCCTTCGACAAGCCTATGTTAAATTCATCGCTTCTGCGCCAATTTTGCACCACTTCCGGATCCAAAAAGAACATTTTCACTACTTTTTTGGCGACGCTTTTTTTGCTGGGTTGGTGATGAGTATTCAAGATTCGGCCCGGCCGTATAAACTTGTCATTTTAGATACATTGATGTATTGACTGCTTTCTTATCTGCATAATATTTTAGTCATTCAGAATAAAACTGACCACTATGCCATAATGGCGAAAACCGCAGAAACCTGCTATTCTATTGCGTGACATGTTTTGGAAAAATACAGAAGCGACGTTTTTGTCTAGTAAGCAAAAACGAGTTCTTGTCTTTATAAATTTGAATATTAATTGATTAATGAAAATCTAAACAATTTTTTATTTATATAACTTCAAGATTCTATCTTCTTTTGTTTAATAATAATAATCATGGGAAAAGAGAAGAAAATAAAATGTGATAGTTATAGTAGATAATAATAATAAAATAATAATTATAATAGATAAACGATTTTTTTGTGATGACTAGGAAAATTATTTTAATTATATTTAGATTTTATGTTTAAAATAAACCAATCAAGAAAATATTATCATTACCACTTACCATGGATTGTTTTTCTGCTTTGGTGAATTTTTTGCTTAATTTTAAATTTGTGGCTACTGTCATGGCCTCTTGGACGGTTAAATTACCATGCAATTGATTGTCCTGCATGATATAGGCAGACAATTTACGGAAGGTACTGATGTTACGTTCATGTCCATTCATTGTTACACTGCCCTCAATGTTGCTGGTTCTGCAAATTGAAAATGAACGAAAATTTAACATTCAATACAATTGAATAGTGCATAAAATTACGAAACGAATTCAGTTCTTTTAGAGATTTAAGGCAGACTAATCGAAGGAGAGATCCTTGTTCAAACGTGAAATGTAGTACAAGTCAGTGTTACACTTTTGCCACTTTTTTTTGAGTGGTGGTACTTCTGTACCACTAAATGCTACACTGGTTACATATTTACATATTTTTTTATTATATTTAATTTTATAATGCATTAGTTGGTAAATTTTGATTCCACATCCTATTAAGATTACGGATGTGATTTATGTCTTTAAAAAAATTGAGTTTAACCCTTGGATAAGTGCCCTTTCAAAGTGCGGATTATCATAGCGGATTATGGAAATATTTTATTTTTATTATTATCTTCTAAAAACATACATTTCGTCCCTGTAATGGATAAATAAATGTTTCAAAAAAATATCCAATAACTAAAGGAATAAAAATTACGTTTCAAAATCAATGTTGGGTCACATTGACCCAAGGAGTGCACAAGGGTTATATTGCGACTACTGTAGTTGTTAGCCTTTTTCCCTTTTTACACATTTGAATTGCCTAGAAGTATGTAAAGCCAATATTCTGTAGTGGATAAAGTGAACTTCACCCACATTTGGTAGAATTCTACCAAAAATAGGAGATTTTGTACCGTCTGGTAGATTGGCACAATTCTTGAATTTTCGATAGATTGTGTTGCAAACACATTCCTCTCCCACTAAGAGGTACTTCAATTTTCTATATAAATAAAATTTTGACCAAATTTTCTCTATGAATAAAATTTTTGAATAAATTTTTTGTAGAAATAAACTTTTAAGAAATTTTTCTGTAGAAATAAAATTTTGATAAAATTGTTTATTGGACTATAATTTTGACAAAATTTTCTATAGAAATAACATTTTGACAAAATTTTCTATAGAAATAACTTTTTGACATAATTTCATAAAAAAAAAATTGACGAAATTTTCTGTAAAAATTCAGTTTTGAGAAAATTTTTCATAGAAATAAAATTTTAAACAATTTTTCTATAGAAATAAAATTTTGAGAAAATTTTCTATAGAAATAAAATATTGAGAAAATTTTATATAGAAATAAAATATTGAGAAAATTTTATATAGAAATAAATTTTTGAGAAAATTTTCTATAGAAACAAAATTTTGACAAAATGTTCTATAGAAATAAAATTTTGATAAAATTTTCTATAGAAAAATAAAATTTTGACAAAATTTTCTATAAAAATAAAATGTTCACAAAATTTTCTATAAAAATAAAATTTTCACAAAATTTCCAATAGAAATAAAAATTTGACAAAATTTTCTATAGAAATAGAATATTGAGAAAATTTTGTATAGAAATAAATTTTTGAGAAAATTTTCTATAGAAATAAAATTTGGACAAAATTTTCTATAGAAATAAAATTTTGACAAAATCTTCTATAGAAATAATCTTTTGACAAATTTTCCTATAGAAATAATATTTTTACAAAATTTCTTATAGAAATATAATTTTGACAAAATTTTCTATAGAAATAAAATTTTGAGAAAATTTTCTATAGAAATAAAATATTGAAAAAAAATCATCTGTAGAAATAAACTTTTGACAAATCTTCCTATAGAAATACAATTTTGACAAAAATTCCTATAGAAATAAAATTTTGACATAATTTTCATACATAAAATTAACAAAATTTCCTATAGAAATAAAATGTTGAGAAAATTATTGATAGAAATAAAATTTTTGAAAAAGTTTTTTGTAGAAATAAACTTTTAAGTAAATTTTCTGTAGAAATAAAATTTTGATAAAATTTATTGGAATATAATTTTGACAAAATTTTCAATAGAAATAACTTTTGACATAATTTCATAGAAAAACAAATTTTCTATAAAAATTCAGTTGTGAGAAAATTTTTCACAGAAATAAAATTTTGACCAAATTTTCTATAGAAATAAAATTTTGAGAAAATTTTCTATAGAAATAACATTTTGAAAAAATTTTCTATAGAAACAAAATATTGACAAAATTTTCTATAGAAACAAAATTTTGACAAATTTTCCTATAGAAATAATATTTTTACAAAATTTCCCATAGTAATAAAATTTTGACATAATTTCCTAGAAAAAAAAATAACAACATTTCCTATAGAAATAAAATGTGGAGAAAATTATTGATAGAAATAAAATGGTTGAACTATTTTTTTGTAGAAATAAACTTTTAGGAAAATGTTCTGTAGAAATAAAATTTTGATAAAATCTCTTATTGGAATATAATTTTGACAAAATTTTCTATAGAAATAACATTTTGACAAAATTTGCTATAGAAATAACTTTTTGACATAATTTCATAGAAAATAAATTTTGACAACATTTTCTATAAAAATTCAGTTTTGAGAAAATTTTGACCAAATTTTCTATAGAAATAAAATTTTGAGAAAATTTTCTATAGAAATAAAATGTTGAAAAATTTTCTGTAGGAATAAAATTTTCAGAAAATTTTCTATAAAAACAAAATTTTGACAAATTTTCTATAGAAACAAAATATTAAGAAAATTTTCTATAAAAACAAAATTTTGACAAATTTTCCTATAGAAATAATATTTTTACAAAATTTCCTATAGAAATAAAATTTTGACATAATTTCCTAGAAAACAATTAACAAAATTTCCTATAGAAATAAAATGTTGAGAAAATTATTGATAGAAATAAAATTGTTGAATAATTTTTTTGTAGAAATAAACTTTAAAGAAAATTTTCTGTAGAAATAAAATTTTCATAAAATGTCTTATTGGAATATAATTTTGACAAAATTTCCTATAGAAATAACATTTTGACAAAATTTTCTATAGGAATAATATTTTTACAAAATTTCCTATAGAAATAAAATTTAGACAAATTTTTCTATAGAAATAAAATGTTCACAAAATTTTCTATAGAAATTAAATTTTGACAACATTTTCTATAGAAATAAAATTTTGAGAAAATTTTCTACAGAAATAAAATTTTCACAAAATTTTCTATAGAAAAAATAAAGTTTTGACTAAATCTTCTATAGAAATAATCTTTTGACAAATTTTCCTATAGAAATAATGTTTTTACAAAATTTCCTATAAAAATAAAATTTTGACAAAATTTTCTATAGAAATAAAATGTTCACAAAATTTTCTATAGAAATTAAATTTTGACAACATTTTCTATAGAAATAAAATTTTGAAAAAATTTTCTATAGAAATAAAATATTGAAAAAAAATGATCTGTAGAAATAAACTTTTGACAAATTTTCCTATAGAAATAAATTTTTTACAAAATTTCGTATAGAAATAAAATTTTGACATAATTTCCTAGAAAAAAAATATTAACAAAATTTCCTATAGAAATAAAATGTTGAGAAAATTATTGATAGAAATAAAATTTCGACCAGATTTTCTATACAAATAAAAATTTACAAAAAAATTTTCTAAAAAATAAAATTTTGACCAAAATTTCTATAGAAATTACATTTAGAGAAAATCTATATATATAAAATTCCAATTATGTTTGTCTGTATGTTGCGGGTAAGCTCGGAAACGTCTGAACCGATGTACTTTAAATTTTCGGAGAACCTAGAGAGTGAACATGTGGTGAAAATAGGGTACCACATTTTTTGATATCTGTTGGGGCACAGGGAGGCCTTCGTCTTCTGTCAGTACATACATGGTCGGGGAGGGAGACCTCCTCTAAAACTGAAAAAAATCTAAAATTCTCCACTTTATTTGAAATTTACAAAGGCCGTAAGAAGCTTGAAGGAAAGGACTGTTCAGGGAAGGTTAAGGGTGCTATCCACTTCTGTATTTGTCGATGTTTGATCGGGGAAAGTGACATCCCCGTAAAAGATATAAGAAAATCTAACCTTCTCCGATTAGCTTGAAATTTACCGAGAACGTGGGAGAATGTGATTAAATCAATATTTTGATATTTGGTTGGAGAAGGGGAATAGTGGAAAATCTAAACTTCTGGGGAAACCACTGAGAGAAACTTTGAAACACTCAGAAATGTCACCAGCATTACTGAGGTGGGATAATCCACCGCTGAAAAATTTTTTGGTGTTTGGTCGAAACTGGGTTTGAACCCACGACCCTGCGTATGCATGGTGGGCATGCTAACCATTGTACCACGGTGCCTCCTCAAAACCATAATTGGGATAATTATTATTTTAATTAAAAATGTAAAAATGTTTAATAATTTTCTTAATTGATTTTATTTTTTAATTCGATTTAAAAAAAATTGTATTAGTTAATGTTTCAATTGATAACGTTTTCAACTTCAATCAATTTTTTAATTGGAAATATTTTGGTGATATTTTGTCTGTGGCCATTTCTGACCAAACATTAATTTTCCCACCTACTAACTGAATATTTTGCTTTATTGTAAACCTGTATTATTTATTTTCTTATCTGAATTCTAATAATTTGACACCATTGACATTGGTAATTTTGTGCTACCCCGAAAACCCATTTCGAAAAAGGTATATAAGTAACCATGAAATGTTTGTTTTTTATCATTATTTTAAAATATTGGAGAAAATATGGCAAGTTTCTTATCATTTTCTTTGGGCTAGTGTGTTTTTTTTAATTTTTTGTTTTTGTATGCGAATTTGGACTTTGTCCGCAGCACGCATTCTCAATCGCAGTAGCTTTCATTTCTGTTAACAATTTCGCTTGAGTTAATTACAAACAACATTTAATTACTACTTTATCGTAAATTACCTTGTCAAATTTGCAAAAACAAAAAATCAAATAAGATGAAATGAATTACAAAGTCAAGAAACTTTGTACTTTTACACTCTCTCAAAGCAACTTTTAAAAAACAATTTGTTTTTATTACAGCCAGTATCATCGAATGACGTCATCAATAAAATAAGTCAGTTTTAAGCAAAATTTCTTGAAGTTTCACACTCAAGAAAAAAATGTTTATTGGATTCCAAGAATTTTCACCTTCCATTAAGGATTTTGGTATTGAATCCGAACCAAGGATGGTGCTTCTTTAAATTAAATACATTTTTTAGGGAGCTATCTAGCCTTAAATCTAAAAAAATAAGATTAGCATACAGTTTTCATTTATCGAAATTTTATTCTAAAAATAAAAAATAAATTTCAGTTAATTTTTTTTTTTGAACTATACTAAACTTATAGTAAATATAAGATGAGTATGGGAAAATAGAGAGAAGCTTTAGCAACTGAGGCCATCAGCTGTAGTATTAAAATAAAAATAAAAAATTTAAATTATGAAATTCAATTCGAAGATAAATATGTTCATATTTTTGATATTTTTTAATTTAATATATTTATATTTTGGTAAAAAAAAAAAAAAAACTAAATTATAACACACCGAAAAAAATATCACCAAAATATTTCCAATTCAAAAATGACTGAAATTGTAATCGTAATCAATTAAGGAATTAATCGATACCATTAACATTTTAATCATATTAAATAAAAGTATACCAAATAATTATATTAATTATATATAAAAATATATTCAACTAAAAAATTTATTTGGAATTTTAACGAATAGTTAAATAGTTCAGGAATAATTATTTTCTATACTACTTATTTTTAGTTAATTCGTAAATTCATAAGAAAGTAAAAATTTTCATAAAATTGCCAAATAAAAATTTATACAGATACTTAAGAAAAAATAAATAATAATTAAATAATAAATTAATTGCCTCAATTAGAAATTTAATTGAGTTATGCTACCAAAATCTATTAAATTTTTAATAGAACCGATTAAAAAATTAATTAAAAGTGCCCAAGAAATCAATTAATTTTGTAGTCGATTATATGTTTATTTCTAATTAATTCTGTGATTTATCATTTTCGTGATTGAAGCAATTTCAATTAAAAAAATAATTGTATCAATTAATTTTGTAGCGTAAATTTAAAAAGATCTGGGATCAAACTTCCAAAGATTATTGTACTAAAAAATTAATTAATAAAAAAGTGGCATAATGTGGGATTATGGTAGCACAAAAATATAAAAAAATATGACATTTAGTGGTAGAAAAGTGTCAACGATAAATTTGTCACCCTTTTTTAGCACAATGGTAACACTTATAGGAACTATGCCAAAACGTGAACCAATACTCACATACTTGTGGTCCTTAAAACCCTCCAGATATCAATTTTCAGAAAAATCGGATAAACACAGGGGTGTGTAGAAGCAAAAAAAAAAACAAATGGGGAGATCGGTCTATATGGGGACTATAGAAAAACATGGACCGATAAACACCATATTCGGCGAACCTATTAGTGGTTTGAAAATACCACAAAATTGTCACGGCTATAGCGTGATTATAACAGATAGACGGACATGTACATAACGTCTTTGAGCTTCTCCCAGATCCTGAATATACACATATTCTCTATACAGAAAAAAAATCCCCAAAACATTCCCAATTAAAAAGTTGATTGAAGTCAATCAAAAATTAAATGATACAATTAACTTTTTAGTCAAACTAGAAGCATTAAGTCATAAATGAAATTATTCCAATTTTCAATTAAAAAATTAACTGATAGAATTAACTTTTTAATTAAACGCGGAAGGCTAAGTCAGTTAAAATATTATGGATTTTTTTTATGCCCTCCACCATAGGATAGGGGGTATATTAACTTTGTCATTCCGTTTGTAAAACATCGAAATATTGCTCTAAGACCCCATAAAGTATATATATTCTGGGTAGTGGTGAAATTCTGAGTCGATCTAAGAATGTCCGTCCGTCCGTCCATCTGTTGAAATCACGCTAACTTCCGAACGAAACAAGCTATCGACTTGAAACTTGGCACAAGTAGTTGTTATTGATGTAGGTCGGATGGTATTGCAAATGGGCCATATCGGTCCACTTTTACAACCAGGTTTGGCTTGCGGAGCCTCTGGGAGAAGCATATTTCGTCAGATTTGGCTGAAATTTGGTAGGTGGTGTTAGCATATGATCTACACTAACCATGCAAAAATTGGTCCATATCGGTCTATAATTATATATAGCCCCCATATAAACCAATCCCCAGATTTGGCTTACGGATCCTCTAAGAGAAGCAAATTTCATCGGATCCGGCTGAAATTTGGTACATGGTGTTGGTATACCATATACCAACAACCATGCAAAAACTGGTCCACATTAGTCCATAGTTATATATAGTCCCCGTATAAACCGATCCCCAGATTTGACCTCCGGAGCCTCTTGGAAGAGCAAAATTCATCCGATTCGGTTGAAATTTGGTACGTGGTGTTACTATATGGTCTCTAACATCCATGCAAGAATTGGTCTATATCGGTCCATAATTATATATAGCTTCCATATAAACCGATCCATAGATTTGACCTCCGGAGCCTCGTTGAAGAGCAATATTCATCCGATCCGGCTGAAATTTGGTACATGGTGTAAGTATATGGTCTCTAACAACCATGCAAAAATTGGTTCACATCGGTGCATAATTATATATAGCCCCCATATCACCCGATCCCCAGATTTGACGTCCTGAGCCTCTGGGAAGAGCAAAATTCATCCGATTCGGTATATGGTCTCTAACAACCATGCGAAATTTCAACCGAATCGGATGAATTTTGCTTTTCCAAAAGGCTCCGGAGGTCAAATCTGGGGACCGGTTTATATGGGGGCTATATATAATTATGGACCGATTTTGACCAATTTTTGCATGGTTGTTAGAGACCATATACCAACAGCATGTACAAAATTTCAGCCGGATCCGATGAATTTTGCTCTTCAAAGAGGCTCCGGAGGTCAAATATGGGGATCGGTTTATATGGGGACTATATATAATTATGGACCGATGTGGATCAATTTTTGAATGGTTATTAGAGACCATATATTAACACCATGTACCTGATCGGATGACATTTGCTTCTCTTAGAGGCTCCGCAAGCCAAATCGGGGATCGGTTTATATGGGGGCTATATATTATTATGGACCGATATGGACCAATTTTTGCACAGTTGTTAGATACAATATGCTTACACCACGTACCAAATTTCAGCTGGATCGGATGAAATTTGCTTCTCTTAGAGGCTCCGCAAGCCAAATCTAGGGATCGGTTTATATGGGGGCTATATATAATTGTGGAGCGATGTTGACCAATTTTTGAATGGGGGTCCATTTAAATGGGGGCTATACGTAAAAGTGGACCGATATGGCCCATTTGCAATACCATCTGACCTACATCAATAACAACTACTTGTGCCAAGTTTCAAGTAGATAGCTTGTTTCGTTCGGAAGTTTGCAGACGGACGGACATGCTTAGATTATATATAGATATATATAACACATCGAAATATTGCTCTAAGACCCCATAAAGTATATATATATATATATATATATATATATATATATATATATATATATATATATATATATATATATATATATATATATATATATATATATATATATATATATATATATATATATATATATATATATATATATATATATATATATATACACAGTCTTACACAAGTTTACATACCCCTGAGTTTTTAACCTTCCAACTAAACATGTTTCTGGTTGTTGTTTATAAACCACACTAAACAATTTTTGTTAAAAATTAACAAATACATTGTTTTTCAAATTATTTTACAAAAATTAAAGCATATATATATATAGTTTATAATATTTTATTATTTAAATAAAATACAAATTCTTTAATCGTATGTGAACTTGTGTGAGACTGTGTATATATATATATATATATATATATATATATATATATATATATATATATATATATATATATATATATATATATATATATATATATATATATATATATATATATATATATATATACTTTACGGGGTCTTAGAGCAATATTTCGATGTGTTACAAACGGAATGACAAAGTTAATTGCTAATGCTAATGAAATTTTTAATTACATACTTTTTGATGCCCAATTAAAACTGTAGTTAATACAATAATTTTCGTGGTTGAAGTCATTTCAAGTAAAAATTAATTGGATACATTAATTCTGTCATTGAATTAGAAAATTATTGTTATTACACATAGTTCGATGTATTAAAAAATGTAAACCCACCAGTAATGATACGTCAGTCATTACTGCCAGATTTCAATAAAATAAATCCCTGAGGAAGATGGAAATTTCCATGGAAACGTAGGATAAAAATCTAAAATAAATAATCTTTTATTTGCATAAAATCATGAGCTTGGAACTCTTGAAATCATAATAAACATAAGTCAATATATTTTGAAAAATTCAAGAAAATTTATTAGACATTTGGCTTAATAACGAAAATTACTTATTTTTATGGAAAAACTGGAAAAATATATTTAGTCCAATAGAAAGTTCAGGATGGATGCATTTTTTGGTAAATTGTGTAAGTTTAAGGAAATTCTGAACTATTGTGTCGGAAATTCAAATTTAGTACAAATTTTATAAATTATTTCGTTTCACTAAAGTAAATAAAAATATTTTAAAGTGAAGGAAACTTTCTCATATTAGAAAAATTTTAGCGAAACTTCAACAATTTCCAAAAAGGAGGATAAATAGCTTATGAAATTGTGATCAAATAATTAATGATTTCTTTTGAACTATTTATTGGATGTATATGACTTTAATCAAAGATAAATTGACCGGTTTTTTTATTAGGGTTTTACAACTGACGTTACTGATGGTCAATTTTCCTCCTAGTTCTCCAATAGGAATATACCCGTTCTTTTTGTTATTGTTATTGTTTTTTTTTTTTAATTGATTTATGACTTGCCCAAGGTTACAATTTAAGTTAATTGACTTTAGTGAACCAACGGTTGTTGAAAAGGTTGATAACCGATTTACTGATAAGAAACGAAATTCCGATTAAGAGTAAACGAATATTCTTTTGTTGCTTAATCAATTGCATTTATTTTCGAAAATCGAGTTGTTACAGGAAGATAGTGGAATTAACCTATAAATAAGTAATCATTTAAAGATCTGTTGAAATTGTAACAAAAGTAGATTCCTTTATGAATTACGAAATAAATTTGACACGAGCAAATCTATTGCAATTGAATAAGTTTCTAAGTTTATTTCGCATTAATTATTTAAGTATAATAATAAATAGTTTAATAATAAAAATAACCCAGAGAAAAACAAAGCAAAAAAATTTTTTAGATATTAATTTTGGTTCCGGAAGGGTAAAAAATCGGATCGGAAGCAATGCATTTTACATAGGCTTGTCATAGGGCGGAAGTCATCTTTTTAAGCGTATTCCGCATTGATTAGATTTTCTTTTCTATAAGAGAAAAGAACTCTCACAATTACCATACATCGATATGTTACACATTTGCTTAAAAAAAAAAATGCTGCACAATTATGCACTAAAATTTCTATTGAATTAAAATTTTCTATTGAAATACAATTTTAACAAAATTTTCAATAGAAATAAAATTTTGACAAAGTTTTCTATAGAAATAAAATTTTGACAACATTTTCCATAGAAATACAATTTTGACAAAATTTTCGATAGAAATACAATTTTGACAAAATTTTCTATTGAAATAAAATTTTGACAAAATTTTCTATAGAAATAAAATTTTGAAAAAATTTTCTATAGAAATAAAATTTTGAAAAAAAATTCCATAGAAATAAAATGTTGACAAAATTTTTTATAGAAATACAATTTTGACAAAATTTTTTATAGAAATACAATTTTGACAAAATTTTTTATAGAAATACAATTTTCACAAAATTTTCTATAGAAATACAATTTTTTTGTTGTTTTCGATTACAGCTTAAAACCATGCATTGACTAAAATACAAGTGTAGCTTAATCAACAGAGGAAAAGTATGCTTGTCAAATTTATTTGGGCAAAGCTCTATAGACTGCAAGACAGTTGGATGGACAGCTGTTTCGGAATTACCACATTCCTCATCAGCATCCTCTACGTGCAGCAAAACTATCAACCAATAATAATAATAAATTCGGGTAATTCACTAAACCCAAAGTGAACTATAGGAAAAAGTATTTTGACAAAATTTCCTATAGAAATAAAATTTTGACAAAATGGTCTATAAAAATAAAATATAAAAAAATATTTACGTGATAGTAAAGATTGCGCAACCAAAATTGTAGGAATTAAGAAGATATTAAGGACAAATTTCTTAAATCTATTGAATCATCACAATTTTTTATTAAATTTAGGACACAAATTTGGAAATTTGCGTCCCTCAGTTAAAGTCGTATATATTCGAACCAAGGCAAATTTCCCTTAAAGTATAGAAACACATTTTTGATTTAAAGAAATCATACTTAAATTAACAGAAATATTGAATCTTTATATTTAAGATAAAATCGCTTCAAATGTAGGCAAGACATATTTTAAGGATTTAGTATCTTTGGTTTAAAGTTTTTTTTTGGAATTAAAAGAAAAAAATAAACACATGTTTTACTTTGAAGTATCCTTTATAATTTGGATATTTAAACTGGAATTTGTTTGTACGTGAATAGTTTTATTAACACACAGAAAGAAACGAGAATGGAAATGCGATAAATAAGATCTGTATCCTAATTTTACTTTTATTAATCCTTGATTTAACGCCAGATCAGCCGCATCTTTCGCTCGGAATCAATACCAAAATCCTTAAGGGAGAGTCAAAATCTTTAGACCAGTAAACTTTTTTGAGTGTAGAAATTTTTCGATCGAAATAAAATTTTGACAAATTGTTTGATAAAAATAAAATTTTGACAAAATTTTCGATAGAAATACAATTTTAACAAAATTTTCGGAAGTAGTAAAATTTTGCGAAAATTTTCTATAGAAATACAATTTTTACATAATTGTCTATAAAACTCAAAACTGTTAGAGAAAAATTTCAATAGAAATAAAATTTTGAGAAAATTTTCTATAGAAATAAAATTTTGAGAAAATTTTCTATAGAAATAAAATTTTGAGATTTTTTTTTATGAAATTAAAAAATCGATGATTTGAAAGTGGCAAATGAAAAGAGAAATGTTTGTACAAAGATTTATTTCCGCAAAAGCCTACTATCATAAACCTTTTTTTGGAAGGTTCAAGTGTGGTTCATTTGGGTTTAGTGAACTACCAGAATTTGTTCTGATAATTGGTTGATAGTTTTGCTGCAAGTAGAGGATGCTGAGGAGGAATGTGGTAATTCCGAAACGTGCGTCCATCAAACCATCTTTGTCAAATAAATTTGACAAACATTATTTTCCTCTGTTGGTTAAGATACTCTTGTAGTTTAGTCAACGCAATGGTTTTTAAGCTGATATCAAAACAATAAATATGATTGAAGTACAAACCAACAATAACAAAACGAAAATTAAAAAATGTTGAGACAATTTTATAGAAATAAAATTTTGACAGAATTTTCCATGGAAACAAAATTTTCAGAAAATTTCATCTACACAGAAAAAAATTTCCGTAGTTAAACTAACGCTAAATTTAATTTATTTTTATTGGAAAAAATTTATTTGCTTGTAGTTAAATTTTATTATTTTTATCGAAATTTTCCACAACTTAATGAAACCTTACTTTTTTTTAAGTATGTCTCAAAATTGTATGAACTAAACGTGAGTATAAAGTTTAATGACCGTACACATAAGTTCAATATGAACTAAACCAAATGAAAATTTTCGTACGATACCCAAAAATAGTAAGAATGAACTACTGTATGGTTAAAATGGTCATGATTTGGCGCCATTGATTTTCTACTTTACTTTTAGTTAATTTTTTCTTCTATGAGATGATGTAATTTTGTGAACTGCAGTTAAAAAGTACAACATGGCATTAACATTTCCTGGTTTTAACAACGCTTTGTGGAAATCTCAAAATGTGGAGTTAAATTTAGTTCAATTTTCTTCCTATAAAACAGTTCACTTTTTTCGGTGTATATTTAATGATAGCCAAAACCTATTAAAATTTGCTATGTATTAAAATTTATTAGTTTTACAAAATTTTCTATAGAAATATAACTTTAAAAAAACGTTTCTATAGAAATACAATTTTGACATAATTTTCTATAAACTTAAAAAATGTTGAGAAAATTTTCTATAGAAATAAAAATTTCTAAAGAGATACAATTTTGATAACATTTTTAGTAGAAATAAAATTTCGACAAAATTTTCCTTTGAAATAAAATTTTGACAAAATTTGCGGTAGAAATAAAATTTTGAAAAATTTTCGTTAGAAATAAAATGTTGATAAATTTCAAAATACAAGTTTTTTAAGTTGGTAGATTTTTGGTAAAATTTACTTAAAATTTTGGTAGACTATTTTTGGCACGAGTGTAATTAGTAATTTCAATTTGTAAGCGTAATTTCAACAGACGGACGGACATCGGCAAGATCGGCTCAGTATTTCACCACGACCCAGAATATAAGGATATAAAAATAAATACACAGTCAAAAAAAAAAAACTTTTAATCACTTTCGATCTTTGTTTTAACAGAAGAAACTCAGCTTACAAAAGAAGTTTTCTTTTCATACTAAACAACAAATCAAAAATATTAGCGATGATAGTTGCATGGCTTGTCATAAATACGGGTTCATTTTCTGGTAAAGAAACTACTTCATAGCAAAAATTTCGTAGGCATTTTTTTGTTGTTTTCGAGTAGAGGGCGATTTAAATTAGCTTTATTTTAAACTTACTTGTAACCAGACAAAATATTGAGCAGCGTACTTTTACCAGCACCTGATGGACCCATAATAGCAGTGAGTTCTCCCGAACGTAAACGTCCGCTGACACCCTTGAGAATGGTTTTGGCATCTAGAAATGACAAAAAAAATGGGGAAAAATTCAATTTTATATTAGAAGAAAATATTTTTTAAGTAAATATTCGGCAAAAGTTTTTATATAAATAAAAATATTTTATAGAAAACATATATTATTTTTTTAATTTTTCTATTTCTTAAATTAGTACAAAATAAATAAAAAATGAGAAATTTTATAATAAGCAAAATTAAGCTAAATAAAATAAATTCACTTGAATACTTAAATTCTAATAAATTTATTAATAATTAGAAAACTCATCGGTAACGAAAGAATCAATTCGGTTGAACCCTCAATGATTCCGACTTTCTTATCATTTTAATTACACAGAAAAAAACTGATTCTATCATGAAATTAATTTATCCAAATATTTTTTTGTAGTAACCCAGCAAAAAACGTTTGGAAATTGTTCTAAAGACATAACTTTAAAAGCACTTCCAAAAATGTCCTCCAAAAGATGTTCTTTATTTGGCTACATAGAAAGTTCTTTTAATTCAATTTTTCCTACTTTCTTATCATTTTAATTACACAGAAAAAAACAGATTCTATCATGAAATTAATTTATCCAAATATTTTTTAATAATCCAGCAAAAAAGTTTGAAAGTTGTTCTAAAGACATAACGTTAAAAGCACTTCCAAAAATATACTCCCAAAGATGTTCTTTATTTTAACTACATTCTTTTAATTCAATTTTTCATAGCTCACTTTTTCCTATTTTTAATGGGTAACTTAAAATTTTTTTATTTTTTTTCCACTGTATAAAAATTGCGAATTTTTGAAAATATTTGAGGCAAAACGTTTCAGACAATCGTTAGAATGCATTAAAAACAAGTAAGGAAAGTCTAAAGTCGGGCGGGGCCGACTATATTATACCCTACACCACTTTGTAGATCTAAATTTTCGATACCATATCACATCCGTCAAATGTGTTGGGTGCTATATATAAAGGTTTGTCCCAAATACATACATTTAAATATCACTCGATTTGGACAGAATTTGATAGCCTTTTACAAAATCTATAGACTCAAAATTTAAGTTGGCTAATGCACTAGGGTGGAACACAATTTTAGTAAAAAAATATGGGAAACATTTAACTCTGAAGCAATTTTAAGGAAACTTCGCAAAAGTTTATTTATGATTTATCGCTCGATATATATGTATTAGAAGTTTAGGAAAATTAGAGTCATTTTTACAACTTTTCGACTAAGCAGTGGCGAAATGTTGGTATTTTGACCATTTTTGTCGAAATCAGAAAAACATATATATGGGAGCTATATCTAAATCTGAACCGATTTCAATCAAATTTGGCACACATGACTATATTACTAATTGTACTCCTAGTGCAAAATTTCAACCAAATAAAACTCTGGCTTCTGGGTCCATATAAGTCCATATCGGGCGAAAGATATATATGGGAGCTATATCTAAATCTGAATCGATTTCAACCAAATTTCGCACGCATAGCTACAGTGCTAAATCTACTCCCTGTGCAAAATTTTAACCAAATTGGACCAAAACTCTGGCTTTTAGGACCATATTAGTCCATATCGGTCGAAAGATATATATGGGAGCTATATCTAAATCTGAACCGATTTCAATAACATTTTGCACACTTGACTATACTACTAATTGTACTCCTAGTGCAAAATTTCAATCAAATTCGGCCAAAAATCTGGCTTCTGGGGCCATATAAGTCCATATCGGGCGAAAGATATATATGGGAGCTATATATAAATCTGAACCGATTTCAATCAAATTTCGCGCACTTGACTATACGACTAAGTGTTATGTTTGTACAAAATTTCAAGCAAATTGGTATAAAACTCTATATTAGTGCATATCGAGAGAAATATATATATGGGAGCTATATCTAAATCTGAACCGATTTCTTCCAAAATCAAAAGGGTTATATTCTGACCCAAATTAGGAACATGTGCCAAATTTGACGACGATTGGACTTAAATTGCGACCTAGACTTTGATCACAAAAATGTGTTCACAGACAGACGGACGGACGGACAGACGGACAGACGGACATGGTTATACCGACTCAGGGACCCACTCTGAGCATTTTTGCCAAAGACACCATGTGTCTATCTCGTTCCTTCTGGGTGTTACAAACATATGCACTAACTTATAATGCCCTGTTCCACAGTGTGGCGCAGGGTATAATTATAAAAATGTTTTATTTGGAAAAATATCACAAAAATTTCTTAATCACATCCAAACCACTGAATTCGGATCACACCTTAAGAATTGATGCAAATTCAGTGCAACGGTTGTTGAAATGCTGGCCATCCGTCCTATGACAAGCCCGTTGCTTCTGCGCCAATTTTGCACCACATCCAGATCCACAAAGAACGCTTCTTCACTAGTTTTTTAGAGACGCTTGGAAGTTAATCAAATAATTAAGAATTATTATTTATAATTATTATAACTTTGGAAAAAAATTATTGTCTTGTAATTTATATATGTATGCTTAGTTATGAATTTTCCGATTGCAACTATAGTTGTATTTTTCTTTGGATTTGAGTCAACAATTAATGAATTACAATGAATCAACAAAATTTTCAATTATATATTTAATTCGAAATACTTGTTTATTTAATTAAAATAATAATATCGGATAATTGATATTTTATTTAAAGATTTTCTTAAATGACTTAAATTTTAAATTTGATTTAAAAATTGACAACGATTTCAACTTCAATCAACTTTTAAATTGGAAATATTTTGGTGCGAATTTTTCTGTGTGGTGTTTTTTAATCGTCTTTAGTCATCTAAATTTGTCAAGTCAATCTTAGTTCATTGTGGAAAATTCGAGATCAAAAATGATTTTGATAACAATCTATGTGGCTTCAACTTTTGGTTATACCAGTGTTGTGTTGATGATGAAAATTTTACGCAATTTGCTATTTCCATGGCTACGCAAGTAATGGCAAATCAAGAAAATAACCGCTTCTAAAATATAATGACAGCACAAACAAAACTCTGTAAATGAAGTAAAAATAAAAATATCTTGGCCTTGTTTACAAATAGCAGAAATGGCTAAAAAAAAAAGACATTGCCAACAACTACTAAGTTGGTTTTGTAAACAGTCAAGTGTGAATATTTAAGACCATCATAAATGATGAACAAGACAAAACTAAAGAAACTTACAAGGGAAGACGTTACAATGATGTCTTACAGGTCATATAGTTTTATTAAAAATTTTAATAAAAAATATTTTTCGAAGCCTTTATAATTTTTTTTTCTGTATTTATATAACTCAAGTTAATGTCATAAGTGTTGGGGCAATTAAAATATAACATAAACTTCAAAAGACTTAATTGCTAAGAAAATATTAAATAATACAGCATAAAATTAATGGCGTTATTTTGCGTATTATAAAATATGAATATGTTTTTTATTTAAATTTACGAATCTATTTAACAAACAAACAATATAGAATATAGAATAACCCCATTAACCTTCATCTATATTTAATGAAATCCAAAACCTATTAAAATTTGCTATGTATTAAAATTGATTAGTTTTGCTATAATAACTATTTGTTTTTTTTTAATAAAATCGAATTAAGATTTGCAAGTTCCTTTTTATAAATTCAGATTTAAAATAAAGAGAAACAGTTATAAACAACCAATTATCTAAACTAATCAAACAGGTTAAAACTATTGTGAAAATATATCTTATATACACTCATGATCAATATAATAAATACACTGAAGAATTTTTTAGTAAATGCTTATATTTAAGTCAATGGTGTAAAATAATAATTGGACTGATATTCTGTAATCAAACTTATATAAAAAATTATAAAAATAAAAATTATTACTTTTTTAGTTTAGATTTTAAATTTCTTCATTCAAATGAACTTTCAAGCCATAAATTATAGGCCAAATGTAAAGGTTTTGAGAACGGATAACATCCATTCTATGACAAGTCCATGTCAAATACATTGGAGATTTTCACTACTTCCGAATTATTCCTCCATGGTAGCAGTTTTCGGACAAATTTGATGTTACTTACAAAAGCTGCACGCTCACAAAAAATCGCTTCTGTAACATATACTCCCAAACATATTTTGCTTCAAGCATATACATTTTTGGCTATTGCCCAAACATTTATATGTTTGATCTCTTCCAATATATAATATGTTTGAAAGCATATTGGTCTAAACAATATATGTTTGGGTAGTCAATTTCCAAACATTTTGTATTTTTGAATCCAAATTCAATAATGTTGTCTTCCAAAAAACAATATGTTATTATGTAAACATATAATATGTTTGGAAGCATTTTGCACCCAAAAATATTATATGCTTAAAAAAAATTCTCCCAAACAATATTGTGCTCAAAATTTTATTTATTTATTTATATATTTACAATCATAATGAATTATGAAAATAAACAGGTAATATAGGTGCTAACAACATAGGTTTTCGACCTGAATGCTCAAAATTTTGTTTCTGCCCAATTGTATATTCCCCCACATCTTTCTCACTTCCACGAGATTTTTTAGTTCTTAGCACCTTTTTCTGTAATACAAACATTGTAGAAGAAATTATTCAATTGTATGATTTTTTTATATTTTAATTTTACCTTTTGCCGGACGGGGATTCGAACAGCGGACCACACAGTTTGTAAGGATCAAAGAAGTAGCTGATCAATTGCCCAAGGAAAAATAAAATGTTAATTTTGTAATAACAAGCAACAACCACCAACTTAATTCAATATCGCTCCCTGTTAAATAGGGCTCCAAGCTACTAAACACATATATGTTTATAGGCTATTTCTAAATTAATATATGTTTGCATCCAAGCATATTATATTTACAAACATTTTATGTCCCAAACATAATATGTTCTAACATATTAACATATATGTCCCAAACATGTTATGGTAGTTTATGAACATTATATGCTTGCACTCAAAAATATTGTGTTTAAATATTTGTGTTCCAAACATATAATGTTTATAGCCAAACATATGAAAAACAGTCTTTTTCATCCGTGTGGCGCAAACTTATTTGGACAGTAAAATTTTATTTTTAGACGACGGTGAAAATGGAACATGTTTGTCACAACCATATTATTTTCTCGAAAATTATCTATCTTATTTCGACAACCATGTATTTATTTGCCAAGTAAACATCATTTTTGAAAAAAAAAAAAAAATGAAAATAACATTTTGCTTTTGAAACATGTTTGCGGGTGGTCATATTCTTTCTCTACGTGTGGAGGGTAAAAAATATGAAAATTTCTAAGACTAAGAATACATTAAGTATTCTCAAACCCTTTCTGGTAATATTAAAACCACAAATATAAAAAATTAATAATTTATTTAAATTAATTTCTACAAAATTTACTTCCGATTTGACCACATATGGATAACTCATTCATTTAGTCTGGCAATAAAATCACCGACATCGTCATCATAAACCAAACGACCAATGCTTCATCAACTTCAGCTGTTTTATAAACCAACCTAAACACAATAGTTCAAACTTATTATTCATACATAAATAGATGATTGGGAGTGATTAGTATTCCTACCAAATGAAGCGGAACCGGGTGGTTTGACCACCACTTCCAACGTTTACTCCAACAAAAAACATTGAACGGTATATTTGCATGTTCTTCACGAGTTTGTTATGATTTTTGTAAATTTGTTTAGGGTCTCTTATTAGTGGTCATGTGTTACCAAGAGCGATACACTGAGAAAAACACAACAACTTTATTCAGCTTGGTTGAATTAAAGTTTTCCTACTGAAAACTCTATTCAGCCAGGCTTAATTGAAGTTTTCTCATAGAAAAAGTTATTGACCCTGGATGAATTGAAGTTTTCTTATAGAAAACATAATTCAGCTAGGCTGAATTGACGTTTTCCTAAAGAAAACATTATTCAGCCTGGCTGAAATGGATCTTTTTTTATAAAAACATTATTCAGCCAGGCTGCATAGAAGTTTTCCTATAGAAAATTCATCCAGGCTGAATAGATATTTTTTTATAAAAAAAAATTACTCAGCCAAGCTGAATTGATCTTTTCCTATAGAAAACAATATTCAGCCAGGTTGAATTGGAGTTTTATTTATTTATTTATTCCTTTATTGTAATATAAAGCCTTCAAGGCCAATAACATTATTACAAATATAAGTAGTTTGCAATTCAATTACCTTCATAAGCAATGTACAAATAACGCGGCTCCCCAGCCATATATTAAAAACACAAAAAATGTTTACAAATATTAATATTAATAGCCATAGAGTTTACCTGTAAAAAACATTCAGCCAGGCTGATTTAAAGATTTCTTACAGATAACGTTATTCAGCCAGGTAGTATTAAATTTTCCTATAAAAACTCTATACAGCCTGGATGAAATGGAGTTTTTTTAATACAACATTATTCAGCCAGAAAGAATTTAAGTTTTCTTATACAAAACTCTATTCAACTATGCTGCATTGAAGTTTCGTTACGGAAAACATTACTCAGCTAGGCATAATTGAAGGTTTTCTAGCGAAAGCATACAGTTTACCCTACAGAAAACTCTATTCAGCCAAGCAGAATTAAACTTTTCCTTCATAAAACTCTATTCAGCCAGGCTGAATTGATGTTTTCCTACATAAAACTCTATTCAGCCAGGCTGAATTGATGTTTTCCTACAGAAAACTCTATTCTGTCAGGCTGAATTGAAGTTTCCCCACATAAAACTCTATTCAGCCAGGCTGAATTGATGTTTTCCTACAGAAAACTCTATTCAGCCAGGGTGAATTGATGTTTTCCTACTGAAAACTCTATTCAGCCAGGTTGAATTGAAGTTTTCCTATGGAAAATATTATTCATACTGGCTTGAATTGAAGTTTTCCTACAGGAAACCTAATTCAGCCGGGCTGAATTGAAGTTTTTCTACAGAAAACATTAATTAGCAACGCTGATGTGACGTTTTCTTATAGAAAACATAATTCAGCCAGGATGAAGTGAAGTTTTCCTAAAGAAAACATTACTAAGCCAGGATGAATTGAAGTTTTCCTATAGAAAACATAATTCAGCTAGGCTGAATTGAAGTTTTTCTCACAAAAACATTATTCAGCGAGGCTGAGTTGACGTTTCCCAATACAAAACTCTATTCAGCCAGGCTAAATTGAAGTTTTTCTAAAGAAAACATTATTCAGCCAGACTGAATTGAAGTTTTTCTAAAGAAAACATTATTCACCCAGTCTGAGTTGAGGTTTTCCAATACAAAACTCTATTCAGCCAGACAGTATTAAACTTTTCCTACATAAAACTCTATTCAGCCAGGCTGAATTGATGTTTTCCTACAGAAAACTCCATTCAGCAAGGCTTAATTGAAGTTTTCCTACTGAAAACTCTATTCAATTGAAGTTTTCCTATGGAAAACATTATTCATATCGGCTTGAATTGAAGTTTTCCTATAGAAAACAATATTTAGCTAGGCTGAATTGATGTTTCCCTATGAAAACAATATTCAGCCAGGCTGAATTGATGTTTTCCTAAAGAAAACATTATTCATACTGGCTTGAATTGACATTTTCCTATAGGAAACATAATTCAGCCAGGCAGAATTAAACTTTTCCTACATAAACCTCTATTCAGCCAGGCTCAATTGATATTTTCCTACAGAAAACTCTATTCAGCCAGGCTTAATTAAAGTTTTCCTACTGAAAACTCTATTCAGCCAGGCTGAATTGAAGTTTTCCTATAGAAAACATTATTAAGCCAGGCTGAATTGATGTTTTCCTATAGAAGACAATATTCAGCCAGGTTGAATTTATGTTTTCCTAAAGAAAACATTATTCATACCGGCTTGCATTGAAGTTTTCCTATAGAAAACATAATTCAGCCAGGCTGAATTGAAGTTTTTCTAAAAAAACATTATTCACCCAGTCTGAGTTGAGGTTTCCCAATACAAAACTCTATTCAGCAAGGCTGCATTGAAGTAATTCGTGAAGTACCTGGGTGTAACATTGCGGGCAAACCTATCATGGGATATGCACTTATCTGAAATTAAACGGAAGATAGCTCCTGCCATTGGGGTGTTATTCAAAATGAAGAATAAACTCTCCAAAAAGGCAAAGACTCTTCTTTATCAAGCGTTAATTCAGAGTCATTTAAACTACGCAGCAGTAATTTTTGCAAGCAGAAATACCACAACACTGAAAACTCTGCATCGACTGCAGAACAAGGCAATAAAGATTGTACATAAATTACCACAAACATATCCAACTTTTTCCCTTTATGCGGATGTGTGCAGGCCAATTTTGCCAATTCGTGGCATATATTTGTACCAATTGTTAATATATGTATTTAAATCTATGAATAATATAGGATATCGCACGGTGCAATATTTTCCAAATCAGATGTTATTTCATACAAGGAATCGCCATAACCTGAGAACGTCGCGTTGCAGACTTGAAGTCACGAAACAACGTATTGAATTCATGGGAGCTAGTGAATATAATAAATTACCTGACGAATTAAAGTCTATTACCAGGATATCTCAATATAAAGTAGCTATCAAAGCCTACATATTAAGTAAACTAGAAACGCTTCTTACCTAATTAAGATATAAATTATTTTAATTAAATTTAAACTTTAATTGAATTGATTTGTAAATAGTACATATAAGTAAATTGTTGCCAGCTCGTCTCAATAATGCCTTAAGGGCGCTGAGACCAACAAAGCATGGAATGTTAACTTTAAATGAAATAAAGATTATTAAAAAAAAAAAAAAAAAAAAAAAAAAGTTTTTCTAAAGAAAACATTATTCAGCCAGACTGAATTGAAGTTTTTCTAAAGAAAACATGATTCACCCAGTCTGAGTTGAGGTTTTCCAATACAAAACTCTATTCAGCCAGACAGTATTAAACTTTTCCTACATAAAACTCTATTCAGCCAGGCTGAATTGAAGTTTTTCTAAAGAAAACATTATTTAGCCAGCCTGAGTTGATGTTTCCTAAGGAAAACATTATTAAGCCAGGCTGAGTTGATGTTTTCCTATAGAAAACAAAAGAAAACATTCATACTGGCTTGAATTGACGTTTTCCTATAGAAAACATAATTCAGCCAGGCAGAATTAAACTTTTCCTACATAAAACTCTATTCAGCCAGGCTGAATTGATGTTTTACTACAGAAAACTCGATTCTGTCAGGCTGAATTGAAGTTTCCCCACATAAAACTCTATTCAGCCAGGCTGAATTGATGTTTTCCTACAGAAAACTCTATTCAGCCAGGCTGAATTGATGTTTTCCTACTGAAAACTCTATTCAGCCAGGTTGAATTGAAGTTTTCCTATGGAAAATATTATTCATACTGGCTTGAATTGAAGTTTTCCTACAGGAAACCTAATTCAGCCGGGCTGAATTGAAGTTTTTCTACAGAAAATATTAATTAGCAACGCTGATGTGACGTTTTCCTATAGAAAACATAATTCAGCCAGGATGAAGTGAAGTTTTTCTAAAGAAAACATGATTCACCCAGTCTGAGTTGAGGTTTTCCAATACAAAACTCTATTCAGCCAGACAGTATTAAACTTTTCCTACATAAAACTCTATTCAGCCAGGCTGAATTGAGGTTTTTCTAAAGAAAACATTATTTAGCCAGCCTGAGTTGATGTTTCCTAAGGAAAACATTATTAAGCCGGGCTGAGTTGATGTTTTCCTATAGAAAACAAAAGAAAACATTCATACTGGCTTGAATTGACGTTTTCCTATAGAAAACATAATTCAGCCAGGCAGAATTAAACTTTTCCTACATAAAACTCTATTCAGCCAGGCTGAATTGATGTTTTACTACAGAAAACTCTATTCAGCCAGGCTGAATTGAAATTTCCCCACAGAAAACTCTATTCAGCCAGGCTGAATTAAAGTTTTCCCACAGAAAACTCCATTCAGCCAGACTGAATTGAAGTTTCCCCACAGAAAACTTTATTCAGCCAGGCTAAATTATAATTTTCCTACAGAAAACTCTATTCAGCCAGGCTGAATTAAAGTTTCCCCACAGAAAACTCTATTCAGCGGGGCTGACTTGAAGTTTTCCTATAGAAAACCTTTTACAGTCAAATTGAACTGAAGTTTTTCTGTTGTAAATTTTATTCAGTCTGGCTGAATTAGGTCGCTTGTATGTAAAAATATATTTTTCCATGTGTACAAAACTGGTGCGAGACCTCCACCCGGCACTATTTGCATGTTTCGATGGAATTAAAATATCATCGTTGTCGTCACTACTGGAAATGGGGAAGTCACCATCGTTCATTATATTGATCACTTGGTTTTAACTTCCGCATAATGGAAATCAGAGTGAGAGATGAGTGAGTCGTCGAGTATCCATTGCTAACACCCTGCAAAAAGGCAATGTCATGATGGGGTTCCGAAATTAGAGAAGCACAATTGCTAAGCATTGATAGCCCCAAGTGTATGGCGGCTCATCAACTTTGGTTGCCATCTGTTTATTTTGAAATTACGAGCATGATTGACTATGTATGGTAGAATGTTGGAATTTATTGTGAATTGTTGTTTTGTTGTTCCCGGTGTTTTTCGTGAATTATTATTAATTATGTTTGTTTATAGTTGTTGTTTTTTTAGTTTTTGTTTTGTTTGACTCTGTTTTTTGTTTGACTATCGATTTTTTTTGGATACCTATGATTTTTGAATTTTAATTTTTTTTTTTATAGATTTCGGCAGACACAACATAAGGCCATTCAACTATGTCTAGAGTGGAGTTGATAAACGTCATCATGATGACTATAGATTTTTTTAGTTTTTGGTTAGTTTTTTTTTTACGTAGCACTTAATACGATTTGTAAACAATCGCTATGGGTTGACCATTTATATAAAGGTAGAAAAGTTGAAGAACTTTGTAAAGTCTAAAGAAAAGCTTTAATTTAGAAATTAGAGTACAGATGGTCTGAATTATGGAAATACTTTAATTCAGCCCTGCTGAAGAGGATTTTTCCTAGGAAAAATTTAATTCATACGGGCTAAGGTAGAGGTTTTATTAGAAAACTACAATTCAGAGAATTCAAAGAAAAAATTTTTTAGACAAACTAAATTCCCTTTTGTTTTAAAATATTTTCATAAAGAGCAAATAACACTAGGTAACAAATAACAAAATTTTCTCTGTGATTTGTTTCTAGCATATTTTTTCTTATTGATTTTGACCTACTAAACACGAAAATGAGTTTTAAAAAATTTTCTGTCGATTGGTTTTCGAGATACAATTTTTTGGAGGTACACCTACAATTTTGAGCATATCTTTCGTTTTCTTTGACCTTTTTGATCCTAATACTACTCAAATTAAAGAAAATTGAACCGTCTACAACTCATTCTCAGAAAATTTTCAAATAGGGTAAGTAGTTTGGATGTTGGCGGCTTAAAAATGTTAAAAAACGGCGTTTTTTAGTAAAAATGTGGCAAAATCAATAAGAAAAAATATGCTAGAAACAAATCACAAAACGACTGTTGGCTAGTGTAACATAAACCTGATTTTGTGACTAGTATTGCAACGATTTTAATATTTTTATTTAATTCAATACAAAAATTTTTAGCATCAACTTTAGTTTGTCTAAAATTTCGTTCCTCAGAAAAGAAAATTCTTCATTCAGTGTAGGAATAACTTTAATACAACATGGCTGAATTACGATTTCCACACTGAAAAAACAGTGAGCCCACCAAGAAGAAAACTTTTGATTAATTTTAGAAAATTTTGAATATTTTTAGAATTTTTTAACTAAACAGTATTACAAGCGCTGGCATCGCACCGATATCACAAAAATAAGTAAATCTTTTTCGACAAATTCAAGAAAATTTATTAGGCATAAATAATTTTTTTCACTTTCCAAAGAAAATTTTGTAGTTTGAAGGAAAAAATTGGAGTTCAAAATTGCAAGAATGTCTTTAGTGACATACGAAGTTCACAATGGACGCTTTTGTAGTAAAATTTACAAAATTGAGGAAATAATGAACTATTTTATGACAAATACGAATTTAGTAAATCTCTGTCCTTAACTTGTGTATAATTGTTTCCCGTCTTTTAGTTCATTTAACTAACGTACGCAAACAATTATTAGAGTAAATGAAACTTTCACCAAATATAATAAGTTCATGAACTAAAATATAGTTAATTTGGCTTTAGTGAAATAGTGAGTTCACTTTTTTTTGAGTGCAAATGAAAACTTTGAATAGTCTTAATTGTATTGGGGGTTTCTATAGGATAACTTTAATTAAGTTGTCTCATTATGTTTTAATTAAGTTGTGTAGAGATTGATTTTATTGTATGTGAATTGAATTCGTTTTTTTTTTTCTGGGAAAATGAATAATAATTCGATTAGTTTAAATTAATTTTTCCGTTCGAAAATTGTTCATAACGTATCTCTGTAAATTATGCGTATCAACTGAAATCTAAAATAATACAAAGTGTTACTCTATAATAGTGTTTTTTTTTTTGGTACCGGAATATATAATTTAATGCCCTTTTGATCAACTTATTTCATTAAACTACTGATGCAGATACGTTTTCCAAATACGTCTATTGTAGTTAGTGTCACGTTTTTGATAAGCCAATAAAAATTGTGCTTATTGACTTCATGTGAACTGACACGTACCTAGGAAGTTTGTATGAATTTACGTCTAGCTGAATAAAAGCTTAAGGTCAGTAACCTTTTGGAAATATAGACGATTTAAACACAATGTATTGTCTTATAATGCATATGAATAAATTGAAAATTTATTATCAAAAAAAAAAATATAATATACAATATTTATAAATAAAACAAATGCTATTTATAATAGGAAAAAATCTACAGGATATTGGTTCATCCACATTGAAGGAAATAATTACGTGATATTCAAATCCTAAATTTTTATATGCGAAATTTACAAAATATTAAGGACAAATTTCTTTAAAATAAGGAAAATTTTAATTAACGTAAAGTTTTATATTTTTGCTTCAAAAATGTTTTCATTACATTTAGGACACGAATTTTGAAAGTTTGCGGTATTCCCTTACAGTCGTATGTCTTGAAACTAAGGAAAATGTTCCTTTAGGTAAAGAAACATATTTTTGATTTCAAGAAATCGTCCTTAAATTAACTGATATATTGAATCTTTAGATTTAAGATAAAACGATTCCTATATAGGCTAAGATTTATTTTGAGGATTTTGCATCTTCTTTTTGGAATTAAGAACAAATTTTTTCTTTGTAATATATAATTTAGACTTTTAAACTAGGAGGTACAAAAACCTTTACAAATATATTGCAAAAAGAGAATAAAAATTCGATAAATGAGATCTGCATCCTACACCTAAAACAAAGTGAACCCACCGTGGAAGAAAATGTAGATTTATTTTAGAAAATTTTAACCAAAATAGTTTTCTAATTACATCATGTTACAAATAAGTTAATACTTTTTGTCAAATTGAAAAAACTTTCTTAAAAATAATTATTTTTTTTCAGTTGTTTAAGAAACTTCCATATGTTGAAAGAAAAAATTGGATTTAAAAATTGTTAAAATGTCTTTAGCGCTGTACGAAGTTCGAGGCAGGTACAATTTTAGTAAAATTTACTCATTTGAGAGACTTATGAACTCAATTTAAAAAAACTTCTACCATTTTAGGAAAATATGAACTATTTTATTTTTTTTAGCAATATTGTGCCCTATATTTGTATACAACTTTTTTTCTTATTTTAAGTTCACGTCATTAAAGTTAGCAAAAAATTATTCAAATAAGGAACATTTACTCATATTGTGCAAAATTTAACTAAAATCAAGTAATCTTCATGAATTAAAATAAAGTTCAGTTGGCATTAGAGCACCTTTTTTCTGGGTGTAATTCTAATATTATTGGTCTTAGATTTAAACCTAGATGGGTTTCTAAAAATGTCTTAATTTTAAAGAAGCTGCATCTTCGGAATCAATACCTAAATCCTTGATCAAAAATCAAAATCTTTGTACCCAAGTAAAAAAAATTTTTGAGTGTAGATTAGAACAAGTCAAATAATAATTCAAAACTATCACATATTGATTGAATTAGGCTCCTTCATACTTCATACCTATCACTTAACCCTTGTTTATCTTTTAGAGTTTTGTTGTATTTGCCACTTTACGAAAAAAATATTCTTAAAAGCAACTCAAGTATTTACTATGACTTGTTTGCAAATATTTGCATTTTTTGAGAATATTGAGTTGATAAATATTCAGAGTTATACACATATTTGCTTAACTTCGGTAAAAAAATGGATATATGTTGATATCATATTTAAGGCAGACAAAAGATCGAGGAGGCATTTCTGGCAATTATCAAATGCAAGATACATTTGGTATAAATTTGTTTACATTTAGTTTGACATGTGACATATCGAAGAATTTCACTTTTGACTTGCTGAATGACTTTAAACAACAACAAAAAAAAAGAAAAATATAAATAAATTTTCCTTGACTGGAAATTTTAAGGAATTTCACTTTTAAAGTTATTGTAATGAAAATGTGATTTTGTGTGAGCCATAAGGCTCTTGGTATTGATTTCGAGTAGAGGTGTGCACGTGACACGAAATTGTCGTGATTCACGAAAATTTTCGTGATTCGTGCGTGAGTCACGCTCATGGCAACAGCGTGAGTGTGCGTGAGCGTGATTAACAAACCAAAATGTCGTGCGTGAGCGTGAGTCACGAAAATAATATCTTCGTGAGTGTGCGTGAGTAACGAATTACACTCACGAAAATATTCCTGCTCACCAACATAAAACGCTTAAGAGTTAAATTCAATTACAATTTTAATGACACCTGGGATGTTAAGAGTTTAATGACACTCTCGATTTTAATAATGCTCATGTTTTCAGACACTTCGGCAAGGTAAATTAATCATAAAAACATTCGTGAGTCACGGTATTTTTCGTGAGTCACGATGTTTTCGTGCGTGAGTACAAATTTTCTTTTCGTGAGTGTGGATGAGCGTGAGTCCTACCAAAAAATATCGTGCGTGAGTGTGATTTTTCTGTTGTGAGTGTGCGTGAGCATGAGAAAACTATTACTCACGTGCACACCTCTAATTTCGAGTCGAGAAAATGCTTCTTTCAAATAAACACATTTGTAGGGACCAATCCAGCTTTAAATCTAGTATCATTAAAATTACAATTAAGATTTATACTTCAAATATCGCATTTTCATTAACTTTTTGCGATATTCAAACGCCAATTTAAAAAATAAACTTCTATCACAAATTTTGTTAAAATTTTATTTTTTGTAGAAAATGTTGTCAAAATTTTATTTCTATAAAAAAATGTTATCGAAATTTTATTTCTAAGAAAATTTTGTCAAAATTTTATTTATATAGAAAATTTTGTCAAAATTTTACTCCTACAGAAAATTTTGTTTGAAATATTTCATTTCTATAGAAAATATTTCATATATATTTCATTTCTATAGAAAATTTTGTCAAACTTTTATTCATATAGAAAAATTTGTCACAATTTTATTTCCATAAAAAATTTTGTACAAATTTTATTTCTATAGAAAATTTTGTCAAAAATTTATTTCTATAAAAAATTTTGTCAAAATTTCATTTCTATAGAAAATTTTGTCAAAATTTTATTCCTACAGAAAATTTTGTGCAAGAAATTTCATAAAAATAGAAAATAGAAAATTTCATAAAAATTGTATTCATACAGAAAATTTTGTCACAATTTTATTTCCATAAGAAATTTTGTCAAAATTTTATTTCTATAGAAAATTTTGTCAAAAATTTATTTCTATAAAAAAATTTTGTCAAAATTTCATTTCTATAGAAAATTTTGTCAAAAATTTATTTCTTGTTGTTTTTATTTCAGCTTAAAACCATACATTGACTAAACTACAAGAGTAGCTTAACCAACAGAGGAAAAGAATGTTTGTCAAATTTATTTGGGCAAAGCCCTATAGACTGCAAGATGGTTGGATGGACGCACGTTTCGGAATTATCACATTCCTCATCAGCATCCTCTACTTGCAGCAAAACTATCAACCAATTATCAGAATAAATTCAGGCAGTTTATTAAACCCAACAAAAACCACACTTGAACCCTCCGAAAAAAGGTTTTACATTGATAGCCGGCTTATGCCGAAATAAATTCGAAACAAACATATCTCTTTTCCTCTGTTGGTTAAGCTACTCTTGTAGTTTAGTCAATGTATGGTTTTAAGCTGAAATAAAAACAACAACAATGCTTAAAGAACAAAACCAACAATAACAAAACAAAACAAATGGAAAAAGAAGAGGAGGCACGCTCAAAATAAACCCAGCCATGTGAATTCAAATCGATGATTTGACAGTGGCATAGGAAAAGAGATATGTTTGTTTCGAATTTATTTCGGCATAAGCCGGCTATCAATGTAAAACCTTTTTTCGGAGGGTCCAAGTGTGGTTTTTGTTGGGTTTAATAAACTGCCTGAATTTATTCTGATAATTGGTTGATAGTTTTGCTGCAAGTAGAGGATGCTGATGAGGAATGTGGTAATTCCGAAACGTGCGTCCATCCAACCACCTTGCAGTCTATAGGGCTTTGCCCAAATAAATTTGACAAACATTCTTTTCCTCTGTTGGTTAAGCTACTCTTGTAGTTTAGTCAATGTATGGTTTTAAGCTGAAATAAAAACAACAACAATGCTTAAAGAACAAAACCAACAATAACAAAACAAAAAAAAAAAAAATTTATTTCTATAAAAATTTTTTGTCAAAATTGCATTTCTATAGAACATTTTGTCAAAATTTTATTTTTATAGAACATTTTATTAAAATTTTAATTTATAGAAATTTTTATCAAAATTTTACTTTTATAGAACATTTTATCAAAATTTTACTTTTATAGAAATTTTTATCAAAATTTTATTTTTATAGAAAATTTTGTTAAAATTTTATTTCTATAGAAAATTTTCTTAAAATTGTATTTCTAGAGAAAATTTTGTTAAAATTTTATTTCTATAGACAAATTTGTCAAAATTTTATATCTATAGAAAATTTTGTCAAAATTTTATTTTTATAGAAAATTTTATCAAAATTTTATTTTTATCTAAAATTTTGTCAACATTTTATTTTTATAGAATTTTTTTTTTTAAATGTTATTTCTATGGAAAATGTTGTCAATATTTTATTTTTATAGAAAATTTTGTTAAAATTGTATTTCTATAGAAAATGTTGTCAAAATTTTATATCTATAGAAAATTTTGTCAAAATTTTATTTCTATAGAAATTTTTATCAATATTTTATTTTTATAGAAATTTTTGTCAAAATTTTATTTCTATAGAAAGTTTTATCAAAATTTTATTTTTATAGATATTTTTATCAAAATTTTATTTCTATAGCCAAATTTCTCAAATTTTTATTTCTATAGAAAATTTTCTCAAAATTTTATTTCTATCGAAAATTGTGACAAAATTTTATATTTATAGAAAATTTTGTCAAAATTTTACATTTATAAACAATTTTATTAAAATTTTACTTTTATAGAAATTTTTATCAAAATTTTTATTTTTATAGAAAATTTTCTTTAAATTTTATGTCTATAGAAAATTTTCTTAAAGTTGTATTTCTATAGATAATTTTGTTAAAATTTTATCTCTATAGACAAATTTGTCAAAATTTTATTTCTATAGAAAATTTTGTCTAAGCTTTATTTCTATAGAAACATTTTTCCAAAATTTTATATTTATAGAAAATTTTGTCAAATTTTTATTTTTATAGAAATTTTATCAAAATTTTATTTTTATAGAAAATTTTGTTAAAATTTTATTTCTATAGAAAATGTTGTCAATATTTTATTTTTATAGAAAATTTTGTTAAAATTATATTTCTATAGAAAATGTTGTCAAAATGTTATATCTATAGAAAATTTTGTCAAAATTTTATTTCTATAGAAAATTTTGTCAAAATTTAATTTTTATAGAAAATTTTATCAAAATTTTATTTTTATAGAAATTTTTATCAAAATTCTATTTTTATAGAAAATGTTGTCAAAATTTTATTTCCATAAAAAATGTTGTCAAAATTTTATTTCTATAGAAAATTTTGTCAAAATTTTATTTCTATAGAAAACTTTGTAAAAATTTTATTTCTATAGAAAATTTGGTCAAATTCCGAAACGTGCGTCCATCCATCCATCTTGCAATCTTAGGGCTTTGCCCAAATAAATTTGACAAACAATATTTTCCTCTGTTGGTTAAGCTACACTTGTAGTTTAGTCATTGCATGGTTTTAAGCTGAAATCAAAAACAACAATAATGATTGAAGAAAAACCAACAATAACAAAACAAAACGAATGAAGTAAGAGGAAGCACGCACAAAATAAACCCAGCCAACTGCACTCAAATCGATGATTTGATAGTGGCAAAGGAAAAGAGATATGTTTGTACGAATTTATTTCGGCATAAGCCGCTTATCGTAAACCTTTTTTCGGAAGGTTCAAGTGTGGTTCACTTTGGGTTTAGTGAACTGCCTGAATTTATTCTGATAATTGGTTGATAGTTTTGCTGCAAGTAGAGGATGCCGATGAGGAATGTGGTAATTCCGAAACAGCTGTACATACAACCATCTTGCAGTCTATAGGGCTTTGCCCAAATAAATTTGACAAACATTATGTTCATCTGTTGGTTAAGCTACACTTGTAGTTTAGTCAATGCATGGTTTTAAGCTGAAATCAAAAACAACAAAATTTTATTTTTATAGAAATTTTTTATCAAAATTTTATTTTTATAGAAAATGTTGTCAAAATTTTATTATTATAGAAAATTTTGTTAAAACTAGGAATCTACCTCTTTCTGGGTGTCGCAAACATACGCACTAACTTATAAAAATTAAAGCCAGGAGTATGAATTTTCTTTTTATTAAAATCACAAAATAAAGAAATTTTCAGCAACCCAACTACACTGAAAAAAATATTGTCGTGAAGTCAAAGATTTCATGTCTTTAAAATACGAATGCAAATTTTGCTTAGCACGGAAGACGCAATTCTCTACTATAAAGTTTTTTTCCTTGTCCAAAAGTCGATAAACTTTTCAATGAAGTCGTATTATTCTTATAATTAAGTGATTTCACTTAAAAATGGGTATCATAACATGAAAGAAAAAAATTTTGGGCTAAGGTCAACTTGACTTTAATAACTCAGAAAAATTCCTTACATTTAACGAAAATGTTTTTAAATTTGTTGCCTTTTTGCATCTTGACTACAAAGCAAAAAATCGTTCAAATATAGGACATATTTTTCAACACTTCATTTTAAAGTCGTTTATTACTTGAAACATATCATAATTTCTACTGGAAGTCAAGTCTTAATTTGGAAAATAAAGTTGTCGTTAACTCGTTTTTAAAGGACTAGCATATGAAGAAAAAAAGCTGAAAAAGCGAAAAATTAAAATTTGCTTCCTAGAAGCAAATACACAAAACCCAAATTTAAAAGAGAATTGTGTCTTAAAAGTATCCTTACTTGTATTCTCCGCTTCTTTGGCTCGGAATCAATACCAATATTTTTAAAGTAAAGACAAAATCTTTGGAACCGGGCATGCTTTTTTTTCAGTGTAGCTTAAAATCAGGGCCCTATAAAATTATAATTTGGGAAGAGATCTCATTTATCGAATTTTCAGTTTAAATGTCCAAATCATATAAAGATTATATATTCGTTCATTTTTAGATTTCTTTTAATCAAAAATCCTTTTTTTTCTTATTTTAAGGAAAACTGGCTTTACTTCAGAGACATACAACCTTAACAAAATGTTCTAAATTTTAAAAATTCGCTTCTTTAATTGAATTAAAATTAAAGCAATAATTATGATTTTTTATTAAAAATATATTACACAAATTTGTCCTGTTGCGTAAATAATGTGTCCTAATATTGGTTGCATATCTTTTCATATTAAGTCGGCATTTTTTAAGTGTAGATTTAAAACTGAGTTGCTTCTTAAATTTTTTTTTTCATTTAAAAAAGTGGCGTTGTCGGCTCGGAATCAATACCAAAATCCTTAAGTGATGGTCAAAATATTTGGATCTAAATATAGTTTTTGCACTTTATGTGGGTTAGGTTAACCGAAACTATCCTAATTTAGTTTATTTCCAGAGGGTTATGGATTCAGTCCCAGATATCGGAAAATATAAAATATGGTCCAAGTTTGCTGAATAATTGACCTATACTCTTAAAAGAAAAATAATTGTCATCCGAAGCTTATCACGTTAATCTGGGATTCTTTGTAAATTGCCTCATTTAAAATTCCAAGAATAAATTTCCCTTTGTGATTATTCCAATTAAAAACAAAAAGATATTTGAATGGGGAAAAACTGCAACTAACAATAATAACACAATCGATGAATTTCTAAATAGATGAAGGTTGAGCTATCCATATTCATGGTAATAAAAATATTGATTTTCATTGTTCGTTGAGAATTGAGTCATATGTCCAAGAAGCCCTCCATCATTTGATGTAATTTCAATACAATTTTTACAGGGATTGCAATATGGATATGGTTCTACTTTTTGAAATTTTGAATTGTTAAAGATTTTGACCTTAACTATGACCCTATTAATTTATGCACAATTTAATTAAAACCGATTTATTTTCTATGCTAACAAATCTTGTGGATATTGCATTGTCTGCCCTTTTTTTAATTGACAAACAAAAAAAATTCTACATTTATAATTAATTATTGGAAATTGTATCCATGTGAATGTATATGAGCTTAAAACAATAAAGAATAATAAATAGCCTCCATCGGTTAAATTCTAGTCTCCCCTTTCCCTTCGAAGTATTAATTATTCTTTACATTCAAAATGTTTACTCTCTATGAGTTGTTTCACCACAGTGGTCCGAAATATAAATCAATGGGAATTGAATTAAATCTTACAAGCAGGGATGAAGAATTAAATTTTGTACCAATGAGAATAAAAGAGAGTTCTACTTGGGTTCAAATTGTACCAAATTTCAAAAATAATGGATTGGAGTATAGTAACCGAAAAATACATAAAAAATTATCAATAATCCTTAAAGAAACTGGCAGAAACCAAAAAACCATTCTTCAAATTTACCTTAGTTAGAGAACTTCACAATCAGAATACCTCACAATGGCTGACACATCGCTTAGCTATAACATGGCTTGACATGAGATATTCGTGGCAAATGAGTTCAATTCATTCTTTGATCATAACGAGACAAAATTCTAATTTGATTGTTGTCTAAGACTTCATCATATTTTCGTATGAAAATATTCAGTCAAACACAAAATTGGGGTTTTGAACCCGAATGGTTCGTGAAATATCAGAATGCTATCACACAATAAAATTTGGTAATAAGACATTCAATCAAGATCTGGCTCAGTATTAAGGCTTAGACTAAAGTTCAATGGAAATACTTCATAAAATCCAAAACATGTTTTCTTTTAATCCATTTTAGGATAAAGGAAAAGTGATCTATGTGGGTCCATATTTGGTGTCTTGAATATGTTGAATATATATTTTGAATTTAATCGTTCGAAATATTGTATTTGATTCCAGATTTTAAATGGACAATTTTATCCCATTTAACTGTAATTTGGTCAGTATCTAAAAGATGTGAAAAATTTGAAAAAAATATTATTAATACAAATTGTACCAAATTTGTCATTGAAGTACAATTGTACTTTTGGGAAATTGGCTGTACCAAATTTAGTACAATTGAACTAACTCTTATATCCCTGCTTACAAGTATTGCAAGGTTGGTAGAATTGGTACTTTTGTACTTTTTGAGTTAAAAAAAACCTGTGGTACTATTTTCAATTTATAATCACACATAACTATAATTTGGTCAGTATCTAAAATATGTTAAAAATTGGACAAAATTATTATTAATACAAATTGTACCAAATTTGTCATTGAAGTACAATTGTACTTTTGGGAAATTGGCTGTACCAAATTTAGTAAAATTGTACTAACTCTTATATCCCTGCTTACAAATATTGCAAGGTTGATAGAATTGGTAATTTTGTACGTTTTGAGTTAAAAAAAACCTGTGGTACTATTTTCAATTTATAATCACACATAAAAATTGATATATTGAAAAAAGTAGTTGTAATATTTTTTTTCAATATAACTCTTAACTGAATTTAAAAGAATATTCAGTAAAAAAATTTTTTTTCTATATATTTTTTTAACAAGAATCAGCTATTGAAATTAACTGAGACAATTAAATTTAGTTTTACTTGTAATTGGTGGACGATATTCTCATTTTTGTGAACATTTTACAAAATCAATTAATTTCGTTATTGCAACCAAAAAATAACATTTTCTGTGCTCCACTGTGCATCACAGTTTATAACCATGTGCCAAAGCTCGCACTTATTGCACTTTGTTCTTTGTTCATCATTATTATTAATACAAATTGTACCAAATTTGTCATTGAAGTACAATTGTACTTTTGGGAAATTGGCTGTACCAAATTTAGTATTGGTACTTTTGTACTTTTTGAGTTAAAAAAAAAACCTGTGGTACTATTTTCAATTTATAATCACACATAACTATAATTTGGTCAGATTCTAAAATATGTTCAAAATTGGACAAAATTATTATTAATACAAATTGTACCAAATTTGTCATTGAAGTACAATTGTACTTTTGGGAAATTGGCTGTACCAAATTTAGTAAAATTGTACTAACTCTTATAACCCTGCTTACAAGTATTGCAAGGTTGATAGAATTGGTAATTTTGTACGTTTTGAGTTAAAAAAAAACCTGTGGTACTATTTTCAATTTATAATCACACATAAAAATTGATATATTGAAAAAAAAGTAGTTGTAATATTTTTTTTTCAATATAACTCTTAACTGAATTTAAAAGAATATTCAGTAAAAAAAAATTTTTTTTCTAAATATTTTTTTTAACAAGAATCAGCTATTGAAATTAATTTGTGAACATTTTACAAAATCAATTAATTTCGTTATTGCAACCAAAAAATAACATTTTCTGTGCTCCACTGTGCATCACAGTTTATACCCATGTGCCAAAGCTCGCACTTATTGCACATTGTTCTTTGTTCATCTAGAGAATATACAAGCATGTCTATTATCAGACAAAAATTTCCTTATACAATTAATGAGGACATGCAATTATTTATTGAAAAGTATACCTTGCATACGACACAAAGGCAGAGTGTCGAAGCATGGGAATAATTGTCAATGGGAAGAAATTAAATATAACTAACGAAATGTATTATTCATACTCGTATGTTTGTCTCTCAATATTTTCTGAAGATTTCAATCAAAACTGGTTTGGATATTAATATTATTATTTGGATATTAATAGAAATATAACGGGCAAGTAAGGAATAAAAATTTGCAATATTCCATCCATTATTTTGAATTTACATCCACATTCACTGCTCTTCAAACGACGGACTTGATTGACACTTCACAACAAATTCTTTAGACATACAGAAAAAATAGCATCAACATTTTCCAATTAGAATTTTGTTGAATTTTAAAATATATTTAACTAATTTTTGTGTCTTATTTTGCGAAACTGAAAGATAAGTTTTCTTTTCTGAGGTGCGAAATTGTAGACAAACGACATTTTCTTTTGACTTTAAAAATGTTATTTAAAGGCAAAAAAATATTTGAGACAATCGTCGAAGCAGTTCTGAAAAATAGGGTTTATTTGTTTGCAAAATAAAATTTTGACCAAATTGTCTAAAGAAATAAAATTTAAAAAAAAATTTCTATAGAAATAATATTTTGACCAATTTTTTTTTTTTTTGAAATAAAATGTTGACACAATTTTCTATAGCTATAAAATTTTGACATTATTTTCTATAGACATAAAAATTTCACAAAATTTTTTTATAGAAATAAAATTTTGACAAAATTTTCTATAAAAATAAAATTTTGACAAAATTTTCTATAGAAATAAAATTTTGAGAAAATTTTCTATAGAAATAAAATTTTGACAAAATTTTCTATAGAAATCAAAATTTGACAAAATTTTCTATAGAAATAAAATCTTGACAAAATTCTCTATTGAAATAAAATTTTGAGAAAATATTCTTTAGAAACAAAATTTTGAGAGAATTTTCTACATAAATAAAATTTTGACAAAATGTTCTATAGAAAATTGTTGAGAAAATATTCTTTAGAAATAAAATTTTTAGAAAATTTGCTATCAAATTAAAATTTTGACAAAATTTTCTATAGAAATGAAATTTTGACAAAATTATCTATAAAATTAAAATTTTGAAAAAACTTGCTATAGAAATCAAATGTTGACAAAATTTTCTTTAGAAATAAAATTTTGACAAAATGTTCTATAGAAATAAAATTTTGACAAAATATTCTATAGATATAAAATTTTGACAAGATTCTCTATAGAAATAAAATTTTGAGAAAATATTCTTTAGAAATAAAAATTTTAGAAAATTTTCTATAAAATTTAAATTTCTATAGAAATAAAATTTATACAAGCTTTTCGATAGAACTAAAATTTTGAAAAACTTTCTATAGAAATAAAATTTTTACAAAATTTTCTACAGAAATAATATTGAGAAAATATTTTAAAGAAATAAAATTTTGGACAAAATTTTCTATAGAAATAAAATTTTGTCACAATTTTCTATAGAAATAAAATGTTGGCAAAATTTTCTATAGAAATAAAATGTTGACAAAATTTTCTATAGAAATAAAATTTTGACAAAATTTTCTATAGAAATAAAATTTTGACAAAATTTTCTATAGAAATAAAATTTTGACAAAATTTTCTATAGAAATAAAATGTTGACAAAATTTTCTATAGAAATAAAATTTTGACAAAATTTTCTATAGAAATCAAATGTTGACAAAATTTTCTTTAGAAATAAAATTTTGACAAAATTTTCTACAGAAATAAAATTTTGACAAAATGTTCTATAGAAATAAAATTTTGACAAAATATTCTATAGATATAAAATTTTGACAAGATTCTCTATAGAAATAAAATTTTGAGAAAATATTCTTTAGAAATAAAAATTTTAGAAAATTTTCTATAAAATTTCAATTTCTATAGAAATAAAATTTTGACAAACTTTTCGATAGAACTAAAATTTTGAAAAACTTTCTATAGAAATAAAATTTTTACAAAATTTTCTACAGAAATAATATTGAGAAAATATTTTAAATAAATAAAATTTTGGACAAAATTTTCTATAGAAATAAAATTTTGTCACAATTTTCTATAGAAATAAAATGTTGGCAAAATTTTCCATAGAAATAAAATGTTGACAAAATTTTCTATAGAAATAAAATTTTGGCAAAATTTTCTATAGAAATAAAATTTTGACAAAATTTTCTATAGAAATAAAATTTTGACAAAATTTTCTATAGAAATAAAATTTTGACAAAATTTTCTATAGAAATAAAATTTTGACAAAATTTTCTATAGAAATAAAATTTTGGCAAAATTTTCTATAGAAATAAAATGTTGAGATATAAAATTTTGACAAAATTTTCTATAGAAATAATTTTGACAAAGATTTCTAAAGAAATAAAATATTGAGAAAATAGTCTCTAGAAATAAAATTTTGAGATATAAAATTTTGACACAATTTTCTATAGAAATAAAATTTTGACAAAATTTTCTATAGAAACAAAATTTTGACAAAATTTTCTATAGAAAAAAATTTTGTCAAAATTTTCTATAAAAATAAAATTTTGAAAAAATTTTCTATAGAAAAATTTTGAGAAAATATTCTTTAGAAATAAAATTTTTAGAAAATTTTGACAAAATTTTCTATAGAAATAAAATTTTGACACAATTTTCTATAGAATAAAATTTTGACAAAATTTTCTATAGAAAAAACATTTTGAAAAAATTTTCTATAGAAATAAAATTTTGACAAATTTTTCTATAGATATAAAATTTTGACAAAATTTTCTATAAAAATAATTTTGACAAAATTTTCTACAGAAATAAAATGTTGATAAAATTTTCTATAGAAATAAAATTTTGGCAAAATTTTCTATAGAAATAAAATTTTGACAAAATTTTCTGTATAAATTAAATTGAGATAAAATTTTCTATAGAAATAAAATTTTGAATAAATTTTCTATAGAAATAAAATTTTGAAAAAATTTTCTATAGAAATAAAATTTTGAGAAAATTTTCTATAGAAATAAAATGTTGAGAAAATATTCTTTAGAAATAAAATTTAAACAAAATTTTCTAGAGATATAAAATTTTGACAAAATATTCTTTAGAAATAAAATTTTGACAAAATATTCTTTAGAAATACAATTTTGACAAAATTTTCTATAGAAATAAAATTTTGATTATTAATTTTGTTCGGCTTGAGGTAATAGAAACAATCGATTATTGATGTGTTTTAATATTTACTTCCAATATTTCGGTTAGTGCCACTAACCATCTTCTGGGATTTTGTATATGAGTTCGTGTGCTGCTGAACAGCGAACAGCAGCATCAACAATACTCAAAAATACGTAAATAAAATTGTGACAAAATTTTCTATAGTAATAAAATTTTGCAATATAAATATATATTTTTTTGTTTTTTAGTTTTTTTGTAAACTTTTCTCTAAATTTTGATACATTATTTTGGGCTCAAATGGTTTCAGACGGACGGATGCTGCTAGATCGATGGAATAAATGGTTTGATTGAACTTTGTATAGTTATGTCTAGCTTCACTTAGTCAGTTTCTTATTTTTTTATTACAATATGAAAATAATAATCATTTAAACATTTTTTGTGATGACCCTTGATTCTATATAATGTGTTTATATATAGTTTTTTATTACATAGCTTCAACTTTGTGACTTGAAAATTATTCACTCGAATTATCTAAAGTACAAATATTATTTTAATCACTCTTGTAGTAAAAATGTTTTATGCGGTGAAATGTCAAGAAGTTAAAATGAAACAGGGAAATGAAATAAGTTAAATGTTATATGAAATACCTGTACAAGGGTTTAAAAAGCTTATGAATTAACACAAGTATGTATCATTAAGCTGTTTTTTTTTTTTATACCCTGCACCACACTGTGGAACAGGGTAATATAAGTTAGTGCATATGTTTGCAACACCCAGAAGAAGACGAGATAGACATATGGTGTCATTGGCAAAAATGCTTTCGACAATTGGCAAAAATGCTTTCGACAAAAATGGTCAAAATACCAACATTTTCCTTGTAAAATCGCTACTGCTTAGTCGAAAAGTTTTAAAAATGACTCTAATTTTCCTAAACTTCTAATACATATATATCGAGCGATAAATCATAAATAAACTTTTGCAAAGTTTCCTTAAAATTTCTGCAGATTGAAATGTTTACCATATTTTTTTACTAACACCCTGGTGCATTAGCCGACTTAAATTTTGAGTCTATAGATTTTGTAGAAGTCTATCAAATTCTGTCCAGATAAAGTTATATTTAAATGTATGTATTTGGGATAAACCTTTATATATAGCACCCAACACATTTGACGGATGTGATATGGTATCGAAAATGTAGATCTACAAAGTGGTGCAGGGTATAATATAGTCGGCCCCGCCCGATTTTAGACTTTCCTTACTTGTTTTTAATTATAATTGGTTAATTTATAATTTGCAGTTCATTCGATGCAATATGGATACGAATGAATCAAATGTAGTTTTGGAAAAAATGCCTTTCACAAAAATTGAAATTAAAAAACTAATAAATAAAGCATGCCTACTACAGCTTAATATTTCAACTTTTTTTTAAATTAGAAAATATATACCGCCTCTCTACTTTTCCTACACAAAATAAGAATAAAAACTTTTTTTATTTATTGACAACGTGTTTACCAAGATACTTGTATTCTCATCTATTGTATTTTCTATAGGTTAAAGCTGTTCAAATTTGCATTATTTGTAGAAAGATTCTATAGCGATTGAACTACAGTCATAGAAACTAGAAAATGTGTATTTAAATAATGATTTAAGATAGATAGATTTAAGATAGTGGATTATTTAGAATTAATTTCAATTATTATTTCTTTCTTTATGTAAAAACAGTAAAAGTTCTTTATAGACTAGTTTGCATTCATAGGTTTTCATAAATAAATATCTAGATTATGTTGAATAAATTATTTTTAATTGTTTTTCTTATGAAGAGTTGAGAATATTTAGAATATAACGAAATAACGGAGTTCTAATAATAATAATATGCCATTCTTTATAATGTGTCAAGGTTTCAATAATCGTTTCCTATTCTATTTCCGCTGACTGAATGAATCTAATGAGGTGGTTTTATACTCTTCACCTTAGGATGGGGGTATATTAAATTTGTTTGTCTTTTTGTAACCCATCCAAATATTGCTCTCAGAGCCCAAATTTTAGGTTGGATATAGTGGCAGTTCATTATTTCAGGTATAAATGATTTTGTCAAAATTTTATTTCTATAGAAAATTTTATCAAAATTTTATTTCTATGGACAATTTTGTCAAAATTTTATTTCTATAGAAAATTTTGCAAAATATTATTTCTATAGAAAATTTTGTCCAAAATTTTATTTATGTAGAAAATTTTATCATAAATTTATTTTTGTAGAAAATTTTATCATAAATTTATTTCTGTAGAAAATTTTGTCAAAATTTTATTTCTATAGAAAATTTTGTCGAAATTTTATTCCTATAGAAAATTGTGACAAAATTTTATTTCTATAGAAAATTTTGCCCAAAATTTTATTTATATAGAAAATTTGGCCAAAATTTTATTTCTATAGAAAATATTGTCAACATTTTATTTCTATAGAAAATTTTGTCAACATTTTATTTCTATAGAAAATTTTGTCAAAATTTTATTTTTACAGAAAATTTTGTCAACATTTTATTTCAATAGAAAATTTTGTAAAAATTTTAGTTCTTCAGAAAATTTTCTCAAAATTTTTTTTTAGAAATATTTGTCAAAATTTTATTTCTATAGATAGATAGATTTAAGATAGTGGATTATTTAGAATTAATTTCAATTATTATTTCTTTCTTTATGTAAAAACAGTAAAAGTTCTTTATAGACTAGTTTGCATTCATAGGTTTTCATAAATAAATATCTAGATTATGTTGAATAAATTATTTTTAATTGTTTTTCTTATGAAGAGTTGAGAATATTTAGAATATAACGAAATAACGGAGTTCTAATAATAATAATATGCCATTCTTTATAATGTGTCAAGGTTTCAATAATCGTTTCCTATTCTATTTCCGCTGACTGAATGAATCTAATGAGGTGGTTTTATACTCTTCACCTTAGGATGGGGGTATATTAAATTTGTTTGTCTTTTTGTAACCCATCCAAATATTGCTCTCAGAGCCCAAATTTTAGGTTGGATATAGTGGCAGTTCATTATTTCAGGTATAAATGATTTTGTCAAAATTTTATTTCTATAGAAAATTTTATCAAAATTTTATTTCTATGGACAATTTTGTCAAAATTTTATTTCTATAGAAAATTTTGCAAAATATTATTTCTATAGAAAATTTTGTCCAAAATTTTATTTATGTAGAAAATTTTATCATAAATTTATTTTTGTAGAAAATTTTATCATAAATTTATTTCTGTAGAAAATTTTGTCAAAATTTTATTTCTATAGAAAATTTTGTCGAAATTTTATTCCTATAGAAAATTGTGACAAAATTTTATTTCTATAGAAAATTTTGCCCAAAATTTTATTTATATAGAAAATTTGGCCAAAATTTTATTTCTATAGAAAATATTGTCAACATTTTATTTCTATAGAAAATTTTGTCAACATTTTATTTCTATAGAAAATTTTGTCAAAATTTTATTTTTACAGAAAATTTTGTCAACATTTTATTTCAATAGAAAATTTTGTAAAAATTTTAGTTCTTCAGAAAATTTTCTCAAAATTTTTTTTTAGAAATATTTGTCAAAATTTTATTTCTATAGATAGATAGATTTAAGATAGTGGATTATTTAGAATTAATTTCAATTATTATTTCTTTCTTTATGTAAAAACAGTAAAAGTTCTTTATAGACTAGTTTGCATTCATAGGTTTTCATAAATAAATATCTAGATTATGTTGAATAAATTATTTTTAATTGTTTTTCTTATGAAGAGTTGAGAATATTTAGAATATAACGAAATAACGGAGTTCTAATAATAATAATATGCCATTCTTTATAATGTGTCAAGGTTTCAATAATCGTTTCCTATTCTATTTCCGCTGACTGAATGAATCTAATGAGGTGGTTTTATACTCTTCACCTTAGGATGGGGGTATATTAAATTTGTTTGTCTTTTTGTAACCCATCCAAATATTGCTCTCAGAGCCCAAATTTTATGTTGGATATAGTGGCAGTTCATTATTTCAGGTATAAATGATTTTGTCAAAATTTTATTTCTATAGAAAATTTTATCAAAATTTTATTTCTATGGACAATTTTGTCAAAATTTTATTTCTATAGAAAATTTTGCAAAATATTATTTCTATAGAAAATTTTGTCCAAAATTTTATTTATGTAGAAAATTTTATCATAAATTTATTTTTGTAGAAAATTTTATCATAAATTTATTTCTGTAGAAAATTTTGTCAAAATTTTATTTCTATAGAAAATTTTGTCAAAATTTTATGTCTATAGAAAATTTTGTCGAAATTTTATTCCTATAGAAAATTGTGACAAAATTTTATTTCTATAGAAAATTTTGCCCAAAATTTTATTTATATAGAAAATTTGGCCAAAATTTTATTTCTATAGAAAATATTGTCAACATTTTATTTCTATAGAAAATTTTGTCAACATTTTATTTCTATAGAAAATTTTGTCAAAATTTTATTTTTACAGAAAATTTTGTCAACATTTTATTTCAATAGAAAATTTTGTAAAAATTTTAGTTCTTCAGAAAATTTTCTCAAAATTTTTTTTTAGAAATATTTGTCAAAATTTTATTTCTATAGATAGATAAAGGGTGATACGGTCAAAATTTGGTCAATATAAACTTGACGCATTTCTTTCAATTTTGCATTTAAAAACCTGAACTCCCCTCATTTTGAAGGTGTGTGTGTGTAGAATGTTGCTCCTATTTTGATTTTGGAATTCACTCTTCATTTGTCAAAATGCCGTCCAAGCAAGAAGAGCAGCGTATCAAAATTTTGCTCGCGCATCGCGAAAATCCGAGCTACTCGCACGCAAAGCTGGCAAACTCGCTAAAAGTTGCCAAATCAACCGTTACAAATGTAATTAAAGTGTTTGGGGAACGTTTGTCGACAGCCAGGAAGTCTGGATCGGGGGGAAATCGAAAACCGGAAGCCGCTGAGACGACAAAGAGAGTTGCCGGTAGTTTCAAGCGAAACCCTAACCTCTCTCTCCGAGATGCCGCAAATAAGCTGGGTGTATCGTCTACAACCGTGCATCGAGCCAAAAAACGAGCCGGACTATCGTCTTACAAGAAGGTAGTGACTCCAAATCGCGATGATAAACAAAATACGACGGCCAAAGCGCGATCCCGGAGGCTGTACACGACGATGCTGACGAAGTTTGACTGCGTGGTAATGGACGACGAAACCTACGTCAAAGCTGACTACAAGCAGCTTCCGGGACAGGAGTTTTATACGGCAAAAGGAAGGGGAAAGGTAGCAGATATTTTCAAGCACATACAACTGTCAAAGTTCGCAAAGAAATATCTGGTTTGGCAAGCCATCTGTACCTGTGGCTTGAAAAGCAGCATTTTCATAGCTTCCGGGACTGTCAACCAAGAAATTTACGTGAAAGAGTGTTTGAATAAACGTCTGCTGCCTTTCCTGAAGAAACACGGTTGTTCCGTACTGTTTTGGCCGGATTTGGCATCTTGCCATTACGGTAAAAAGGCCATGGAGTGGTACGCCGCCAACAACGTGCAGGTGGTTCCCAAGGACAAGAACCCTACCAACACGCCAGAGCTCCGCCCAATTGAGAAATACTGGGCTATTGTCAAGCGGAACTAAAGAAGACCAAAAAAACTACTAAGGACGAGCAGCAGTTCAAGGCAAACTGGCTTTCTACGGCGAAGAAGGTGGACAAGGTGGCTGTACAAAATCTGATGGCAAGTGTCAAGCGTGAGACCCGGCAATTCGGATTTGGAAAAGCGAAAGCCTAACTGAATATTTTTCCTGAATTTTATACTAATTGAACTTGAAAAAGAACTTTAATTTGATTTTTTAAATAAACGATTTCACCGATTTACACGCGTTTTCCCTTGACCAAATTTTGACCGTATCACCCTTTAGATTTAAGATAGTGGATTATTTAGAATTAATTTCAATTATTATTTCTTTCTTTATGTAAAAACAGTAAAAGTTCTTTATAGACTAGTTTGCATTCATAGGTTTTCATAAATAAATATCTAGATTATGTTGAATAAATTATTTTTAATTGTTTTTCTTATGAAGAGTTGAGAATATTTAGAATATAACGAAATAACGGAGTTCTAATAATAATAATATGCCATTCTTTATAATGTGTCAAGGTTTCAATAATCGTTTCCTATTCTATTTCCGCTGACTGAATGAATCTAATGAGGTGGTTTTATACTCTTCACCTTAGGATGGGGGTATATTAAATTTGTTTGTCTTTTTGTAACCCATCCAAATATTGCTCTCAGAGCCCAAATTTTAGGTTGGATATAGTGGCAGTTCATTATTTCAGGTATAAATGATTTTGTCAAAATTTTATTTCTATAGAAAATTTTATCAAAATTTTATTTCTATGGACAATTTTGTCAAAATTTTATTTCTATAGAAAATTTTGCAAAGTATTATTTCTATAGAAAATTTTGTCCAAAATTTTATTTATGTAGAAAATTTTATCATAAATTTATTTTTGTAGAAAATTTTATCATAAATTTATTTCTGTAGAAAATTTTGTCGAAATTTTATTCCTATAGAAAATTTTGTCGAAATTTTATTCCTATAGAAAATTGTGACAAAATTTTATTTCTATAGAAAATTTTGCCCAAAATTTTATTTATATAGAAAATTTGGCCAAAATTTTATTTCTATAGAAAATATTGTCAACATTTTATTTCTATAGAAAATTTTGTCAACATTTTATTTCTATAGAAAATTTTGTCAAAATTTTATTTTTACAGAAAATTTTGTCAACATTTTATTTCAATAGAAAATTTTGTAAAAATTTTAGTTCTTCAGAAAATTTTCTCAAAATTTTTTTTTAGAAATATTTGTCAAAATTTTATTTCTATAGAAAATTTTGTCAAAATTTTATTTCTATAGAAAATGTTATCAAAATTTTATTTCTATAGAAAATTTTGTCAAAATTTTATTTCTATAGAAAATTCTGTCAAAATTTTATTTCTATAGAAAATTCTGTCAAAATTTCATTTCTATAGAAAATTTTGCCAAAATTTTATTTCTATAGAAAATTTTATCAAAATTTAATTTTATAGAAAATTTTGTGTCTATAGAAAATTTTGTCAAAATTTTATTTCTATAGAAAATTTTGTCAAAATGTTATTTCTATAGAAAATTTTGTCTAAATTTTATTTCTATAGTAAATTCTGCCAAAATTTTATTTCTATAGAAATTTTTTTTCAAAATTTTATTTTATAGAAAATTTTGTCACAATTTTATTTCTATAGAAAATTTTGTCAAAATTTTATTTTTACAGAAAATTTTGTCAACATTTAATTTCAATAGAAAATTTTGTAAAAATTTTAGTTCTTCAGAAAATTTTCTCAAAATTTTATTTTTATAGAAATTTTTGTCAAAATTTTATTTCTATAGAAAATTTTGTCAAAATTTTATTTCTATAGAAAATTTTGTCAAAATTTTATTTTTTTCCATTTGTTTTGTTTTGTTATTGTTGGTTTTGTTCTTTAAGCATTGTTGTCGTTTTTTTATTTCAGCTTAAAACCATACATTGACTAAACTACAAGAGTAGCTTAACCAACAGAGGAAAAGAATGTTTGTCAAATTTATTTGGGCAAAGCCCTATAGACTGCAAGATGGTTGGATGGACGCACGTTTCGGAATTACCACATTCCTCATCAGCATCCTCTACTTGCAGCAAAACTATCAACCAATTATCAGGTTGATAGTTTTGCTGCAAGTAGATATGTTTGTTTCGAATTCATTTGGCATAAGCCGGCTATCAATGTAACACCTTTTTTCGGAGGGTTCAAGTGTGGTTTTTGTTGGGTTTAATAAACTGCCTGAATTTATTCTGATAATTGGTTGATAGTTTTGCTGCAAGTAGAGGATGCTGATGAGGAATGTGGTAATTCCGAAACGTGCGTCCATCCAACCATCTTGCAGTCTATAGGGCTTTGCCCAAATAAATTTGACAAACATTCTTTTCCTCTGTTGGTTAAGCTACTCTTGTAGTTTAGTCAATGTATGGTTTTAAGCTGAAATAAAAAAACGACAACAATGCTTAAAGAACAAAACCAACAATAACAAAACAAAACAAATGGAAAAAGAAGAGGAGGCACGCTCAAAATAAACCCAGCCATGTGAATTCAAATCGATGATTTGACAGTGGCATAGGAAAAGAGATATGTTTGTTTCGAATTCATTTGGCATAAGCCGGCTATCAATGTAAAACCTTTTTTCGGAGGGTTCAAGTGTGGTTTTTGTTGGGTTTAATAAACTGCCTGAATTTATTCTGATAATTGGTTGATAGTTTTGCTGCAAGTAGAGGATGCTGATGAGGAATGTGGTAATTCCGAAACGTGCGTCCATCCAACCATCTTGCAGTCTATAGGGCTTTGCCCAAATAAATTTGACAAACATTCTTTTCCTCTGTTGGTTAAGCTACTCTTGTAGTTTAGTCAATGTATGGTTTTAAGCTGAAATAAAAAAAACGACAACAAATTTTATTTCTGTAGAAAATGTTATCAAAATTTTATTTCTATAGAAAATTCTGTCAAAATTTTATTTCTATAGAAAATTCTGTCAAAATTTTATTTCTATAGAAAATTCTGTCAACATTTTATTTCTATAGAAAATTTTGTCAAAATTTTATTTTTATAGAAAATTTTGTCAAAATTTTATTTCTATAGAAAATTTTGTCAAAATTTTATTTCTATAGAAAATTTTGTCAAGATTTTATTTCTATAGAAAATTTTGTCAAAATTTTATTTCTATAGAAAATTTTGTCAAAATTTTATTTCTACCAGAACATCAAGGATTCTGCCAATCTACCAAACAGTAGTAATCTACCATCTTTGGTAAAATTCTACCAACTGTGGCAACCGTGATGATAATTAATTTTTAAATTTCCTTGTCGACGAGAGATCGCCTCCGAGTAAAATTTACCAGAGAGAATAAAAACACAAGAGGACGAAAATTTCTCTTCTACAAAAACAACAAATATCAACCGTATAGATGTCGCACAATGCCTGCAGCGTTGGTATTACCGACGTTGCGGTCGAAGCGCTGTTTTGATAAATTGTTTATTCGTCCTCTTGTCTTTTAATTCTCTCTGGAATTTACAACTCCTCATTTCCCATTTATTGATAAATATCCATTTTCAATTATTAACCATCTGGCAACATTAACCAATTAAAATAAAAAAAATAATCGTTGCTATTCTAGTTAGAACGAAAAAGAAACGAATGAATATCCAAACAAACGAAAGAAGAGCAGCTTTGGTCAGATAGATAACCGAATGAGAGATACCAAATACCCAATGAGGTATACAAAAACAACAACAATAGCACGAATTTCTATGACGTATACATGCCACAAAACCAAAACAAGTACTACTCAGACAAAGAGCTAAAACTCGGTATGGTGGCAATATCAAAAATCACAAAGAATATTCGTTTGTTCACTTGATCGTCTACGTTTCGTATCAGAACAAAAAAAAAAAAAAAAAAACAAACACATGTGAAAGGGAAGAATGGCAAGAACAAATATAAAACAAAAACACAAAAATCATTGAATCAGAATGTAACAGGGATGATGAAAAACATTGATGAACAATGGTACTAAAAAGTGTACGATTTAAAGAAAAATGTCTTTGGCGCCATGAGAAGTTGAAAAAAGGAATTTAGTAGAAAATTTTTAAAAATCGACTCAAAGAATTGTAAAAATAGAAAAATGCTCTCAAATGATATTCATGTACTAAATAAATAAGAGCAAGAGCTGCCCGAAGCCCGAACTACCCAGACACGCTCCAAGGCAAGTGGTATAAAGATTGCTACATCAGCTTGAAGCCTTCGACGCCAAAATGGAGTGTTGATCTTTCTCCTGATTGACCTAGAGGAGATACGCTTATAAGATAGGTTACTCAAATCTTCTCAGTGTTGTCAGACGATTTTTAAAACTTACCTCAAATATTCAAAAATCAAAATTACTCTCGATCTTTTTCAAATACCCGCAAAATTTGTTTAGGAATATAAATGGGTACTAAATAGTTTTCCAAAATTTGTGAAAAATATTTTAGTGATAGATAAAAATTCAAGCTTCCAAGCTTAAATAATCAGCACCACCATAATGGTTTTCTTTGAAACCCCTTCGTTGTAGCGGGTTACTCGATAATACACAGTATTTCAGGTGGATTTGAAAAAACGTACTACCTTAAGAAGATCGGTTTGAATGAGACTTCATCAGATTCTGGATTTATAAGAAACATTTTTGTTTGAGTTTTAGAGCAATCTCAAACATCTCGTGTAGTCATGAAAGAAAATGATAAAGTAACGACTTGATTTGAAATGACTACCAGATGTAAAATCTAGAAATTTTACTTTTAATTTGGATGACCTGTGTGTCATCTATCCCCTCAAGAAGTGAAATCAGGAGATCAGTCTATATGGGGCCTAAACAAAACAGGGAGCAATACAAACTAAATTCCCCTCAAGAAGTGAAAACAGGAGATCGTTCTATAAGGAGGCTTACTAAAAAGGGACCGATAGAAACTAAATTCGACACAGCTCTTTGTAGACTTAAAATTAAATATTTTATGTTTTAAATTTCAGGCAAAGTACACCTATACCAAAACATGAACCAATGCAAACCATATGGGCATCAACCAACTCGGATAAAAATTGATGTTTGCAGTAGCGCATGAACACGCCACATCCAGCATACCTATTTTTGGACCTAAAATATCTGTCGATTTCCAATTTCAGCCAAATCGACAAAAACTACCTATATACCGAAATTCTATGGTATAAAAATAAAATTCAATATGTATTTCAATTTAAAAGGCAGGTAAAATAAAATAATTTAAGCCATAAATATTAAATCAAATTAATTTACCAGAATTTTTAAGTGAAAATACGGTTTATTAAGCAGAAAAATAAACAAAACAAAATTATTAATGTTTAACATAAAGGGTGATACGGTCAAAATTTGGTCAATATAAACTTGACGTATTTCTTTCAATTTTGCATTTAAAAAACACCCCTCATATTGAAAGTGTGTGTGTGTAGAATGTTGCTCGTATTTTGATTTTGGAATTCACTCTTCAGTTGTCAAAATGCCGTCCAAGCAAGAAGAGCAGCGTATCAAAATTTTGCTCGCGCATCGCGAAAATCCGAGCTACTCGCACGCAAAGCTGGCAAAATCGCTAAAAGTTGCCAAATCAACCGTTACAAATGTAATTAAAGTGTTTGGGGAACGTTTGTCGACAGCCAGGAAGTCTGGATCGGGGGGAAATCGAAAACCGGAAGCCGCTGAGACGACAAAGAGAGTTGCCGGCAGTTTCAAGCGAAACCCTAACCTCTCTCTCCGAGATGCCGCAAATAAGCTGGGTGTATCGTCTACAACCGTGCATCGAGCCAAAAAACGAGCCGGACTATCGACTTACAAGAAGGTAGTGACTCCAAATCGCGATGATAAACAAAATACGACGGCCAAATCGCGATCCCGGAGGTTGTACACGACGATGCTGACGAAGTTTTACTGCGTGGTAATGGACGACGAAACCTACGTCAAAGCCGACTACAAGCAGCTTCCGGGACAGGAGTTTTATATGGCAAAAGGAAGGGGAAAGGTAGCAGATATTTTTCAGCACATAAAACTGTCAAAGTTCGCAAAGAAATATCTGGTTTGGCAAGCCATCTGTACCTGTGGCTTGAAAAGCAGCATTTTCATAGCTTCCGGGACTGTCAACCAAGAAATTTACGTGAAAGAGTGTTTGAATGAACGTCTGCTGCCTTTCCTGAAGAAACACGGTTGTTCCGTACTGTTTTGGCCGGATTTGGCATCTTGCCATTACGGTAAAAAGGCCATGGAGTAGTACATCGCCAACAACGTGCAGGTGGTTCCCAATGACAAGAACCCTCCCAACACGCCAGAGCTCCGCCCAATTGAGAAATACTGGGCTATTGTCAAGCGGAACCTAAAGAAGACCAAAAAACTGCTAAGGACGAGCAGCAGTTCAAGGCAAACTGGCTTTCTGCGGCGAAGAAGGTGGACAAGGTGGCTGTACAAAATCTGATGGCAGGTGTCAAGCGTGAGGCCCGGCAATTCGGATTTGGAAAAGCGAAAGCCTAACTGAATATTTTTCCTGAATTTTATACTAATTGAACTTGAAAAAGAAATTTAATTTGATTTTATAAATAAACGATTTCACCGATTTACACGCGTTTTCCCTTGACCATTTTGACCGCATCACCCTTTAGTTCGTATCGAAGTCATGGGAATAAAAACAGATGTTGTTCTTGTTGTTTTTGTGAGTTGTGATTTAATTCAAATGTGTCCAATATTTCCAAATGTTCCCCGATGCTCGTCCTCAGGGAAATTACTTTAAACAAATAACACAAAAACATTCACCAGATATTTAAAAAATATATATCTCATAGGGATAAGTGCATTTAGAAGCAACTAAAATCTATAGGAAATTTTTGTACAATATTTCGATAAATGGTCCGTATCAATCTTAAAATTCATCCGTCTTTCTGCAGGCACTTTTATAATATGCAGCATCTCCAACGTAAATCTCCTTTAATAGTTGTTTTTTGCATAAAAATATCTACGTCCTTAAGGCTTGGTTTATGTCCTGTTAAAGTGCATAGTGCTGCAAGTACCTTCTTTTGCTTCAAGGGATTGTCAAAGACTTTCTGATCAGATTCAGTTTTCGTTTTACCAACATATGCTTTTTGACAAATATCCGAATCATTTCCATCGCATTTGATCTTATACACTACGTTCGATTTTTTCATCTTTCTTGATTTTGGATTTTGTCTTGCTCTACACGGATGAAAAAGACTGTTTTTCATATGTTTGGCTATAAACATTATATGTTTGGAACACAAATTTTTAAACACAATATTTTTGAGTGCAAGCATATAATGTTCATAAACTAGCATAACATGTTTGGGACATATATGTTAATATGTTAGAACATATTATGTTTGGGACATAAAATGTTCGTAAATATAATATGCTTGGATGCAAACATATATTAATTTAGAAATAGCCTATAAACATATATGTGTTTAGTAGCTTGGAGCGCTATTTAACAGGGAGCGATATTGAATTAAGTTGGTGGTTGTTGCTTGTTATTACAAAATTAACATTTTATTTTTCCTTGGGTAATTGATCAGCTACTTCTTTGATCCTTACAAACTGTGTGGTCCGCTGTTCGAATCCCCGTCCGGCAAAAGGTAAAATTAAAATAAAAAAATCATACAATTGAATAATTTCTTCTACAATGTTTGTATTACAGAAAAAGGTGCTAAGAACTAAAAAATCTCGCGGAAGTGAGAAAGATGTGGGGGAATATACAATTGGGCAGAAACAAAATGTTGAGCATTCAGGTCGAAAACCTATGTTGTTAGCACCTATATTACCTGTTTATTTTCATAATTCATTATGATTGTAAATATATAAATAAATAAATAAAATTTTGAGCACAATATTGTTTGGGAGAATTTTTTTTAAGCATATAATATTTTTGGGTGCAAAATGCTTCCAAACATATTATATGTTCACATAATAACATATTGTTTTTTAGAAGACAACATTATTGAATTTGGATGCAAAAATACAAAATGTTTGGAACTTAGACTACCCAAACATATATTGTTTAGACCTATATGCTTTCAAACATATTATATATTGGAAGAGATCAAACATATAAATGTTTGGGCAATAGCCAAAAATGTATATGCTTGAAGCAAAATATGTTTGGGAGTATATGTTACAGAAGCGATTTTTTGTGAGCGTGTAGAATTTATTTAATGTATTCACAAACTATAACTGCAGATGATTTAGAAACCTTCCAAAATTTGTAAATCACCTGCAGTTATAGTTTTTTTGGAAGTAAATAATTTAATAATTTCACTTGTAGGTAAAAATTATGACACCGTTTCACTGAATTTGCTTCACTTCTTAATGTGTGATCTGAATTCAGCGTTTTGGAAAAAAATCGTAATTTTTCTTGAATGTATTAGCATTTTTTTCAGCAAAATTTTTAAAAAAGGGTCTTATACAAAGTTGAATTAAAAGAACTTCCTATATAGGGAAAATAAAGCAAGTCTTTGGGAAGATATGTATGGAAGTGATTTTAAAGTTGTGCCTTTAGAACAGCTACCATTTTTTTTGCTGGAATTTTTAACTAATACAGCTTAGTTCAAAATTCCAAACGCAGATGGCAATCCGATTTCACAAATTAAGTAAACATTTTTGACAAATTCAAGAAAGTTTATTGGACAAAATTATCATTTTTTACTTGTTAAATAAAAATAAAAAACTTTTAACACATTTTTTTTCGAAAACAAGGATTGACATATAAACATGTCTAACAGTATAACTATCAGTACTAAAATGTTTACGCAAGTACTAAGTTTTCCCATCACTGATCATTTGTGTAAAGAACTTGGAATAGTTTGGAATTTACATGAGAATATGCAAAATGACTCTGAGGCCAATGGGTTCGATTAAGTTAGAAATAACAAGAACAAAAATTAAATTAATTAAAAGAATTAAATTAAAAAACATATTTAAATAGAAAAACTACTTACTGCTGCGATTGCCTTCCTTGACACGATAGGTCAAATTATGAAAAGCCAAATCCACGGCTGGACGTTTGGGAAGATGTTGTAGAGTTTTGGTTTGGACGGGCACAATTTGAGCCTTGACATTGCTCTGGCGGTTGTCACTTAAAAGATTTTTATTTAGTAAATCGCTTTCCACCATTTTGAAGATATTTTTTTCAAAGATTAACGTATAAGAAATAAAAGGTATTTCATTCAGAACCAAATCACAGTGACTTTTTTCGCACGAAGTAAAAACAACAAAATCTAAAATCTTTATCACAATAATTTATTTGTATTTTATAAGAATTTTTTCTTTGGATTTTATTTTGATATATCTTTTTCAATAAAAATTTATATTATAACCCCTTTTTATTTTCTTTGTGGCCAGTATCGTATTTTATTTACTTTACGGTTAATACGCGTTTTCTTTGTGTTTCTTTCGCCAGCGAAAAAGGAAAAAAATCACGACGTAATTAAAAGGGTTCTTTCAAGCGTTTTGTATTCTCTTATTTGTATCTGAGTTTAATTCGGAAAAGTCTTTGATTCAACAACAACCCTCTTCGTCATCGCACACCACAACACAAAGTAAAAACCCGAAGAACAAAGAAAGAAAAATCCAACCGCTTACACACACGGTGCGATCACAACTAATTTCTATTGAACGATGTTGTGTCGCTGCCTTGCTTGGTACTCTCATTCTGTGGTGGATACTTTAGCGATTTTCATTAATGCCTGCTTTTTTGTTATTGTAGCGGGCTCAGCTGTTTGTGGTGTATTGATATGGCTAGATTGCTTCTATGTGGATGGTGGATGGAGCTATTGTGTGTATATCTATATGTGTGCATGGGAGTGTGTGGAAAATGCCCCATGCTAGCAACAAAAACATAACCCACAAAAGGTGGTGGCAATCATTATCAGTTCATTCCCACCACTGTCTTATAGGTACGTCAATACTCGCCTGTTCTGATGAGAATTTTTAATGGCTATTTACTGGTTTCTTATTTTGGTTCTCTTTCTGAAATTTTTATTGGGTCTTCTATTTTTGTGTATTTGAAATATAGTTAGACATTTTGGTCCTATATTTATTATAGAAATAAAATATAAAAAATTCTTTGTTTAATTCCTATTAGAATATTCAAATGAACCTTGCTTGTGGCTCTCTTTTTTGTTTGCTTTGTGAGGGAAATAAGTGATGCACATGTAGCGCTTTTTATATTTGTTAGATAGAAAGTGAGCCTCAAAAATAATATTTTGAAAAAAATTTCTGTAGAAATAATATTTTGAAAACTTTTCTATAGAAATAAAATTTTGACAAAAATTTCCATAGAAATAAACTTTTGACAAAATTTTCTATAGAAATAAAATTTTGACAAAATTATCTATAGAAATAAAATTTTGACAAAATTATCTATAGAAATAAAATTTTGACAAAATTTTCTACACAAATAAAATTTTGACAAAATTTTCTATAGAAATAAAATCTTGACAAAATTTTCTATAGAAATAAAATTTTGACAAAATTTTCTACACAAATAAAATTTTGACAAAATTTTCTATAGAAATAAAATCTTGACAAAATTTACTATAGAAATAAAATTTTGACAAAATTTTGTATAGAAATAAAATTTTGACAAAATTTTCTATAGAAATAAAATTTTGACAAAATTTTCTACACAAATAAAATTTTGACAAAATTTTCTATAGAAATAAAATCTTGACAAAATTTACTATAGAAATAAAATTTTGACAAAATTTTCTATAGAAATAAAATTTTGACAAAATTTTCTATATAAACAAAATTTTGACAAAATTTTCCGTACAACTGAAATTGTGACAGAATTTTCTGTAAAAATAAAATTTTGACAAAATTTTCTATAGAAATAAAATTTTGACAAAATTTTTTATAGAAATAAAATTTTGACAAAATTTTCTATAGAAATAAAATTTTGAAAAAATCTTATATATAATAAAAATAAGTCGGGTTTTCCTTCCTGACGCTTTAGCTCCAGAACGCATCAACCGATTTCCACAGTTTTGCATTAGTTGGAAAGGTCTCGGGCTCCGTAAGGTTTATAGCAAAGAAAATTCAAGAACAGTTTCAACGGGAAAGCGGGAAAATCTTGCTTTATCTTACCATATCTGATGCAACTCCAGAACACACGAACCAAGTTCCATGGGTTTGCATTCGTTGGAAAGGTCTCGGGCTCTGTGAGGTTTATAGTAAAGAAAATTCAAGAAAATTTTCAACGGAAAAGCGGGAAAATCGTTTTTTTTTTTTACATACAGCACACATTAAAAAATTTATGATTTGAATTCATCGCAGTTGCTTTTGTTATAAAATTATTTTTATTTTACGTAGAGGGTAGTCATGTGGTGAAAATAGGGTACTTCATTTTTTGATATCAGAAGGGGGAGGGTCCCCTCCCCTTTGATTTGAAAAAGGTTTCATTTGATTTGAGAAAGGTGTCATTTGATTTGAAGAAAGTTTCATTTGATTTGAAAAAGAATTCATTTGATATGAGAAAGGATACATTTGATTTGAAGAAGGTTTAATTGAATTTGAAAAGGAATTCATTTGATATGAAAAAGGATTCATTTGATTTGAAAAATGATTCATTTCAAGTGAAAATGCTATATATGATCCCAGCATAAAAAGAGTTTCCAAAAAAGTAATTGGATCCCCAATTTGTGATCCGGAATTAGTGCAAACTTGGATCATCTCCAATGACTTTTACATGGGCTTGTCATGGGACGGAAGTACTCCATTTTTGGATCGTTGGACGAAGAAATTTTAAAAACTAAAAAATAATTTTTTTTTCAATTTCACTTTTTATATTTATCAGTAATTTTTGTTACAGTTTTATAGGAGTTATAAAGTTTTTACAAATTGAAAAACTTCTTAGCTTCCAGCTGGGGTTGAAATTGGGTCTGTTGGCACCATAACAGAACGCCTTAACACACTCAGTCACAAACGCCATTGAACATGATGCCTTAAAACGTCTATTCAAATGTTTGTGATATGAATCTAATATGACACCACGACATGACACTCTAACTACTTCCTAAGATGTTCTTTATTAGGAGTATTATGAATGGAAAAATAAAGAACGCAGTTCAAATCTCACCAGCTGCAATTTTTTGTTAAACATTTTTCTAAAAAAATATTTTTGTATAATATACACCGTTTTTATTTTGTTTTTTTTTCTGCATATATTTTTGTATAAAAATATTTTTTTCCATTAAAAATCAACAAAAAATAAAAATTATTGTAATTTGAAAAAACTTCTCAAAAGAACTTCCGTGCAAGTGAAAGGGGGGTATGATTTTTTAATTTTTTTTAATATTTTTTTTACTTTTTTTTACAGATTTCCTATTCTTTTTTGTGAAATTATATTTTGTAAATTAATTGTTCAAAACTTAAATTTTCACTTAAAACGGCCTAATTCCGTACTTTCTAAGACTTGTCCAAGAGGATTGCATCGGAAGTGAACAAAATCGATAGGGGATCCTGGGATGCGCTTTTAAAAGAAATGTTTGTGGACTTGTCCAAAAGGATTGCATCGGAATTAGAAAAAACTTGATGGCGGATTCCGGGATGCGCTTTTTTTGGAAGTGCTTTTAAAGTTGTGCCTTAAGAAGAACTTCCAAATTTTTTTGCTGGGTTGTTAAAGAAAAAAATTAGAGTTCAATTTTGCAAGAATGTCTTTATTGCCACACGAAGTTCAAGATGGGCGTATTTGTAGTAAAATTTACAAATTTAAATATACAATGAACTATTTTGTGAATTTAGTACGAATTTAGCAAATTTTTACGCTTCATTTGTGTATAATTTTTTTCCGTTCTTTAGTTCATTTAACTAACGTTCGCAAAAAAATATTAGATCCGAGGAAACTTTTCCAAACACAATAATTCCATGAACTAAAATAAAGTTAAATTGCCTTTAGTTAAATAGAGGGTTCACTTTTTTAAGTGTATAAATTTTGTAAATTTTTGTTAAAACTTTCTACAAATTTTGGTAGGTTATTTTTGGCGCGAATGCCAACCGTGGTCACATATCAGCCACCCAGAGTTCCCTATACGCTGTAAAAATCAAAGTAGGATTCAAATCTGAAGAAAATGGCATTAGCATCCTTACAAGGTATGGTATTTTTGGAAAATATCATCCGTCCAATGGACGGACCAATTGGAATTTTGTTGATTTTGGTCCATTTTTGTCAACTCGGTAATTTTTTAAAAATTTTCTATAGAAATAAAATTTGGACAAAAATTTCTATGGAAATTTTAACACAATTTTCTATAGAAATAAAATTTTGCCAAAATTTTTGACAGAAATAATAAACTTAAAAAAAATTGAATAGATACAAAATTATTCAAAAATTTTGTACAAGAAGAAAATTTTGTAAAAATTTAATATAAAAAAAGTTTTGACAAAATTTTCTATAGAAATTAAATTTTGACAAAATTTTCTATAGAAATAGAATTTTGACAAAATTTTCTATAGAAATAAAATTTTGACAAAATTTTCTATAGAAATAAAATTTTGACAAAATTTTCTATAGAAATAAAATTTTGACAAAATTTTCTATAGAAATAAAATTTTGACAAAATTTTCTATAGAAATAAAATTTTGACAAAATTTTCTATTGAAATAAAATTTTGACAAAATTTTCTATAGAAATAAATAGAAATAAAAATTTTACAAAATTTTCTATACAAATAAAATTTTGACAAAATTTTCTATAGAAATAAAAATTTGACAAAATTTTCTATAAAATTAAAATTTGACAAAATTTTCTATAGAAATACATTTTTTTGACAAAATTTTCTATAGAAATAAAATTTTGGCAAAATTTTCTATAGAAATAAAATTTTGACAAAACTTTCAATAGAAATAAAATTTTGACAAAATTTTCTATAGAAATAAATTTTTGACAAAATTTTCTATAGAAATAAAATTTTAACAAAATTTTCTATATAAAAAAAATTTGGACAAAATTTTCTGTAGAAATAAAATTTGGACAAACATTTCAATGGAAATTTTAACAAAATTTTCTATAGAAATAAAATTTTGCCAAAATTTTTTACAGAAATAAACATAAAAAATTGTATAGATACAAAATTATTCAAAAATTTTGTACAAGAAAATTTTGTAAAAATTTTAAAATAGGAAAAAAATTTTGCGAAAATTTTCCATAGAAATATAATTTTGACAAAATTTTTAGAGAAATAAAATTTTGACAAAATGTTCTATAGAAATAAAATTTTGACAACATTTTCTATAGAAATAAAATGTTGACAAAATTTTCGATAGAAATAAAATTTTGACAAAATTTTCTATAAAAATTAATTTTGACAAAACTTTCTATAGAAATAAAATTTTGACAAAAATTTCTATGGAAATAAAATTTTGACAAAATTTTCTATAGAAATAAAATTTTGACAAAATTTTCTATAGAAATAAACAGAAATAAAAATTTTACAAAATTTTCTATACAAATAAAATTTTGACAAAATTTTCTATAGAAATAAAATTTTGACAAAATTTTCTATAAAATTAAAATTTGACAAAATTTTCTATAGAAATACATTTTTTTGACAAAATTTTCTATAGAAATAAAATTTTGACAAAATTTTCTATAGAAATAAAATTTTGACAAAATTTTCTATAGAAATAAAATTTTGACAAAATTTTCTATAGAAATAAAATTTTGACAAAATTTTCTATAGAAATAAAATTTTGACAAAATTTTCTATAGAAATAAAATTTTGACAAAATTTTCTATAGAAATAAAATTTTGACAAAATTTTCTATAGAAATAAATAGAAATAAAAATTTTACAAAATTTTCTATACAAATAAAATTTTGACAAAATTTTCTATAGAAATAAAAATTTGACAAAATTTTCTATAAAATTAAAATTTGACAAAATTTTCTATAGAAATAAAATTTTGGCAAAATTTTCTATAGAAATAAAATTTTGACAAAACTTTCAATAGAAATAAAATTTTGACAAAATTTTCTATAGAAATAAATTTTTGACAAAATTTTCTATAGAAATAAAATTTTAACAAAATTTTCTATATAAAAAAAATTTGGACAAAATTTTCTGTAGAAATAAAATTTGGACAAACATTTCTATGGAAATTTTAACAAAATTTTCTATAGAAATAAAATTTTGCCAAATTTTTTTACAGAAATAAACATAAAAAATTGTATAGATACAAAATTATTCAAAAATTTTGTACAAGAAAATTTTGTAAAAATTTTAAAATAGGAAAAAAATTTTGCGATAATTTTCCATAGAAATATAATTTTGACAAAATTTTTAGAGAAATAAAATTTTGACAACATTTTCTATAGAAATAAAATGTTGACAAAATTTTCTATAAAAATTAATTTTGACAAAACTTTCTATAGAAATAAAATTTTGACAAAAATTTCTATGGAAATAAAATTTTGACAAAATTTTCTATAGAAATAAAATTTTGACAAAATTTTCTATAGAAATAAATAGAAATAAAAATTTTACAAAATTTTCTATACAAATAAAATTTTGACAAAATTTTCTATAGAAATAAAATTTTGACAAAATTTTCTATAAAATTAAAATTTGACAAAATTTTCTATAGAAATACATTTTTTTGACAAAATTTTCTATAGAAATAAAATTTTGGCAAAATTTTCTATAGAAATAAAATTTTGACAAAATTTTCAATAGAAATAAAATTTTGACAAAATTTTCTATAGAAATAAATTTTTGACAAAATTTTCTATAGAAATAAAATTTTGACAAAATTTTCTATAGAAATAAAATTTTGACAAAATTTTCTATAGAAATAAAATTTTGAAAAAAATTTTCTATAGAAATAAAATGTTGACAAAATTTTCTATAGAAATAAAATTTTTACAAAATTTTCTATAGAAATAAAATTTTGACAAAATTTTCTATAGAAATATAATTTTATAAAATTTTCAATAGAAATAAAACGTTGACAAAATTCTTTATAGAAATAAAATTTTGACAAAATTTTCTATAGAAATATAATCTTTTAAAATTTTCTATAGAAATAAAATGTTGCCAAAATTTTTTACAGAAATAAACATAAAAAAATTGTATAGATACAAAATTATTCAAAAATTTTGTACAAGAAGAACATTTTGTAAAAATTTTATATAGAAAAAAAAAATGCGATAATTTCCCATAGAAATACAATTTTGACAAAATTTTCTATAGAAAAAAAAAAATTTACAAAATGTTCTATAGAAATAAATAGAAATAAAAATTTGATAAAATTTTCTATCGAAGTAAAATTTAACTTTTAAATGAAATAAACATAAAAAATTGTATAGATACAAAATTATTCAAAAATTTTTTACAAGAAGAAAATTTTGTAAAAATTTTATATAGAAAAAAAAATTGCGATAATTTTTCATAGAAATACAATTTGGACAAAACTTTCTATAGAAATAAATTTTTAACAAAATTTTCTACAGAAATAAAATTTTGACAAAATTTTCTTAGGAATAAAATTTTCTATAAAAATAAAATTTTGACAAAATTTTCTATAGAAATAAAATTTTGTCATAATTTTGACAAAATATTCTTTAGAATTAAAATGTTGACAAAATTTTCTATAAAAATAAAATTGTGACAAAATTTTCTTTAGAAATAAAATGTTGACAAAATTTTCTATAAAAATAAAATTTTGACAAAATTTTCTATACAAATAAAATTTTGACAAAATTTGCAATTTTGGCAAAATTTTCTATAGAAATATAGTTTTGACAAAATTTTATTTTATAGAAATAAAATTTTGACAAAATTTTCTATATAAATAAAGTTTTGACAAAATTTTCTGTATAAATAAATTTTGACAAAATTTTCTATAAAAATAAAATTTTGACAAAATTTTCTTTAGAAATAAAATGTTGACAAAATTTTCTATAAAAATAAAATTTTGACAAAATTTTCTATAGAAATAAAATGTTGACAAAATTTTCTATAAAAATAAAATTTTGACAAAATTTTCTATTGAAATAAAATTTTTACAAAATTTTCTTCAGGAATAAAATTTTGACAAAATTTTCTATAAAAATAAAATTTTGACAAAATTTTCTATAAAAATAAAATTTTGACAAAATTTTCTATAGAAATAAATAGAAATAAAAATTTGATAAAATTTTCTATCGAAGTAAAATTAAACTTTTAAATGATATTAATTTAATTGGACAAATGGTGCGCTGGTACGAGTTTTGGTCGAATTGCGGAAAAATGTTAGTCCAAAATAAAAATTCATTGTGGCAACGCTGTTCCCAAATGTCAAGGGATGAACGAACCTAACTGGATTGTGTCAGAATTTCTCCATTATCACAAATATTTTGTGAGGGTTTCAGATATATATTGCTATGAGTTTCGAATGGAATGATAAAGCTAGTAGGTTGTGACTTTTGGAGAAAAATCTTTAAATCATTGAAAATACTTAAAAGTTTTGTCAGGATGTTAAAATGACTCATTTCGATATTTCCCTTTTTCGTGTTGTTAGCGCGATTCTTTTCTCAATTTCCAATATTAATTCTGTTTTTGTTCATTTGCAAAGTATTATATGTACGCGATTGCTCTGCCATGAACATTTGTTGATAACAGAAATAATTTCTGCTTTCAAATGCGATATTCTTTTTGTTGTTACTAGCTGTCGCAATTAAATTCGCTTTTATAATTACTACTTAGGGGCTGTTGTTGTTGTTCTTGTTGTGTGCGAGGAATTCTAAAATGCGCGGTTTTTTGTTTTGTTTTTTTTTTCTGTATTAGTAATGAACAAATGAACTTTGAACTGTAGTCAACAGGCAGGCAACCCATAACCGATAATGAAATTTTAGCGATCTTGAAGTACTAAATGTTGCTCTCTACTCCAACAACCTAAGATACCCCCTCACTGGCAATAATTATGACAAATCTACTTTTTCATTGTTCCATGACATAAAGTGAGTTTTAGCACTGCAATAAAGGTTTGTTTTTTAGCACAATGGAAATATTAAAATAAAAAAAAACCGCTAGAGAGCAAATTGCTGCAATCTAAGTCCATTACAAAGGGAAACAGTTATGAATAGGTTTAAATGGATTACTTCCTTACCAAGGTTATATCTAGCGAGCAAGACAATGGTAGGAGTACTGTATTCAAGTTCTAAGTTCTTTGGTAAAAAAATAATAAAAATCGGCCAACTAAATTGGTTCTCTATAATTTCCTTAACTATCTAATACCTTCATTAATGCGGGAAGCTTTTATTGAAAATAACTTTGAAATGACACTATCATTTTGGCGAAAATTCAATAACCCAGCGTCGCCAAAAACAGTAGTGAAAATGCTCTTTTTTGATCCGGAAGTGGTGCAAAATTGGTGCAGAAGCGATGCATTTAACATGGGCTTGTCATAGAACGGATGTCCACACACAAAAAAAAATTCTTTCCTCCCAAACGAAATTTTAGACAAACACAGTTCGTTTCTAATTTGCTTTTCGCTGTTATTTGGAAGAAAAGTATATACTGTTTGTGATAAACGTTTACTCTTTTCCAGGATGAAAAAACAATTTCATAAAGACTAACTCAAAAAACAATCTTTTCTGGCTAATTGCATTTTCCCTCACATCTTTCTCACTTCCACGAGGTTTTTTAGTTCTCCACCATAGGATGGGAGGGTATATTAACTTTGTCATTCCGTTTGTAATACATCAAAATATTGCTCTAAAACCCCATGAAGTATATATATTCTAGGTCGTGGTGAAATTCTGAGTCGATCTGAGCATGTCCGTCCGTCTGTTGAAATCACGCTAACTTCCGAACGAAACAAACTATCGACTTGAAACTTTGCACAAGTAGTTGTTATTGATGTAGGTCGGATGGTATTGCAAATGGGCCATATCGGTCAACTTTTACGTATAGCCCCCACATAAACGGACCCCCAAATTTGGCTTGCGAATCCTCTAAGAGAAGCAAATTTCATCCGATCCGGCTGAAATTTGGTACATGGTGTTAGTATATGGTCTCTAACAACCATGCAAAAATTGGTCCACATCGGTCCACTTTTACGTATAGCCCCCATATAAACGGATCCCCAAATTTGGCTTTGAGGGTCCTCTATGAGAAGCAAATTTCCCATATAAACGGATCCCCAAATTTGGCTTTGAGGGTCCTCTATGAGAAGCAAATTTCATCCGATCCGGCTGAAATTTGATACATGGTGTTAATATATGGTCTCTAATTACACATCGCACATCGGTCCATAATATTGTTACGAATTTGATAATTATAGATTTAAGTTTATTTAAATTAGTTTCCGTTAACTTAAATTTCAAATTGTAACGATAAAATTTCGTTATAACTTGTTGGAATCATCTATTCATTTTCTAGCACTTTCCTGAATTTCTTTTATGTTCTTTTGTTTGCTTATTTTCATGTAAGTTCTCACTCTCTTTGATAACAACCCCTTTGTTTTGTTATTTTGCATTCTCATTTCATCTCATTGTATATTGTCATTGTTTTTGTTCTTGTAGTAATGCTAGCGCATATCTATGTGAGTGTGTATGTGTTTGGCAGCCACCAGATGAATGACTTAATGGTCGTAGATCCTTCTATCATTGTCTAAGAATGTTCTGGCGTTGCCAGAATATTGTAGTGCTACCAGAATGTTCTCGAATTGCCACACCGTCATATATAAAAGCGCTCGCATGCTGCTAACGAGTCAGTCTTAATTAAAGCGTCAAACGAATAACTCCAGTGTGAACGAATTGTAAAGTGTGAAGTCATAGTAAATAAATTGTAGATTGTCGTTATTTAAAAGAACTGTGTTTTAATTGTCGGGTAATTAAAAACGCCTAAATATAAAAACGTAACAATATATATAGCCCCATATAAACCGATCACCAGATTTGACCTCCGGAGCCTCTTGGAAGACCAAAATTCATTTGATTCAGTTGAAATTTGGTACGTGGTTTTAATATATGGCCTCAAACACCCATGCAAAAATTGGTCGAAATCGGTCCATAATTATATATAGGCCCTATATAAACCGATCCCCAAATTTGACCTCCGGAGCCTCGTGGAAGAGCAAAATTCATCCGATTCGGTTGCAATGTGGTACCTGAAGTTAGTATATGGTATCCAACAACAATGCAGGAATTGGTTCATATCAGTCCATAATTATATATAGTCCCCATATAAATTGACCTCCGGTGCCTTTTGGAGAAGCAAAATTCGTACGATATGGTTGAAATTTGGTACGTGGTGGTAGTATATGATATTTAACAACTATGCCAAAAGTGGCCGTTAACAACCATGCCTAACTAGGTCCATATCGGTCTATAGTTATATATAGCCCTCAGATAAATAGATCCCCAATCACACAAAAATTGGTCCATATCAAGTTCATAATTGTATGTAACCCCCATATGAGCGACCCCCATATTTCAATTCTGGCTCTCTACGTACCGTGCAAAAGTCCATGTCGATTCGTAATTACATATAGACTTACTTACACATAACTTTTTTGTATAATATATACCACATATGGAATAACTCACAATTTAGAAAACGATGTTAAGAAGTTTTGAGATACCACAACCTAAGTAATTCGATTGTGGATGACAGTCTTTCGTAGAAGTTTCTACGCAATCCATGGTAGAGGGTACATAAGATTCGGCTTGGTAGTGTTGGGAAAGTAACGAGTATTTGGGAGCCACCGTGGTGCAATGGTTAGCATGCCCGCCTTGCATACACAAGGTCGTGGGTTCGATTCCTGCTACGACCGAACACCAAAAAGTTTTTCAGCGGTGGATTATCCCACCTCAGTAATGCTGGTGACATTTCTGAGGGTTTCAAAGCTTCTCTAAGTGGTTTCACTGGAATGTGGAACGCCGTTCGGACTCGGCTATAAAAAGGAGGTCCCTTGTCATTGAGCTTAACATGGAATCGGGCAGCACTCAGTGATAAGAGAGAAGTTCACCACTGTGGTATCACAATGAACTAAATAGTCTAAGTGATAACCTAACCTAACGAGTATTGGATTACAAGTACTCTACAAGTACTCTACAAGTAACCTAACCTAACGAGTATTGGATTACAAGTACTCGTTACTGACTAATTTTTTGAGTACTCGTTACTAGTAAAAGAGTACTCAATATCTTCAATGACAGTTTTTTTCTTCTGACGGTAAGTAAGTTGGAGGTTTGGAAGTAAAATTCTTGACTTCTTGGAAAATATTATTTGAAGTTTTCGAAAATCGTTTTATCAGTTAAAATAACACGAAAAGGATATATGGCTTCACCTTTGAAGAAAGTGAAAAATTTATCTGATTTCTTAAAAACGTTTGCATTTGAAAAAATTTGCATTGGGTGTAGGTGGGAGCTATAATTTAAAGCATCACATGGATCACGTCTCATTCGAATAGTATGAATAATAATGTCGTTGACTTCAGCTGGTTCAATCCAATTGTTTTCAGAGAAGGTACCCAAGCTTATTCAAAAACCATTGGAAATTTTCAACTTTGGGTCTCACGATAAATATGATCGCTAAATATTTTCATCCACTGTCAATGGTGGAAAATGGTGGATTTAAAAAGTTTGCAAATTGCAAGCATCAGTAATACACAATGCCATTTAGATATACCCTGACGAAAAAATACCAAATAGTGAATACGAAATTGGCTCTAAAAATTTGAATGATTGGTGAAAATCTTTTTCTATCGAGACCCATATATCTACAACACCACATTTTATAACACTAAAACAAAACTGGCTAATGTAATTTGCTTTTCTATACTGTTTTTAAATTTAAACAAGTAAGGAAAGTCTAAAGTCGGGCGGGGCCGACTATATTATACCCGCACCACTTTGTAGATCTAAATTTTGATACCATATCACATCCGTCAAATGTGTTGGGTGCTATATATAAAGGTTTGTCCCAAATACATACATTTAAATATCACTCGATTTGGACATAATTTGATAGACTTTTGCAAAATCTATAGACTCAAAATTTAAGTTGGCTAATGCACTAGGGTGGAACACAATTTTAGTAAAAAAATATGGGAAACATTTAAATCTGAAGCAATTTTAAGGAAACTTCGCAAAAGTTTATTTATGATTTATCGCTCGATATATATGTATTAGAAGTTTAAGAAAATTAGAGTCATTTTTACAACTTTTCGACTAAGCAGTGGCGATTTAACAAGGAAAATGTTGGTATTTTGACCATATTTGTCGAAATCAGAAAAACATATATATGGGAGCTATATCTAAATCTGAACCGGTTTCAATCAAATTCGGCACACATGACTATATTACTAACTGTACTCCTAGTGCAAAATTTTAACCAAATTGGGCCAAAATTCTGTCTTCTGGGGCCATATAAGTCCATATCGGGCGAAAAATATATATGGAAGCTATATCTAAATCTGAACCGATTTCAATCAAATTTGGCACACATGACTATACTACCAATTATACTCCTTGTGCAAAATTTCAAGCTAATCGGGATAAAACTCTGGCTTCTGGGTCCATATAAGTGCATATCGGGCGAAAGATATATATGGGAGCTAGATCTAAATCTGAATCGATTTCACCCAAATTTGGCACGCATAGCTACAATGCTAAATTTACTCCCTGTGCAAAACTTCAACCAAATTGGGCTAAAACTCTGGCTTTTAGGACCATATTAGTCCATATCGGGCGAAAGATATATATGGGAGCTATATCTAAATCTGAACCGATTTCTTCCAAAATCAATAGGGTTCTATTCTGACCCAAATTAGGAACATGTGCCAAATTTGAAGGCGATTGGACTTAAATTGCGACCTAGACTTTGATCACAAAAATGTGTTCACAGACAGACGGACGGACGGACATGGTTATATCGACTCAGGGACCCACCCTGAGCATTATTGCCAAAGACACCATGTGTCTATCTCGTCTCCTTCTGGGTGTTACAAACATATGCACTAACTTATAATACCCTGTTCCACAGTGTGGCGCAGGGTATAAAAAAGGAAGATATTATTAAAAAGTGCCCACAATTTTTTTTTTATAAAAGTAACGAGTAGTAACGAGCACTCGATTCAAAAGTAACGAGTAGTAACGAGTAGTCAAAAGTAATCAAAATTTACAACACTACGGCTTGGCCGAACTTACGGCCGTATATACTTGTTTTACTTACACTGTGTTTCACCGTAGGTCGTTAGCCAACTTAAATTTAAGTCTATAGATTTTATAGTCGTAATTTAGTTAGTAGTATATTAAGTTTTTGTGTTAAATTTGATTTTTTTTCGAAATTGGGCGATACATTTTACTTTGATCCAATGTTTTCCAACTTCTACGGGCGGAATTAGAATTAGATACACTCGGAAAAAAGTTCACGTATATCCAAAGATTTTGACATTCTCTTAAGGATTTTGGAATTGATTCCGAACAAAAAATGTGGGGTTATTTTTTAGAGATTTTGATAAAAAAGAATTTGTGTAATATTTTATGATCTAAAGCACTAATTTTTACCATTTCAGTGAATCGAAAGAAGTCCTGCGACTTAGAGAAACTCACAGGGCTGATTTCGAAAAAAGGACCAAAAATCAAATTTCTTCAAATGCTCCATTTAATTCGCAAGTGACCAACTATTGACCCCATTCATGGGAAAAATTCCCAATTTGGCGAAATCTCCAATACTGGCATATTTCGAAAAAAAACGCCAAACAAATTCCCCACATTTCGGTAAATGCCTCATAAAATCCCTAATTTGTCGTCATTTATGGGAAAAATCTGTAAACTGCGGTAAAAACCACAATACTGGGAGATTTCGAAAAACGTACAACAAAATCCCCTGATTTCTTTAAATGCCAAAAAATATTCTCCCCATTAACGGGAAGAAATCCAAAATACTTTTTGCAACCATGAACTGTAAGGACTAATTTTCAACAAAAAAAAATGAATAGGGAATATTAGTGGAAGCAATTGCCCATGTATTTAGTGCTGAACTAAAATAACCAGTTTCCCCTCTGGAAGATGAAGATCTATACGCTGCAAACCTTAATGATTGCTTTTAATAATTTTTGCCAACCTATTAGCTTCATTATGCCTGATTGTACGTACGATCGATCGTTTCTGACTGACGTACATTGTATTCCTTCATACTATCTATGTATCTACAAGTCCACCAGCCTACCTGCATCTAGCCCGTATACACTTATTTGACCATGACAGTGAACCTGTAACCGTTAAGAGAATCGGGTTTGTTTTTTATCATCTCGATTGGTAAACTGCTTTCTGTTTTGTTTTTTTTGTTTAATTTTTTTTTTTTTGAATTAAATATCAGGTTTTGGACAAAAAGGGCTTGTCATAAAATAAACCACTCGTGGAATGGGTTATCTCTGAGGGTAGTTAGTTGAAGTACATATAGAATTCCAATGAATGAAAACACAGATAGGAGCCCTGTTGCCAGTATTAGAGATTTTTCCCCAAATCGACAACATTCATGAGTTGGGAACTTGGGAATTTGGTGGGAAATTACCATAGATTTCGGGGTTTTGTGGGGAATTTTCGAAATCTGTTCAGTATAACAAATCAGTTTTAGAGTTATGATTTATTCGAAATTTTTACTTCTATATGCATTAAAAAAAGAACTTAAAAAAGGATAGAGAATCTTCAAAATAGAAAAAAAAACTTTCCTACTCTTTATTCCAGATCATTTGTTTGGGGCGAAGAGCTACTTTACAATTTACTTTGTTCCTTATTTTATTATACCCTCCACCATAGGATGGAGGTATATTAACTTTGTCATTCCGTTTGTAACACATCGAAATATTGCTCTAAGACTCCATAAAGTATATATATTCTGGGTCATGGTGAAATTCTGAGACGATCTGAGCATGTACGTCCGTCCGTCCGTTCGTCTGTTGAAATCACGCTAACTTCCGAACGAAACAAGCTATCGACTTGAAACTTGGCACAAGTAGTTGTTATTGATGTAGGTCGGATGGTATAGCCCCCATATAAACGGACCCCTAAATTTGGCTTGCGATTGCTCTAAGAGAAGCAAATTTCATCCGATCCGGCTGAAATTTGGTACATGGTGTTAGTATATTGTCTCTAACAACCATGCAAAAATTAGTCCACATTGGTCCATAATTACATATAGCCCCCATATAAATCGATCCCCCTATTTGGCTTGCGGAGCCTCTAAGAGAAGCAAATTTCATACGATCCGGCTGAAATTTTGCAGATGGTGTTAATATATGGTCTCTAACAACCATGCAAAAATTGGTCCACATCGGTCCATAGTTATATATAGCCCCCATATAAACCGATCCCCAGATTTGGCTAGCGGAGCCTCTAAGAGAAGAAAATTTCATCCGATCCGGCTGAAATTTGGTACATGGTGTTAGTATATGGTCTCTAACAGCCATGCAAAAATTGGTCCACATCGGTCAATAATTATATATAGCCCCCATATAAACCGATCCCCCGATTTGGCTTGCGGAACCTCTAAGAGAAGAAAATTTCATCCGATCCGGCTGAAATTTGGTACATGGTGTTAGTATATGGTCTCTAATGATCATGCAAAAAAATTTCCACATCGGTGCATAATTATATATAGCCTCCATATAAACCGATCCCCAAATTTGACCTCCGGAGCCCCTTGGAAGAGCAAAATTCATCCGATTCGGTTGAAATTTGGTACGTGGTGTTAGTATATGGTATCCAACAACCACGCAGGAATTGGTTCATATCAGTCCATAATTATATATAGCCCCCATATAAACCGATCCCCAGAATTGACACTCTGGTGCCTTTTGGAGAAGCAAGATTCATCCGATATGGTTGAAATTTGGTACGTGGTGGTAGTATATGATATATAACAACCATGCCAAAACTGGTCCATATCAGTCCATAATCATATATAACCCCCATATAAACCGATCCCGAGATTTGGTTTTGGAGCCTCTTGGAGGAGCAAATTTCATCCGAGTCAGTTGAAATTTGGTACATTGTGCTAGTATATGGCCGTTTATAACCATGCCTAACTAGGTCCATATCGGTCTATAGTTATATATAGCCCTCAGATAAATCGATCCCTAATCACACAAAAATTGGTCCATATCAAGTTCATAATTCTATATAGCCTCGATATAAGCGACCCCCATATTTCAATTCTGGCTCTCTACATACCGTGCAAAAGTCCATGTCGATTCGTAATTATTTGTAGACTTACCTATACATAACTTTTTTGTTTAATATATACCACGTATGGACTAACTAACAATTTAGAAAACGATGTTAAGAAGTTTTAAGATACCACAACCCAAGTAATTCGATTGTGGATGACAGTCTTTCGTAGAAGTTTCTAAGCAATCCAATGGTGGAGGGTACATAGGATTCGGCCTGGCCGAACTTACGGCCGTATATACTTGCTTTTTTACTATTGTGAAATTATTTCGTAAGGACTCGGGTCAAAGTGTTGCCCCCTCATCTGCGTACATAACTGCTTTGGAACTTTTATTTATTTCCAACTTTTATTTCTCGATCACTCTTTATACAAATAATTAATTCCGTCTCCTGGTTTTGCGGTTTGAAATCTTCATCTTATTGTAACTCGCAAACTGGTTAATAAAAACTGATTTTTTTCAATTTTTTAATGATGGCGGATTTTTTATAGTAGAGCGAGCCTAATCCTCTACTTTTTTTTCAAAAAACTTGCCAAAAATTTATTTGGAATTTTTTTGGTGAATTCTAAATTAAGTTGGAGATTTTTGGGAATGAAAGCGTCCCAATTTGAGGACAAGAGCCCAGAAAATACTGGCAACACTAAATTAAGTTGGAGATTTTTGGGAATGAAAGCGTCCCAATTTGAGGACAAGAGCCCAGAAAATACTGGCAACACTGGATAGGAGAACATAAAACGAAATTTACTTTAAGTTACCCGATATGAATGCATTCCATGGACTATCACACATATTTTAGAGGCCTTTTGTTATCAATGTTCCTCGATAACTGGGAAAGAAAATTAAAGCCAATATTAGGTTCTACAATGTTAAATTATGGCAGTTTTCTTATCAATGGTGTGCATGGTGATTTCAAACCTTACTAATTGACATCAGATATAGTAAAAAAATTGGAAGGTAGAAGTAATCGCGGTAAAATAAAAACTTGAAAAGAGAACTCCTATTATATTGAAGAAAGTGTAGTTCTAATAATTCGGATCCTGTTTAAGATATCCAGACATCATAAGCTTCGACTTTTCCTGATGAAAAATACGTTTCATGAAGACCTACTGGGTGGTGGCAATGACTTCAGAGTGACCTTTTTAAGTTTGGAAACAAAAAGGGTAGCTGAACTCCCCGGGTAAAAGAAAAATTGGTGGATCTAATTAGATATGATCGGATCTCAAAATTGGCCACTTTGGATCTAACCAGATATGATGAGATATAATTGGATGCAACTAGATATGACAAGATCTAACATCAGCTCTATCTGCATATAGGGCCATATATAATTATATCTAAGACATTAGATCTAGGCCAATTTTGAGATCTAATAAGATCTAATTCTATAGCAATTAGATATAATAATATCTTACCAATTTTCGGATCTGCTCAGATCTAATTAGATCTCTCAATTTTTACTCGGGTCAATAGAAGGATAATAATTTGCAGTACCTCTTCATAAGGGCGACATCTTGAACGTACGGTTAGTAGTGTGCTTGGGAGTAATCACACAAAGAAAATTTCATTGAAATTGAGCCAACGATATATTTTCATTGATATAACGAAACATTTTCATTAATACAATGAAAATATTCGTTAATAGCACGAAACGTTACGTTCATTAAGAGAATAATCTTTCTAATAACGAAAATTTTCGTTGTGTTAACGAATTTGTTTCATTGGCTCACTTTTAATGAAACATTTCGTTAATATACCAAACTTTTTCTATTAGTGCACACTGTCGAACAGGGTATTATAAGTTAGTGCATATGTTTGCAACGCCCAGAATAGCAACACACGATAGTGGATTTGGTAATATCGCTCAGGGCCAGCACCTGAGTCGATCTAAACTTGTCCGTCTGTCAGTGAACACATTTGTGTAATCAATGTTCAAGTCGCAGCTTTGGTTGAATCGAATTCAAAGTTTCTGTTTTGGATCAGAATATAATCCTATTGATTTTGGAAGAAATCGGTTCTGATTTAGATATAGCGCCCATATATACATTTCCCCCAGCACTCCCAGCAAAAAAATTGGAAGTTATTCCGCAAACATTTCTTTTAAAGCGTATCCCGGAATCCTCTATCAATTTTTCCCACTTCGGATGCAGTCCTTTTAGACAAAATCTTAGAAAGTACAGAATTAGACTGTTTTTAGTGAAAATTTGAGTTTGAACAATTAAATTTGGCAAACAAGAATAGAAAATCAAAAAAAAAGTTAAAAACAAATAACAAAAACAAGTATATACGGCCGTAAGTTCGGCCAGGCCGAATCTTATCTACGCCCCACCATGGATTGCGTAGAAACTTCTACGAAAGAATGTCATCCACAATCGAATTACTTGGGTTGTGGTATCTTAAAACTTCCTAACATCGTTTTCTAGATTGTGACTTAGTCCATACGTGGTAGAGAGCCAGAATTGAAATATGGGGGTCGCTTATATGGGGGCTATATAGAGTTATGAACTTGATATGGACCAATTTTTGTGTGATTGGGGATCGATTTATCTGAGGGATATATATAACTATAGACCGATATGGACCTAGTTAGGCATGGTTGTTAACAGCCATATACTACCACACTGTACCAAATTTCAACTGACTCGGATGAAATTTGCTCCTCCTAGAGGCTCCAAAACCAAATCTCGGGATCGGTTTATATGGGGGCTATATATGATTATGGACTGATATGGACCACTTTTGGCATGGCTGTTAAATATCACACACTACCACCACGTACCAAATTTCAACCAGATCGGATGAATTTTGTTTCTCCAAAAGGCACCGGAGGTCAAATCTGGGGATCGGTTTATATGGGGGCTATATCAACTGAATCAGAAGAATTTTGGTCTTCCAAGAGGCTCCGGAGGTCAAATCTGATGATCGGTTTATATGGGGGTTATATATAAATATGGATCGATGTGGACCAATTTTTGCATAAATGCTAGAGACCATATACCAACACCATGTACCACATTTCAGACGGATCGGATGAAATTTGCTTCTCTTAGAGGCTCCGCAAGCCAAATCGGGGGATCGGTTTATATGGGAGCTATATATAATTATTGACCGATGGCGACCAATTTTTGCATAGTTGCTAGAGACCATATACCAACACCATGCACCAAATTTCAACCGGATCGGATGAAATTTGCTTCTCTTAGAGGCTCCGCAAGTCAAATCTGGGGATCGGTTTATATGGGGGCTATATATAATTATTGACCTATGTGGACCAGTTTTTGCATAGTTGTTAGAGACCATATACTAACACCATGTACCAAATTTCAGCCAGATCGGACGAAACTTTCTTATCTTAGAGGCTCCGCAAGCCAAATCTGGGGATCGGTTTATATGGGGGCTATATATAATTATGGACCGATGTGGACCAATTTTTGCATAGTTGTTACAGACCATATACTTACACCATGTACCAAATTTCAGCCGGATCAGATGAAATTTGCTTCTTTTAGAGGCTCCGAAAACCAAATCGGGGGATCGGTTTATATGGGGCTATACGTAAAAGTGGTCCGATAACAACTGCTTGTGCCAAGTTTCAAGTCAATAGCTTCTTTTGTTCGGAAGTTAGCGTGATTTCAACAGACGGGCGGACATGCTGAGATCGACTCAGAATTTCACCACGACCCAGAATATAATAACTTTATGGGGTCTTAGAGCAATATTTCGATGTGTTACAAACGGAATGACAAAGTTAATATACCCTCCACCCTATGGTGGAGGGTATAATAAAAAGTGAAATTGGAAAAAATTTAGTTTTTTTAGGTTTTTTATACCCTCCATCATAGGATGGGGGTATATTAACTTTGTCATTCCGTTTGTAACACATCGAAATATTGCTCTAAGACCCCATAAAGTATATATATTCTGAGTCGTGGTGAAATTCTGAGTCGATCTAAGCATGTCCGTCCGTCCGTCCGTCCGTCTGTTGAAATCACTCTAACTTCCGAACGAAACAAGCTATCGACTTGAAACTTGGCACAAGTAGTTGTTATCGATGTAGGTCGGATGGTATTGAAAATGGGCCATATCGGTCCACTTTTAGGTATAGCCCCCATATAAAGGGACCCTCAGATTTGGCTTGTGGAGCCTCTAACAGAAGCATATTTCATACGATCCGGCTGCAATTTGGTACATGGTGTTGGTATATGGTCTCTAACAACCATGCAAAAATTGGTCCACATCGGTCCATAATTATATATAGCCCCCATATAAACCGATCCCCAGATTTGGCTTGTGGAGCCTCTAAGAGAAGCATATTTCATCCGATCCGGCTGAAATTTGGTACATGGTGTTGGTATATGGTCTCTAACAATCATGCAAAAATTGGTCCATATCGACCCATAACTATATATAGCCCCCATATAAACCGATCCCCAGATTTGGCTTGCGAAGTCTCCAAGAGAAGCAAATTTCATCCAAGCCGGTTGTAATTTGTAAATGGTGTTAGTATATGATCTTTAACAACCGTGCCAGAATTGGTCCATATCGGTCCATAATTATATATAGCCCCCATATAAAACGTTCTCCAGATTTGACCTCCGGAGCCTCTTGGAGGAGCAAAATTCATCCGATCCGGTTCAAATTAGGAACGTGGTGTTAGTATATGGTCGCTAACAACCATACCAAAATTGGTCCAATCACACAAAAATTGGTCCATATCGGTTCATAATCATGGTTGCCACTCGAGCCACAAATAATCTACCAAGATTTTATTTCTATAGAAAATTTTGTCAAAAGTTTATTTCTATAGAAAATTTTGTTAAAATTTTATTTCTGTAGAAAATTTTGTCAAAATTTTATGTCTACTTTGTCAGACCGAATTATATACGTATTGGATCGATCTTTTTTGATTTAATATATACCACGTATGGACTTACATACAATTTAGAAGATGGTGTTAGGAGGTTTTAAGATACCTTGCCATCGGCAAGCGTTTCCGCAACTTAAGTAATTCGATTGTGGATGGCAGTGTTTAGAAGATGTTTCTACGCAATCCATGATGGAGGGTACATAAGCTTCGGCCTGGCCGAACTTACGGCCGTATATACTTGTTTTTTTTCTTTTTTTAATTTCTTCATCCAATGCAAAGGATCCGTCCTATGGCAAGCCCATGTACAATTAATTGTTGATGATCCAAGGTTGCACTACTTCCGGATCTCAAATTGGGGTCCAAACTACTTTTTTTGAAGCTTCGTGTTTGCAGGTCTTATATGGTCCCAGAAGCCAGATTTTTACCCTGATTTCCTTGAAATTTTGCACAATGAGGACAATTAGTAGTAAAGTCAAGTGTGCCTAATTTGACTGAAATCGATGCTGGCCAAAAACCACTCAAGACAAAAAAGCGGAAGGAATTGAAAGTCGACGTTTTCATTTTTTTTTTTTTTGCAAAAGTCGGTAAGTCAAATTTTTCAAAAATAGTTGGAAAAAATGGATATGTCTAAAAGTCGACGTTGTGATTCACATTACAATTGCTACTCTGAAGATATTGAATAGTTTTTAATAAATACATGTCCCTGTCTTCTGTAGAACTGAATAAAAACCAATGAGTTTCAAGAACATTTAAATAGAAGTAATTCAAATCAGGGATCCGGAGCGGTCCATTTTTTTCGCTCCGCTCCGCTCCCGCTCCGGAGAAAAAAAAACCGCTCCGCTCCACGCTCCGCTCCGAGAAAAAAAAAATCGCTCCGCTCCGCTCCACGCTCCGCTCCGCTCCTCTTCGAGAAAATTATAGTACAAACATTGTATTATTTGTTCAATTGAGTTTTATTTTATTTAGAAAAATCGGGCGGTACATATATGGGAGCTATAGCTAAATCTGAACCGATTTCGATGATTTTTTGCACATATAGTTAGTGCTATAGAAGATTACATTTCGCCAACTTTGAGTAAGATCGGTTGATAAATAAGGCTTTTATGACCTAATTTGGCAAAATCGGGCGATACATATATATGGGACCTATATCTAAATTTTAACCGATTTCGATGAACTTTTCAGACATAAAGGGTGATACAGAAGATTATTTTGTGCTAAATTTGACGACGATCGGTTCGTAAAAAAGTGCAACGTGACCCCATTTGTCGAAATCGGGCAATACATATATATGGGAGCTATATCTAAATTTGATTCGATTTCTTCAAAATTCAATAACGTTCGTCCTTGTGCCCAAAAACACTCCCTGTACCAAATTTCATCAAAATCGGTTAATAATTGCGACCGAAATCCTGTGAACAACAAATACATGGACAGACGGACACCAAGCGCTAGATCGACTCAGGAGGTGATTCTTAGTCGATCGGTATATATTTTATGGCGTCTAAAATCAATATTTCTTGTAGGCACATTTTTTGGCAGATCAAACTTATTATACCCTAACCACTATGTGGTTTAGGGTATAATGACTTTAAAACAATGTGTTGAAACATTTTATTAATTTTGAAGATTTTTTCAGAAATATTAAATCCATTTTGACTTCATTAAAACGAAATTTGCATTCATGTTAGGATACACATTTTTATGTCGAATCATTTAGCAATAAGGATAAACAGACTTCATTGAAAAGTTTAGAGACTTTTAGACAAGGAAAAACTTTTTTTCAGAGAAATACGTCTTCTATTCTAAGCAAAATTCGAATTTGAAGCATGTGAAGTATTTGGCCTCCCGACAATATTCTTTGCGGTGCACCATCTACTATTTAATATGTGATAGAAACCAAATTTATGAAAATGGACCAAATTCTGTTTGGTCTGACCATCGGACCAAATTTAAAAATTAGAAATCATTGGACGAATTTTGGTCCGATCGGACCAAAACGGCAACGCTGATTGGAATTGAAAGTCTATACACAGAGTAGAAGTAACTACTCTCCGAAAGTTTTTTTTTGTTTTGCAACAGACGTAGAGAAGAGGTTTTGTTATATTTGTAATGTGTGTGTATATGTTTATGTTTGCAACAACCTCCATCGACATCAGTCCGTGGTATACCTACGAATATTCTTACTCAGATCTAGTGTTATTATTTCAACCGTCGAACGGAACGGACGTGTTTTTTAATAGCGGATAAAATCATCGTAATAAGTACCTACTACGAATTTCAAGTGTGGTGGGATATTAGGCCACCATGCAGAGAAATTCAAAGACATCCACTGGGTTGCTAACTTCAGGGCCCAGTGGACGAGTATCGACTGGAGTTATAGATTTGGGCAATGACCAAGAGTTAGGCCCAATTAGTCGACCTGTAGACGGGTCGACAGGTGGCGACAATTTGACAAGTCGGACCTTTTCCATGGTAACGGCATCAAAAGGAGGTAATCCCTCACGAAAGAGATTCAAAGAACGCAGAAATGCTTTGTTTATCCTAAAGAAATTAGGATCAGTCGACCCAAGCACGTTGTCGGCTAAACAAAGCGATTCCTTAAAATGGGCTCAAGGAATTCTTGAGGCTGGAAAAAGGGAACGATCACCGGATGAGCTGCCATCCTCCAAAAGGGATCAACGATCGTTTGCCTCAGTTGCTAAAGACAGCCTTGTGATGGCTATCATTAATAAAGGAGCATTGGACGGTATGGTTCCAAAGCAAAAATGGGGGGAAATTGAGAATGCTTTGTCTGGCGTCTACTCACAGGTGCTGGAAAAGTTTCCCGGCCCAGATCCTCGACACCAAGAGGCTGGTTGGTATCAAGGACGATTTAAGCTAGTCGCATTTGAGGACCAGAGGTCTATAGAATGTTTTAAAGCTGCTCTGATACTAATTGGTGAAGTTTGGGAAGGAGCTGCTCTAGAGTTAGTCGAGAAGAAAGACATACCGGCTAGACCAAGAGCACATGCGTGGATACCTGCAAACCCTCCTGACCATGAATCTATTTTAAATAGACTGAAACAATGCAATCCAGATCTTCCAACAGCTGATTGGAAGGTTGGCCGTTTGGATGAAGTGGATGGGCCAAGACGGCATGCAGTGTTTATATTGAACACTCAGTCTTTGCCACATCTAGCAAAGTCCCAGGGCCGTGTATGTTATGGCTTTCATTATATCCAAATGAAGGTGTATAAAAACGATCAGCTAAAGGATTCAGAAATGGACAAGCCTCTGTCTGAATCAGAAGTAAGCGGATCCTCTTGCGAAGTCGAGGGGGATACCAAGACATTTGAAGACATGGATAGATACAGTATGCGTGAGGAGGCTTCTACTGCCTCAGAACTCACCAAAGTTGAACCTATGGTTATTGCGAGAGTCACCGATATCTCTGAAGAGGACATTCTTGATGACTCGATTGAAGCGGCTGATGTGACGGTTGTTGAAAATCTCGATGGTCCTACGGATCCTCCAGATAAATCTTCATCATTGTAAGGCTGCATGTGCTGCCTTAAAAGTTCTCCTGATGAAAGGGGACATAGATATAGTTCTTATTCAAGAACCATATGTTTATAAAAACAAAATATGTGAATTAAGTACTCCGGGGTTCAAACTATTGCAGTATAGTGGTAATGATGTAAATCGAGCCTGTATAATTGCTAAAAACGAGCTCAACTTGTTTCTGCTCCCTTCAATGTGCAATACAGACACTGTCGTTGCCAGTTTAGAAATAGCCAAATGCAAATATTGGGTATCTTCGGTCTACATGGGACATGACAGGGAGATGCCTCCATATGCCGTTAAGACCTTAGTGGAGGAGTCACGGAAAACAAAGACGAAACTCATTATGGGATGCGATGCGAATGCACATCATAGTATATGGGGAAGTAGTGATACTAATGCAAGGGGAGAGTCGCTAATAGAGTTTATTTTGCGTAATAATCTGGTAGTTTGCAACAAGGGAGATGTCCCAACCTTTGTCACTAAAAACAGGCAAGAGGTTTTGGACATCACCTTGGCCTCGCAAGAACTGAATGAAATGATATCTGAGTGGCAGGTTTTAAGTGAACACAGCTTCTCAGATCATCGCTACATCAGTTTCAAATTTGATGTTCATATCACCAAGATCATATTTCCGCCAAATGTTAGGAAAGCTGACTGGAATAGGTATAGGGAATCGTTCAATATGATGATACCGGAAATAACAGAGACAAATATGAGAAATGTGCAAGATATCGAATTCGCAGTGGAGCGGATTACTAAGGCCTTCAACATCTCACTGAAAGCTGCATGCCCTAGAGGAAAGCCAAGGGGGAAACATCGACCACCATGGTGGTCTACGGAATTAAGTAATATGAGGAAATCCTGCAGGAAGCTCTTTAACAAGGCAAAGTCCACCAGAGCTTCTGAGGACTGGGACGCTTACAAGAAGATTCTGAGAGGATACAAGCGAGAACTGAGAAAGGCTCAGCATAAATCTTGGAATGCTTACTGCAGCAGTATTGAGAATACGTCCGAGGCTTCCAGACTACGGAAGGTTCTAGCATCCACCAACTCCGCTCCAGGTTTCATTAAAACATCGGAGGGCAATTGGACAACGTCCAGTGAGGAGACGCTGGAGGTACTATTGGACACACATTTTCCTGGAAATCAGACGGTTGAACCATGTACTGGCGGTGCCACAGTTGCTCAGCGGTCGTTTCCTGTCGAGGAAATTGTATCGGAAACTAGAATAAGATGGGCGCTAAATAGCTTTGGACCATTCAAATCCCCTGGACCTGATGGAATTACTCCGGCGGAGTTACAAGCTGTAACTGACAAAATTATCCCCTGGTTGTCGGTGATATATAAAGGATGTATCAACTTATCATATATCCCAGGAAAGTGGAGGGAAACAAAAGTCGTTTTCATACCTAAAGCGGGAAAAGCCTTTCACTCGAGGGCGAAGGATTTCCGACCAATCAGCTTATCCTCATTCCTACTTAAGACTCTGGAGAGGATGATAGATATTTATCTTAGAACTAGCATCGATTCAAGTTTGTTCTCGAAACGACAGCATGCATACTCGAAGGGCAGGTCTACTGAGACCGCACTACATGAACTAGTCAGCTTTATTGAAAGCTCACTATCTGTCAAAGAATACACAATCGTGGCGTTTCTAGACATCGAAGGGGCGTTCAATAATGTCCATCCGAGCTCGATATTAAATGGACTGACAACTCTGAATGTTGATCCATGTATACTCAGGCTGTTAGACGAACTGCTAATGAAGAGACGTATTTCAGCCACGCTAGGACAAGCAAACATACAAAAGTATGTGAACAGAGGCACTCCCCAAGGAGGAGTTCTATCACCTCTTCTTTGGAATGTTGCTATAAATAGCCTTCTGGTTACTCTAGAAAAAGAAAGGATAAAAGTGGTGGCATACGCAGATGATGTAGCTCTGGCAGTCAGGGGAAAATTCCCATCCACAATCAGAGATATTATTCAGAGGACCCTCCGGATGACTGAAAAATGGGCGAAAGACAATGGTCTTGGGGTAAATCCCGCAAAGACAGAATTAGTCATGTACTGCAAAGATCGCAAAACTCCCACGGTTAGGCCTATTTCCTTAGGGGGTATTGAAATTCCCTTTGGTGATTGTGCAAAATACCTTGGCGTTATTTTGGACAGGAAGCTGAACTTTAAGCTTAATATTGAAGAAAGGGCGAGGAAGGCAACTGTAGCTTTGTACTCGTGCAAAAAGGCAATAGGAAAAAAGTGGGGACTAAAACCAAAAATTGTGCATTGGCTATACACGGCAGTGGTTAGACCTATAATGCTATATGGTGTTGTAGTCTGGTGGCCGGCACTTCAGAAACCGACTGGTTTAGATAAAGTTCAGCGTATGGCGTGTTTGTGTATTTCAGGCGCATTCAGCAAGACAGGAACAAATTCCCTTAATGTCATGCTGAATCTATTGCCTTTAGACATTTTGGCCAAACAGTCAGCTGCAACAACGGCTGTGCGGTTGCGCGAACTATCGCTGTGGTCGGAAAATGGTTACGGTCACAGTTCTGTCCTCAAAATAATGTCAGATGTGCCTAACGTAGTGGATTACACTTTGGCGAGTCCACTTTTCGACAAAAAGTTTGAGACTCTAATCCCCAACAGTGAGGCGTGGTGCACACAGACCCCGGGAAATAAAGAATATATAGATTTCTACACTGATGGCTCCAAATTGGATGGACAAGTGGGTTTCGGAGTATATTCTAATGATCTGGAACTTCAAATAGCGAAAAGATTACCTAATCACTGTAGTGTTTTTCAGGCTGAAATATTAGCAATAAGAGAGGTGGCGAATTGTCTGAGAAGTAATGTTCCAAAAAATGTGGGTATTAATATATACTCAGACAGCCAACCTGCAATAAAATCCTTGGACTCTGTGTTCCTCAACTCGAAAACGGCCATCGATTGCCGCAAATCTCTCAATGAGATGGCTGAGCAGTACAATATTCACCTAATATGGGTGCCTGGCCATAGGAACATACCGGGGAACTGCGAAGCCGATGAGTTGGCAAGGCTAGGGACTACCTTACATATTCCAGGGGAACTAGAATTTGTTGGTATGCCCCTAGCTACCTGCAAGCTCATGCTGCGTGAGAAGGCTGTTATGATGGCAAATTTTCGATGGGAGAATTGCAAGGGTTGTAACGACACCAAGCAAATATGGCCCCATTTCAACTTAAACCGCACACTAGATATGCTAATGTTCTCGAGACGTCAGATATCACTCCTGATATCTGCTATAACGGGTCGCTGCCTGATAGGAGATTTTGCAAAAACTATTGGCGCGAAGTATAATGACTATTGTATGAGCTGTCATGATGCGGAGGAAAAAGAATCAATTAAACACCTCTTGTGTGAGTGTCCTGCATTTTGTGTAAAGCGCAAGCAACTTTTAGGAGCATATAGCTTCAGATTACTGGCGGATCTGGAAAACGTTAACTTAAGCAGTCTGCTAATGTTTTTGGAACAATCTGGTTGGTTCAACAAAGAAAAATAATCAAGAAGGTTCAGCGGTTAAAACTAGAAGTGCTTATATGTAATAGGTACTTTTAGTTAATGTGGTATCACAATGGACTGAATAGTCTAAGTGAGCCTGAATCTTAATCGGGCTGCCACTTTAACCTAACCTAACCTAGTGTTACCTAATTTCGCTTTTTTCCCCCTTTATTGTATAATAAATGTATATGCGCATTTTTCAACCAAAATTGAAACTATCCATAATTTTAATTAAATTTTCGAGAACTAATATCAGAAATAAGAGAATGCTAGGATATAGTACAATAGTAAAGCAAATATGAATGTCATTACACTGAAAAAAAGCATGCCCGGTTCCAAAGATTTTGTCTTTACTTTAACAGTTTGGGTATTAATTCCGAGCCAAAGAAGAGGAGAATACAAGTATGGATACTTTAAAGACGTAATTCTCTTTTAGATTTGGGGGTTATGTACTTGCTTTTAGGAAGCAAATGTTAATTTTTCATTTTTTTAGATTTTTTTCGTCAGTTGTTATCAAAATCCTTTAAAAACGAGTTAACGAGTTATTTTTCCATATTAAGACTCGACTTCCAGTAGAAATTATGCTATGTTTCAAGTAAAAAGCGTCTTTAAAATAAAGTGTTGAAAAACATGTCTTATTTTTTTAACGATTTTTTGAGATGCAAAAAGGAAACAAATTTAAAGACAATTTTATTAATTTTAAAGGATTTTTCCTAATTATTAAAGTCACGTTGACCTTACCTCAAAAATTTTATCTTTCATGTTATGATACACATTTTTAAGTAAAATCACTTAATTATAAGGACGGTACAACTTCATTCAAAAGTTTATTGCCTTTTGGACAAGAAAAAAAACTTTATTTTAGAGAAATGCGTCTTCCATGTTAAGCAAAATTTGCATTCTTATTCTAAGGACATGGAATCTTTGACTTCACGACAATATTTTTTTCAGTATAGAAAACTAAAAAATTAAATATAAATAAGATCGTTTAATTGCATTTATTTGACGTTCATTACAACCATCTTTGTAGTAATACGGGATGAAATTGATCGAAAGTACTGTTGTTACTTTTACAACACATACTAGAGATATATTTTGACATTTGCCGTTTTTTAAAACAATTACTAAAAAACACGTTGTGTTTTCCCCAATGTACGTACGTACAAAAATACATATCGTACATTTTTAACGTTTGCTCACACTACGCTAAGTACTAGCTAAATTTGAAATTACCTACACAGTGTAATTTCAAAAATACACATTTTATTCAAGTAATATTTTTATCGGAGCGGAGCGGTTTTTCATTTGGAATCCGCTCCCGCTCCGCTCCGGATTTTAGAAATGCCGCTCCCGCTCCGCTCCCGCTCCGGCTAAAAAAGGGCTTGCTCCGCTCCGCTCCACGCTCCGCTCCGGATCCCTGATTCAAATATCATAACCGCCAATCGATATCCAGCTAAATAACATCGAGAATTATATAAGAAATACCTTTCCTTCATCAAACTCGTTGGTTTTCTTTTTTTATTTTTTTAACTCGTAACAGAGTACAAACTAACAATTTATTTGTGGTCATTAATTATTTATTAGTTCCCCTGGTAATGTATGTGTGTGTGTATTTTATCATAATGAGTAATAACAATAAACTGATAATAAAATAATTCACATTTGTACATAAAAAAACACATTTTTACGATTCGCTGACATGTATTTTTTTATTAAGAATTTCGGACTTTGACATCTACTTTGAACGTGTTAGGCAACTACGAGCCCTGCATCATAAAAAAAGTAGAAAAAAATAATTATGATAAACAAAATTGAAATTATAGCACCTGTAAAACTGGACTACCAAGAACAAATTGAGGAAATTATGGCTATACCGGGAAGAAGGTGGTCAAATTCAAACAAATTATTTTAAAATGGATTTTCCTAATTTAAAAATAATTCATTCGTTTCGAAAAGAAATTCAATGTAGGATGAAATTGCAATGGCTACCTTACTATTATTTATAAACTTCAGACACTGATAAAAATATTTACCTATTACAAGACATTATGCAAACTAAATTTTAGAACACCAAATTTACACAACATTAAGGAAATTTAAAAATTAATAAATATGCATTGACTAAACTACAAGTTGAAAAACACTTGCTATAGAAATAAAATTATGAAAAAATGTTCGATAGTAATAAAATTTGAAAAAAATTTCCTACAGAAATAAATTTTCCAAAGAAATAAAATTATGACAAAATTTTCTATAGAAATAACATTTTGAGAATATTTTCTATCAAAACAAAATTATGACAACATTTTCGATAGAAATAAAATTTTGACAAAATTTGACAAAATTTTCTGTAAAAATAAAAATTTGACAAAATTTTTTATAGAAATTAAGTTATAACAAAATTTTCTATAGAAATAAATTTTTGATAAAATTTTCTATGGAAATAAAATTTTGACAAAATTTTTTATAGAAATAAAATTTTGACAAAATTTTCTATAGAAATAAAATTTTGACACACAAATAAATTTGACAAGTATACTTTTCCTCTGTTGATAAAGGAAGATAAAGGAAGCACGCTCAAAACAAACCAAGTCAACTGCACTCAAATCGATGATTTGACTTTGGCAAAGGAAAAGAGATATGCTTGCAAATTTGTGTAGGCAAAGAAGTCTATCAAAACCCTTTCTTCGGGAGGTTAAATTGTAGTTCAATTTGGGTTTAATGAATTACCCGAATTTATTCTGATAATTGGTTGTTTAGTTTTGCTGCAAGTAGAGGATGCTGATGAGGAATGTGGTAATTCCGAAACGGCCGTCCATCCATCCATCTTGCAGTCTATAGGGCTTTGCCCAAATAAACTTGACAAACTTTCTTTTCCTCTGTTGGTTAAGCTACACTTGTAGTTTAGTCAATGCATGGTTTTACGCTGAAGTCAACAACAACTATAAAAATAGTATTTCTATAGAAAATAGAAACAAAATTTTATTTCTATCGACAATTTTGTCAAAATGTTATTTCTGTAGACAATTTTGTCAAAATTGTATTTCTTTGGATTTAGTTTTTCAAAATTTTATTTCTATACAAAATTTTGTCAAAATTTAATTTCTATAGCAATTTTTTTTTTTTTAAATTTTGTTTATATAGAAAATTTTGTCATAACTTTATTTCTATAGAAAATTTTGTCAAAATGTTATTTCTATAGAAAATTTTGTCAACATTTTATTTCTTTGGATATTTTTTTCAAAATTTTATTTCTATAGAAAACTATCTCAAAATTTTATTTTTATAGAAAATTTTCTCAAAATTTTATTTTTATAGAAAAATTTCTCAAAATTTAGCTTCTACAGAAAATTTTGTCAAAATTTTATTTCTACAGAAAAATTTCTCAAAATTTCATTTCTATAGAAAATTTTGTCAAAATTTTATTTTTACAGAAAATTTTGTCTAAATTGTATTTCTATAGTAAAATTTCTCAAAATTTAGCTTTTACAGAAAATGTTGTCAAGATTTTTTTTCTACAGAAAATTTTCTCAAAATTTTATTTCTATAGAAAATTTTGTCAAAATTTTATTTTTACAGAAAATTTTGTCAAAATTTTATTTCTATAGAAAATTTTGTCAAAAGTTTATTTCGATGGAAAATTTTGTTAAAATTTGTCATTGTTTTATTTCTATTGCAAAAATTATAGACATTTTACTTCTACAGAAAATTTTGTCAAAATTTTATTTTTATCGAAATTTTATTTCGATGTAAAAATTTGTCAAAATTTTATTTCTATAGAAAATTTGTCAAAATTTTATTTCTATAGAAAATTTTGTCAAAATTTTATTTCTATAGAAAATTTTGTCAAAAGTTTATTTCTATGGAAAATTTTGTTAAAATTTGTCATTGTTTTTGTCATTGTTTTATTTCTATAGCAAAAATCCATAGAAATTTTGTCAAAATTTAGATAAAAATAAAATTTTGACAAAATTTTCTGTAGAAATAAAATTTTGACAAAATTTTCTATAGAAATAAAATTTTGAGAAAATTTTCTGTAGAAATAAAATTGTGACAGAATTTTCTGTAGAAGCTAAATTTTGATAGAAATAAAATTTTGAGAAAATTTTCTATAGAAATAAAATTTCGAGAAAATTTTCTATAGAAATAAAATATTGACAAAATTTCCTATAGAAATAAAATTTTGACATAATTTTCTATAGAAATAAATAAAATTTGACAACATTTTCTATAAAAATAAAATTTTGACAAAATTTCTATAGAAATAAAATTTTCCAAAGAAATAAAATTTTGACAAAATTTTCTATAGAAATAAAATTTTGACAAAATTTGCTATAGAAATAAAATTTCTATAAAATTTACTATAGAAATTAAAAGCGCACGGACGCACGTTTCGGTATTACCACATTTCTCATCAGCATCCTCTACTTGCAACAGAACCATCAACCAATTATCAGAATAAATTCAGGCATTTCATTAAACCCAACAATGGACCACACTTGAACCTCCCGAAAAAAGGTTTTGTATGAACTAAAAAGCATTTTAAAAACACTTAAATATAATAAAGCGCCTGGAGAAGACAGAATTCCGTATGAATTTCTTATGAATGCTACAGACAATTTCCATACACTCTTATTGAAGAAATATAATGAGTCCTTTGAAAGTAATGAAATGGATGAATCATTTTCCAAAACGATTATCTTCCCCATTCATAAAAAGGGAAATGTGAACGAGACGAGTAATTACAGGGGAATCGCATTTTCAAACTGCATTGTGAAAATTATGATGGGTATTCTCAATGAGAGACTTTCTAATTGGGTAGAGTCACAAAAACTATTGACGGAATATCAATGTGGATTCAGGAGGGGGTACTCAACTACAGATAACATATATAACTTAGCGTCAATCGTCAGCCTCAAATTCAAGGAGAAGAAAAAAGTATATTGCTTTTTTGTAGATTTCAAGGCAGCTTTTGACAAGATTGAGAGAAAAGCCTTAATATACAAACTTTTTGAAATCGGGTTATCTTACAAATTGGTCAAATTTATTGAGAAAGTTTATTCCAAAACACACTACGCTGTCTGGACTGGAGAACAGATATCAGAATACTTCGCTACAACAACTGGTTTGAAACAAGGATGTTTGCTCTCCCCATTGCTGTTTGCATTGTATATAAACGATATACATGATGAGCTTCAGGGTGGGTTATATTGCAATAGTATCAATATAAGGGTCCTGCTTTATGCGGATGACATGGTTGTATTGGCAGATGATCCAGGTACAATGCAGCAGATGATCAACAATTTGGAAAAATATTGTAACAAATGGAACTTAGAAGTAAACATGCATAAATCAGAAATAATGGTATTTCGGAAAGGTGGCAGACTAGGACAAAATGAGAAATGGTGGTATAATGGAGTTGAAATACGAGTAACGAACGAATACAAATACTTAGGTGTCGTCTTTACCCCAAAGATGAGCTTCACAAAGCATTTAGAAGAGAGAAATATGCAGGCGAAAAATGCACTGAATATAACATGGGAAACTATTATGAGAAATCCACAGATACACTTACCCAGCAAATGGAAAGTTTACCAAGCAGTATGCAGAGCGATTCAAAGTTTTCTGGGTTAAAGAACTCAAGCTAAAAGCACAGTACTTTAACATATGTTGGCCAAATATGGATAATATTAAAGAACAATGGAACATGTTTGGAAACGATCTATTAATAGCGATCAAATTGGATAATATCCATAAAAACCTGGAAAGAAAGAGTAGAAGTGGTCGGCTTTATAGAGACCTGAACTACTTTAGAGGTTTAGAATACATCTCTGATGAAAATTCTCTAGAAAATATTGGACTGATTTTCAGAGCACGATGTGGAGTAATACCATTAAATGGAAACAAATACGGAGCTACTGAGCAGGACAGACTTTGCAATATATGTAATTTGGGAGAACCAGAAACACTACAACACTTTTTAGGAGTTTGTCCCGGATTTAGAGAATTTAGACTACGATATTTTCAAAAAACTACACTGAACACGGCGGAAATTATTGGAATTCTGAATGGTGACTGCAGGGATGATTGGCTGAATCTAGTTAAATACCTGAAACTAGCGAATAACTATAGGCAATTTTTGGTAAACCAAGAAATTTAACAAGTAATTAATTTGTGGTGACAGACGTTTGTGCACAACATTGTCAATATTACAAATTCTTTGTTGAATCCCCGAAAAATTGTTATATAAATTATATTCTAAGCTAATAGTAATAATAATAATGTATTCAATAAAGAGCATTGAAAGAAGAAAGATAACCGGCTTATGCCGAAATAAATTCAAAACAAACATATCTCTTTTCCTTTTCTTTTGATTTGACAGTGGCATAGGAAAGAAGATATGTTTGTTTTGAATTTATTTCGGCATAAGCCGGCTATCATACAAAACCTTTTTTCGGGAGGTGCAATAAAAACAACAACAATGCTAAAATTTTATTTCTATAGAAAATTTTGTCAAAATTTTATTTCTATAGAAAATTTTGTCAAAATTTTATTTCTACAGAAAATTTTGTCAAAATTTTATTTTTACAGAAAATTTTGTCAAAATTTTATTTCTATAAAAAAATTTTGTCAAATTTTTATTTCTATAGAAAATTTTGTCAAATTTTTATTTCTATAGAAAATTTTGTCAAAATTTTATTTCTATAAAAAATTTTGTCAAATTTTTATTTCTATAGAAAATTTTGTCAAAATTTTATTTCAATCGAAAATTTTGTCATAATTTTTATTCTATAGAAAATTTTATTTCTATACAAAGTTTTGTCAAAATTTTATTTCTATACAAAATTTTGTCAACATTTTATTTCTTTGGAAAATTTTATTTTTATAGAAACTTTTGTCAAAATTTTATTTCTATAGAAAATTTTGTCAAAATTTTATTTGTTTAGAAAATTTTGTCAAAATTTTATTTCTATAGAAAAATTTCTCAAAATGTAGCTTCTACAGAAAATTTTCTCAAAATGTAGCTTCTACAGAAAATTTTGTCAAAGTTTTATTTCTATTTCAAATTTTTTCAAAATTTTATTTCTATAGCAAATTTTTTTCAAAATTTTATTTCTATAGAAAATTTTGTCAAAATTTTTTTTTTGAAAATTTTGTCATAATATTATTTCGATGGAAAGTCTTCTCAAAATTTTATTTCTGTAGAAAATTTTCTGATTTTTGATTTTTATAGACAATTTGGTCAATACTGTATTTCTATATGTAGAAAATTGAAGTACCTCTTAGTTAGAGAGGAAGATTTTGAAAAATCTACCAAAACATAAAAATTCTACCAATCTACCCAACATATAAACCGATTTCCCGATGTAACTTTCGGAGCCTCTTGGACGAGCAAATTTCATTCTATTCGGTTGAAATTTGGTACATGATATCAATTATTAGGCTCGACTTATTTTTTTTTTATTTACCAATTAATAGTTTTATTAAAAACATAAAGGTTTCAGTTCATTTTTTTTAATTGATTAAGTTTAAGTTTCTATTTTAAATTGGAAAATTTTTTGTTATATTTTTTCCTGTGTACCCGATATTATAGCTACCAATTTGAACATCTACGCGTATATCGTTACCCTGTACTACCCTCTATAAAGCCCCCGAATAGCTTCTCTTCGTGAACGTGTTTTGTTTATCTTGACAAGTGATTAATTCGATTAGAAACACACACCTGATGTTGTCAAAGTATTCCATCACCAAAACACTTCTACGACGATAGAATATTTGAATATAGTTTTGTTTTCTAGTTTTGCCGCAGGGCAAATAAAAATTCGTTTTCAATTAATTGATTATGGTGGTCAACGAAAAATAAATTTTATTTACTTTTTATGACGACAAATAATAGGCATGTAAATAATTTTTATCGAAATATTTGATATCTTTGTGGCTGCTAGTTTATGTAAATAATTTTACCCATTGTCGATCACTTGAATATGTATCGACATTTCTGCCATTTGATTACATAAGTATTATGAAGCTCTTTTATAATTTTGTAAAGGGTGATTTGTTAAGAGCTTGATAACTTTTTTTTAAAAAAAAACGCATAAAATTTGCAAAATCTCATCGGTTCTTTATTTGAAACGTTAGATTGGTCCATGACATTTACTTTTTGAAGATAATTTCATTTAAATGTTGACCGCGGCTGCGTCTTAGGTGGTCCATTCGGAAAGTCCAATTTTGGGCAACTTTTTCGAGCATTTCGGCCGGAATAGCCCGAATTTCTTCGGAAATGTTGTCTTCCAAAGCTCGAATAGTTGCTGGCTTATTTCTGTAGACTTTCGACTTGACGTAGCCCCACAAAAAATAGTCTAAAGGCGTCAAATCGCATGATCTTGGTGGCCAACTTACCGGTCCATTTCTTGAGATGAATTGTTCTCCGAAGTTTTCCCTCAAAATGGCCATAGAATCGCGAGCTGTGTGGCATGTAGCGCCATCTTGTTGAAAAACAAAAAGTTTGTTAGCATCGAACGATAGCGATCGCCATTCACCGTAACGTTGCGTCCAACAGCATCTTTGAAAAAATACGGTCCAATGATTCCACCAGCGTACAAACCACACCAAACAGTGCATTTTTCGGGATGCATGGGCAGTTATTGAACGGCTTCTGGTTGCTCTTCACTCCAAATGCGGCAATTTTGCTTATTTACGTAGCCATTCAACCAGAAATGAGCCTCATCGCTGAACAAAATTTGTCGATAAAAAAGGGGATTTTCTGCCAACTTTTCTAGGGCCCATTCACTGAAAATTCGACGTTGTGGCAGATCGTTCGGCTTCAGTTCTTGCACGAGCTGTATTTTATACGGTTTTACACCAAGATCTTTGCGTAAAATCTTCCATGTGGTCGAATAACACAAACCCAATTGCTGCGAACGGCGACGAATCGACATTTCACGGTCTTCAGCAACACTCTCAGAAACAGACGCAATATTCTCTTCTGTACGCACTGTACGCATTCGTGTGGTTGCTTTAATGTCCAATAAAGTAAACTGAGTGCGAAACTTGGTCACAATCGCATTAATTGTTTGCTCACTTGGTCGATTATGTAGACCATAAATCGGACGTAAAGCGCGAAACACATTTCGAACCGAACACTGATTTTGGTAATAAAATTCAATGATTTGCAAGCGTTGCTCGTTAGTAAGTCTATTCATGATGAAATGTCAAAGCATACTGAGCATCTTTCTCTTTGACACCATGTCTGAAATCCCACGTGATCTGTCAAATACTAATGCATGAAAATCCTAACCTCAAAAGAATCACCCTTTATAAATTAGTATTCACAGTTTGAATGAGCAGCAATTCATAAATTCTTCACATAAAGTAAATTTGGATTAAAATTAAGTCAAAGAAATGAGACAATGACAGAACTCATGACTAGCGATGTCCACAACAAAGGACATACCGAAACGACATCACACTCTATTTCTCGATGTTATTTTAAAGTAGGGGCTGTATGTAGATTACATACCCTATAAATATTTTCCATAAAAAAAAAATATTTACGTGATATTAAAAAGTATGTAACCTAAATTTAAGGACACACAATTTACAAAATCTTAAGGGCAAATTTCTTTAAAGTAATGACATTTTAATTAGAATAAAGTTTATAATGTTTGCTTCAAATTTTTTTAAATCTAGGACACAAATTTTGGAAATTTGCGTCTCTCCATTAGAGTCATATGTCTTTGAAATAAGGCAAATTTTCCTTAAAGTAAATAGATCTATGGTCTATTGCAGTCAGAAATCAAGTTATTCGTAATGGAATATATTTGGCTTGGAAACCACAAGTAGCTATTGTAAAAGCCCTCTACACTGAAAAAAAAAACAGTGAACCCAACAGTAAAGAAAATTTTAGAAAAATTAGATTAAATTAAGAAAATTATAACTAAAATGTAAACGCAGATGTTACGACGATTTCACTAAAATAAGTAAATAATTTTCCACGAATTCAAGAAATGGTGATGGGGGTATAATAAATTTGTCATTCCGTTTGTAACACATCGAAATATCCATTTCCGTGTATATACCATATATTCTTGATCAGGTAGAAATTCAAGAGATTTTTTAATTGAAACAAAAATCATTCACGAAAATTAATTGTATCAATTAATGCAAAAAGGACAAAAAAATTTCAAACAATTTAATTAATTTTGAAGAATTTTTCAGAGTTATTAAAGACAAGTTAACCTTAGGCAAACACAATTTTTTTCACTTAACTACGAGTATAAGGACAAAATGACTTCATTGAAAGGTTTAACAACTTTTGGATAAGGGAAAAAACTTTATATCGGAGAAATGCTCTTTTTTATGCTAAGTAATAAAAGCATTCGTATTTTAAGATCAAGAAATCTTTGCCCTCTCGGCAATATTTTTTTTCACTGCATGTAAGAAAACAAGTTGAGAAAGTTTCCTTTACTCTAATAATTTTTTGCGTACGTTAGTTAAATGAACTAAAAAAAACGGGAAACAATTATACACTAATGAAGTTAAAAGTTTTACTAAATTCGTAGTTATCACAAAATAGTTCATTATTTCTATAAATTTGTAAATTTTACTAAAAATGCGTCCACCATGAACTTCGACATTCTTGCAATTTTGAACTCCAATTTTTTCTTTCTACAAAACTACAAAATTTTCTTTAACAAGTGAAAAAAAGTAATTATGTCTAATAAATTTTCTTGAATTTGTCAAAATATATTTACTTTATCGGCATGATGTCAGCGTTTGTAATACTGTTTACTTAAAATTTTATAAAAATATTAAAAATTTTCTCTAATTAGCTAAATGTTTTCTTCCTGTTGGGTTCAAAATTTTTTCAGTGTAGAAACTTCTAGTAAAGACTGTAATCCACAATCGAATTAGTGGGGTTGCGGTATCTTAAAACTTCCCAACACCGTCTTCTAAATTGCAAGTTAGTCCATACGTTGTATATATTGAACTAAAAAAAGCCGACTACACAGAAAAAATTTTCACGAAAAGTTTCCAATTACAATTTTAATTTAGTTTTAAAAAATATTCAATTAAAAATTTACTCGAATCAACAAATTTTTGAAACAAAAATCAATCACGAAACTTAAAAGTATCAACTAAATTTTTAATTGGATCAATTAATTTTTTAATTGACCTTCAATTAATTTTGTAATTGATACTACCATTTCTGTGATTGAAGACATTTCAATTAAAAATAAATTGGATCAAATAATTTCGTGATTGAATCAGATTTTTTTTTGTATATATATAAATACGTACATAATTCAGTTTGATAACATTTTTTATAGAAATAAAATGTTGACAAAATTTTCTATAGAAATAAAATTTTGACAAAATTTTCTTTAGAAATAAAATTTTGGCAAAATTTTCTATAGAAATAAAATTTTTGACAAAATCTTCTATAGAAATAAAATTTTGACAAAATTTTCCATAGAAATAAAATTTTTGACAAAATTTTCTTTAGAAATAAAATTTTGACAAAATTTTCTATAGAAATAAAATTTTTGACAAAATTTTCTATAGAAATTAAATTTTGACAAAATTTTCTATAGAAATAAAATTTTGACAAAAAATTCTATAGAAATAAAAATTTGACAAAATTTTCAATAAGAATAAAATTTTGACAAAATTTTCTATAGAAATAAAATTTTGACAATATTTGCTATAGAAATAAAATTTTGAAGAAATTTTCTATAGAAATAAAATTTTGACAAAATTTTCGATAGAAATAAAATTTGCTTCTCTTAGAGGATCCACAAGCCAAATCTGGGGATCGATTTATATGGGGGCTATATATGTTATACCCAGTATGCAAAATTGATGCAGAAGCGTTGAATTTAATATGGGCTTGTCATAGGACGGAAGTCCTCCATTTCAACAGCCGTTGCACTGAATTTGCATCACTTCTATAGGTGTGATCTGAATTCAATATTTTGGATAAATAATTTGTATAATTCTTATCATTTTTAATGGATTCTAACGCTTATCAGAATATTTTCAAAAATTCACAATTTTTCAGATTGGATTTAGCTTTTTTTTTTCAAAAAATTTTAAATAATTTGTACCATTTTATGAATTCTTACTCTGTTTTTAACCTATTTGAAACAAACAAGTTAATATTACCCATTAAAAATATGAAAAAATCAAGTTATAAAAAATTGAATTAAAAGAACTTCCAGTGTAGTTAAAATAAAGATCATCATTGGGAGCACATCTTCTGGAAGTGCTTTTAAATTTGTTCCTCTGGAAGAACTTCCAAATTTGTTTGCTGGGTAATTATGGGCCGATATGGTCCAATTTTTGCATGGTTGTTAGAGACCATATACAATACCACGTACTAACTTTCAGCCAGACCGAATGAAATATGCTTCTCTTAGAGCCTCCGCAAGACAAATCTGGAGGTCCGTTTATATGGGGGCTATACGTACAAGTGGACCGATATGGTCCATTTGCAATACCATCCGACCTACATCAATAATAACTACTTGTGCCAAGTTTCAAGTTGATAGCTTGTTTCGTTCGGAAGTTAGCGTGATTTAAACAGACGGACGGACATGCTTAGACCGACTCAGAATTTCACCACGACCCAGAAATATATATATATATATATATTATATATATATATATATATATATATATATATATATATATATATATATATATATAATATATATATATATATATATATATATATTATATATATATATATATATATATATATATATTATATATATATATTATATAATATATATATATATATATATATACATATATATATATATATAATATATATATATTATATATATATATATTATATATATATATATATATATATATATATATAATATTATATATATATATATATATTATATATATATATATATATATAATATATATATATTATATATATATATATATATATATTATGAGGTTTTTTAGAGCAATATTTCCATGTGTTTACAAACGGAATGACAAAGTTAATATGGCCCCCATCCTATGGTGGAGGGTATAAAAAATCAATACAGCAAATTTTTTTTTTTAAATACACCATCAATTATTTCTAGTTAACTGTTTCGATATATAAAAAGAAAAAAACTAGAAAACTATATTGCCGAACTATTACTTTTAGAATGGACACACCGTCTGTACATGTGTTCCCATTTTATAATACCCACCAAGAGGCTTAAACGTTTTTAAATTACAATGGCATGAATTCTTGAGAAAAATTAGTACAGTATTCTATTTTGCACATAGTTCGATGTTGACTAAGGCCTATGGGCTTTTATACGCCAAATTCAGGCATAATGAAATGCCACAATGAAACCTAAATAAGGGATTTGGTTGTATATCCTCCTGCTATTTATTCGAAGAATCGACATAATTAGTGTGATGTCATGCACTTGGAGGCTATTCAATCTGGCTTTTGAAGCCCCATTTTCATAAGCAACTATCCAAAGGCTATGATGAGCTAGTACGATAATAGGGACCTTTGTGAATGGTAATATATGCAAATATTCTTAAGTATCAGTTTCCGCTCTTCTATTCGAGAAAAAGTAATGGAAACATGTAAGAATGTCTAAAGTCCCGTGGAGCCGATTATATTATACCCTACACCGTTCTGAAAATCTATATTTTTCGATACCATTTCAAATCCTTCACATTTGGTTGGATCTATATATCTATATAATCTATATAATGGGGGTAAATTATCACACTCAAAAAAAAGTTTTCAGTTCAGTGTGATACCACATTAACTAAAAGTATGTATTACATATAGGAACTTCTTGTTTTAACCGCTGAACCTTCTCGATTATTTTCTTCTGTTGAACCAACGAGATTGTTCACAAAAAACATTAGCAGACTGCTTAAGATAACAATTTTCAGGTCCTCAAGTAATCTAAAGCTGTATGCTCCCAATATTCGCAATCCTCCCATCGGACATTCGCCATCATAACAGCCTTCTCACGGAGTATGTTATGAGCTTGCATGTAGCTAGAGGCATACCAACCGATTCTAGTTCTCCTGGAATATGTAAGGTAGTTCCTAGACTTGCCAACTCATGCGCTTCGCAGTTTCCCCGGCATGTTCCTGTAGCCAGGCACCCATATTAGGTGAATTTTTGCACTGCTCAGCCATCTCGTTGAGAGATTTGCGGTAGATGATGGCCGTGGCCGTGGTAGAACGTGCAAAACAAATGCCAATTTAAAAATCCAAATTATAGCGGATACTTCAAAATCAACAAGTATATACGGCCGTAAGTTCGGCCAGGCCGAATCTTATGTACCCTCCACCATGAATTGCGTAGAAACTTCTACGAAAGAATGACATTCACAATCGAATTACTTGGCTTGTGGTATCTTAAAAACTTCTTAAAATCGTTTTCTAAATTGTGAGTTAGCCCATACGTGGTATATATTAGTCAAAAAAAGTTATGTATAGGTAAGTCTACAAATACACACAAAAAAAAGTGAACTCCCTATTTCACAAAAGCCAATTTAACTTTATTTTAGTTCATGGAATTATTATGTTTGGAGAAAGTTTCATTTACTCTAATAATTATACCCTGCTCCACACTGTGGAACAGGGTATTATAAGTTAGTGCATATGTTTGCAACACCCAGAAGGAGACGAGATAGACACATGGTGTCTTTGGCAAAAAATGCTCAGGATGGGCTCTTGAGTCGATACAGCGATGTCCGTCTGTCCGTGAACACATTTTTGTAATCAAAGTCGAGATCGCAGTTTTAGTCCAATCGACTTGAAAATTTGGCACAAGTATGTGTTTTGGCTCAGAATAGATCCCTATTGATTTTGGAAGAAATCGGTTTCAGATTTAGATATAGCTCCAATATATATATATATATATATATATATATATATATATATATATATATATATATATATATATATATATATATATATATATATATATATATATATATATTATATATATATATATATATATATATATATATATATATATATATAATATATATATATATATATATATATATATATATATATATATATATATATAT